>NC_058130.1:652849774-652965421 GCF_016433145.1 Gracilinanus agilis
TTATTTATGCCCTTAAAGAGTCAAGCTTAAAAGACTATGAGTTTTCTTTCTTTTCCCTCTGTTTCTTATTTACCTTTTCATCTTTCTCTTGATATTTGTGGTTGAGTGTCAAACTTTCCATTTAGTCCCGGTCTCTTTTGTGCAAAAACTTGGAATTCTTCAATTTTGTTGAATGCCCATACTTTCACCTGAAAGTATATGGTTAGTTTCGCTGGGTAGTTGATTCGTGGCTGAAGGCCCAGCTCTCTTGCCTTTCTGAATATTGTATTCCAAGCCTTGCTGTCTTTTAGTGTTGAGGCTACCAGATCCTGTGTGATCCTTATTGGTGCTCCTTGATATTTGAATTGTCTCTTTCTGGCTTCTTGTAAGATTTTTTCTTTAACTCGAAAACTCTTCAATTTCGCTATTATATTTCTGGGTGTTGACTTTTCTGGGTCCAGTGTAGAGGGTGTTCTATGGATCCTTTCAATGTCTATATTGCCCTCTTGTTGTAAAACTTCAGGGCAATTTTGCTGAATAATTTCTTTAAGTATGGAGTCCAAGTTTCTATTAATTTCTGCCTTTTCTGGAATACCAGTGATTCTCAAGTTGTCTCTTCTAGACCAGTTTTCTTGGTCTGTCACTCTCTTATTGAGATATTTCATGTTTCCTTCTAGTTTATCAGTCTTTTGGCTTTGTTTTACTTGTTCTTGTTGTCTTGAGAGATCATTGGTTTCTAAATGTTCGATTCTAGCCTTTAAGGACTGGTTTTCGGCTTTAATGTTTTGGTTTTCGGCTTTAATGTTTTGGTTTTCAGCTTTAATGTTTTGGTTTTCGGCTTTAATTTTTTGGTTTTCCTTTTCAATCTGGTCATTTTTGGTCTTCAGTTGTCTTGTCTCACTTTCCAATTGCGAAATTCTGCCTTTTAAACTGTTATTTTCTTGCCAGATTTCTTCCATCTTCCTCAGCATTTCATTTTTAAACTCTTCCATAGCTTGTGACCAGCTTTCATTTTTTTGGGGAGGTTTGGATTTTTGTTTTCCCTCCTCTGGTGTCTGGATTTTCTCTGTGTAGAAGTTGTCCAGTGTTCCAGAGTTTCTCTTGATGGTCTTTTTTTTCTGGACTTCCTTATTACTGGCCATTGTTAGCCCCGCCCCTTTTCAGCTTTGTCTTTGCACTCAGGGTCTGCCTGGGCCTTGCAAGCTCCCGGGGGGCTCCAGTGTCCTTGTCCTCGGGGTCAGGCCTCCTGGTAGTTCCTGGTCTGCCCCTCTGCCCGAGGTTCCTTCAGCAGTCTTTGGGGCTGCTTCCACAGCCACATTCAGGTCTGCACCTGGTCCTCACTGGAGGTCCAAGCCTGGGCTGGAGATTTTTATTCAAGCCTAGGGCACTGCCTTTGCCTGTGCAGATGCTCTTAGGGCACTGCCTTCACCCCCACAGAAGGTAGTGAAAGTCCCTGGGCTGGAGATCTTTATTCGCACCTGAGGCGAAGCCTTCAGCACTTGGGAAAGGCCTTGTTTTAGGGGCCTTTGTCCTGGCGGGAGGTGGTGCCTTCACCCACGTGGACACTCAGGGAAAGTCTGTGCTTGCCCCCAGCCACCTGGGGTCCCTTGTCTTGCAGCACACAGGTATAAGCCCCGGGGCTGCCAGTGATTATCTGGTTGCCCCAGTCCTGTTTTCCCACTTGTGCATTGGCGTTGTGCGAGGTGTGTGAGGTGTGGGGGGTGGGGGGATGGGGGAGGGTCTTCTTCCTCTCGTGTTTTAGTGAGAGCTGTTTCACCCCTTTATAGCGTGGAAATGCCCCGATTCTGCGTACCTTCAATGCTGCGCCCTGTTGTGGGGTTCCTTTGTTCTTCTGGGCTCGTTTTTATTTCCCCTTGAGGGGTCCTGTATGCTTTGGTCAGGAGAGATCCAGCAGCTGCTCCTTTTACTGCCGCCATCTTACCCAGAACCATATTACAGTATTTATTAATGAATAATCATTTAGAGAGAAAATTAGGGGAAAGGGTATGCCTCTTTTTAGAATTTTCTTCAGTCCTTCAAGAGACAGAAACCACTGGTGGCAATTGTTACTGTCTTTTAATCTTAAATACCTCTAGAGTTGATATTTCCTTATTCTCTTCATCTTATGCTTCAGCTCAATCCTCCATTCTCTTTCTCATTTTATTAGATACCTCTTTATGATTAATCCTTTTTGGCCTCAGATTTTAATGATTCCGTTCATTTCTCTCCATTTCTGTCAGACTCTGAAAATCTCTGTTTGGTTTCAAACAGCTCTTGCTTTTTCAAAAATAAACTTAAAATAGATAGATGAAGTTCTTCATCTATTTGGAATATATTTACTGTTGCACCTCATTAAAATATTCACTTTAAAAGTATGAAATCTGGAAAATACTTTTATAAGACTTGGATATAATGCCTTCTTCACCATTCTCCAATTCCTTGGTCATTATTTTCCTCTTTTTTCTTAGTTCTTAATAAAGTGGAATTAGAATGGCTTTTAGAATGCATCTTCAAATATTTGAACAGATAGAGAATTATTGAGATTATTCTGTTCAATGACTGCATAAGCTATGGGTATACAAGGAAAAAAATAGATATGTTCTTTTCTCAAGGAACTCAATAAAGTAAAGCAGTACTTTTAGAAATTTTCATCTGCAATGTTAATGTCTCCTCAGTGTTATTTACTGATAAAATTTTATCAGTTTCTGATATGGATCCATTTTACATTGCCAAGGATATGGATGGAAAGATCTTTCTTATCTGGATTTTTAGGAGCTTTAATTGAAGCACTCAAAGAAACAGTTACCAAACTGATATCACCAGAGTAATGCTTCCCAGAATGATAACTCCAGGGTTGCTGGTCAACAGTTGTTGATCCTCTAAAGAAGGTGGGTTCCTTTTATTTAATTGTTTCCCTCAGTAGTTAGCTATTTTCCACCACGAAGGTAGGATTTTCATGGTCTGTGGTGGCAAATGAGGAGGAAGGGAAATTGATTGTGTTCCCAAGACCCTTAGGTTCAGGTTCTGGCTTTATCACATTTGAAATCTGTTGAGAAGAATTGATCTGGTGGTGCTGTTGGTTTGACTAGTCTAATATATGCTGTCTTCCTCAGCATTCTAGACTGTTTAAACTAGTCTACTTTGTCATGTAGATAGCATTGGTTATCAGTTGATGGGGATGATTGATCACTTTTTTAAAGAAATTATTTCCCTGGTAGTTCTTGAGATCTGGGGCTAGGAGCAACTCTTGTAGTCTGAGGTGGGGTGGGGTGCTGCCATTCTGGGGATGTTGTCCTTAATTACCAGAGATTGGCAATTGGGTAACATTTGGTTTCAGTGGTATTGATCAAGGAAGTGAGCCTTTTTTACAATAACCAAATGTTTCAGTGATGACATTGACATTTTAATCTGAAATGAGTAATTTTGGATATTTTGCTTTGGACTGAGTGATGCCATTAAGGAAGTTTTTCTTTTTGTTGGGGAATCATAACCTTGCAAAAGTGAACTTAAAAAAATCTACTTCACTATACACGCTGGGCAGAGGATTCCATAATTTGACTGGTTAGCATTAGAAAGGAGTTGAGAATCCTTATGGGGATTTAAAATATACATTTGTGCTCGAAAGCAGTTTTAGGCTCAAAAGCAGTAGCATTGGTGGAGATTTTAAAGCAGGGCCTGAGTAATGAACATAAAGATTGCCTCATAGGGACTTTCGCCCCCTGACAAGCTATGAGGTCTGATGGACTTGCTCATCCAACTACATGACTGACTGCAATATTTTTTTTAAACCCTTGTACTTCGGTGTATTGTCTCATAGGTGGAAGACTGGTAAGGGTGGGCAATGGGGGTCAAGTTACTTGCCCAGGGTCACACACTTGCCCAGCTGGGAAGTGGCTGAGGCTGGGTTTGAACCTAGGACCTCCTGTCTCTCGGCCTGACTCTCACTCCACTGAGCTACCCAGCTGCCCCGACTGACTGCAATATTAGAAGAAAGGACACATGTTCTGTGACCCACCTTAGCTTTGGTCTTTGGTACCTACACAGAACATAGAGGAAATCTGGATCAATAAAACAACTGTATTAAACACACACATCTCTCTGAGTTGCAACTACAGGGAATAATCTTGTTGCAAAGACACAGCTTCAATTTGAACTTTTGGCCTGATAACAGAATCACATATTTCATATGTTGTATCTAGATAAATTGCCTTTGTATTCCTATGAAGATAACATGAATTTTTCCTCTCATATCTCTCACAATATAAACATAGTAACTAACACATATAGAGTGCCTATTTATGAGGGAGGCACTGTTTTAAAACTATTATCTAATTTTATCCTCATGTCAACCTGGGAGGTAGATCCTATTATAATCCCCATTTTGAAACTGAAGCAAATAATTGAAATAACTTGCCCCAAATCTCTCAGTTAGTAATAGTCTGAGATTGAACTTGAACTCGGATCTTCTTGAATCCAGGGTTGGCACTCTACAATGCCATCTAATTGCCTTAAATATCACTCAGATATTAGTCCTAGATATCCTATCTCTGATACTATTTTGTCCAGACCTGTTATTTTATTAACATATTGAATCCTAGTGAGGAAGCTCCTTTCATCAATGTTTAATGACAAATCTTCCAAGTTATAGTCTTAGAAAATTGCCAAAGGCCAGTTGAGACTTCTCTAGAGTTCACTGGCCAAAAAGTGTCAGATATTATATTCTAACTCTAGACCAATTTGATAGAAAAAAAATGAACAGTCTTACAAAGAGCTCATATCTACATAACTACAAAAAAGTTATAAAGATAATCTGAAGTATGTGGGAGTTTGACTAAAATATTATTTTCAATGCTTCTCAAAAACTATAGGGGAGGTAGAGTGATGATGTTGAGTAGAGTTGAGTAGAATGATGACTCCTAAGTTAGTACTCCTGGCATCAAATCTCATGTCTCACAGGTAATATGTATGGCCTTGGGAAAGTCACTTAATCCTTTTAAGTATTATTTTTCTTCTCTTAAAATAAGGGGGTGAACTACATGGCTATCAAAAATCTTTGCAACTATGATACTATAATCCTATGAACATGGGAATAGTTCTGGAGCCATCAGAGATAATAGGCTGCTAGTACATAAATGAGGTTCAGGGATGGCAAAGAGTAAGATAAAATCCTGCTGTCTCTAAAATTATTAAGCTTGTGGAGAAAAAAGTGCTTGGCTTTACTTAAGATGGAAAGGATTGAGAGAAGGGCATAGAACCATTTTAGCTGCATGAAGCAGCATTTTAGCAAAAAGGCTGAGGATAACTAAGAGGAAAAGGGTGACAGTTAATCTTAGGAAAAGAAAAGAGCAAATTAGCTGAAAATATCAGAAGAGAAGGAGAAACATGCTGGCTGAGTAGAAGTGGTAGGATCAAGAGAAGAAAGGGTTGCAAAAAAGTGAAAGATAAGGAAGTGCAGTAGAAAGCAAATGAATAATTTCAGAAAAAAGTCTGTCTATGAAGCACAGAAAGAAATTAATGAACTTTCAGCCAGAATACAATGTTATCTCAACAATATAAGAAAGCTAAAGAAAAATCATAGGCAAATGCTATAACAATATTAGACACTAGATCTATATCTATATAGACATAGAAAGATAAGTATGTTGAGATTTCCTTGACAAATTACTCATGGGTTGACAAACTGGAATGAGAGTATGATTCTGGGATTACAGGAGGGTCAAACTGAAACACTGACAGACAGACATGCAGAGCCCTCTTGCTGATCAGTGACAAAGTTTAGTAATTTGAGGTACATACTTTATAGGGAAAATGATGTAGGCTAAGGGCTTAGGTAAGTCTTTCACAGGGACAATGTTTAGTAATGATTTATAAGATAGAGACAATGGATATAGATTACCTCAGTGACTCTAAGCAGCATTTTCCATAGAAAAACAAATCACAGGTAAATATGTAACTATCTAGTCCAGATTCTCAGGGAAATGTTTGTGGGTTTGTTTAGAACAGCCAGTTATTTACCAAGTACAACAGGGAGGAGTGGAAAGGAGAGGTTTTGGGCCTCTTGTGAGGAGTGATTCTGGCCAGACCATGGCTTTGATTTTAAAGAGGTCTACTCTCACTACTGGGGGCTATATGAATAGATACAGATAGATCTACATATGGCTTTTCTTTAATGTGTCTCATATTGGTGATGTAACATTGTGTGTGTGCAACCATATCCATAAAAAATAAGTGTGCTTAATCTTTTCTACTGTCACTACAAAATCACTAGACTTATTATATTTAAATTTTCTAAAATTAATTTTATGCCCTTAATTTCTTTCTTATATATTTTGATTAACTTGTCTAGCTCTAAAAGAGGGCACATTGAACTTTCCTAGTATTTTGATCTTAATATTTTCCCCTATAATTATTTTTAGTTTTTATTTGAAGAATTTAGATACAATGCCAACTGATATAGATATATAGTAAATATTGATACTAATTCATGGTATCTTTCATCAAATTGTGGTCTTCCTGTTTCTCCTTTAAGTCTATTTTGTTGTTGATTTTCTTGAGATCATGTTAGCCACTCTACCTTTTTAATTAAGGTAAAGTATACTAGGTTTTGATCTAATCCTTTATTTTAACTCTGTGTACACATTTCCATTTCAAGTGTGTTTCTGATAAAAAAAATTCATTTTCTCTTCTAATTAATTCTGTTTTTCTCTTATATTTCATTATATGTTTATTCCATCCATACGAACAATTGTGTGTTAATTGTCTATTCTCTGCCTCCTATTCTCACGCTTTTTTTCTTTTTGCCCTGTGCTGTAGTCATACTGTGATCTACTTCTGCTTTTGCATCCAACTCCCCTTCTCTCAACCACAGACCTTTACTTTTTCTTTCTCTCCTTTTAAAGCCATCTTCAAAATTTCTCCTCCAAATTTAGTTTTTTTTTTTTTTTCACTTTTACTGTTTGGTGTTGCTTAGAAAGTTGGGATTGATTTTTCTTCTTTTCTCAAAATAAATTTAGCATTATTTCACATAAATACTTATATTTCTGATCCTCTTTCTAATAATTCTTGTTGGTTTAATTCATACTACTCTATTTCCAACATCAGATCTAAGGTGCATCTTTTATCTAAATTACTTAGAAAATAATTAACTATTATGAAGCTAGATACCTCAATAGTTTTGAGTATAAAGCTATTTCGCATACCAGAACTCCCCAAATTTAGCAATATCTTTCTATTTTTATTTTCCATACCTTCCTCCCTAGGAGTAGTGAATTTATTATGAAAATCTTAGAGAGAAAATTACACACACACAAGAGTTGGGAGTCACCTTTCTAAATGTAGCATTTGCTTTGTTAATGAATTATTTTAAAATAAGAGGAATTAAGTCTTAATCAATGACACATGTAAAACCCAGTGGAATTGTGCGTCGGCTACTGGTGGGGGTGGCAGGGCTTGGGAGAGAGAGAAAGAACACAAAACATGTAACTTTGGGAAAATATTCAAAATTAAAATTAAAATTAAAAAACAAACAAATAATTTTTGGTGCCAAAAAACAAAACAAAACAAAACAAAACAAAATAAAATAAAATAAAATAAAATAAAATAAAATAAAATAAAATAAGAAATGCATTTTTCTAGTAAACTCCAACAAGGTTGGGTTATTTTGTTTTTGATAGTTAATGTATGTCTTCTTGGGCAAAGAAGAACAGTACTTAGAATGAAAAGTTGTTTATTATTAAATTATACTTTGAATTACTTTACAGTATGTATACTTAGTCTGAAACTCTAGAAAATAAACTAGGAGCTGCTGTAGTACATTGGAAATAACTATCCAGTAAAATTAACCTTCCCATAAGACTTCTATAATGTTTTGGGAAGCATTTCAAATGTCTGATTAGTAAGTCTGATATCTTTTTATGCCACTTTGAAAATAAAATATGTATTAGTGGATATAACAGTTTCAAGAATGTCAATAAGTCAAGAGTAATAAAGAGTTTTGATTGTTTCTCAATTAAAAGTGAAACTGATAGATGGTGCCTTTAGTACATAATGGAGATGGTTCTGCTATTCCCATGAACAGCTAAAAAAACTGAACCCATTCATATGATATTCTCTATAGCAATCTGTTATGTTTGTTATAAGAACTTGAATATTTAATTACCTTGGGAACCTGGAGAATTGAAATTATTTTATTGTTGCTTCTGAATGACATTTTTTGCCAGTATCTGGCAAGCTCTGATGTCTGTGAAGGGTATGGGTAACAGAGGGTGGTCATGGTTGAAGAAGATGCTGCCCTTATTGACAAAGGTGGTTGTTAAAGAGAAAAAGGTGGATCGAAATGTTAATCCATTTTTACCTCATGAAATATTATGTATAAATGAAGTAAACATGACAAACACACTTTAAAAAATGGAGTATCTTAAGTTTTAAGTTAACTTATTAAGTTAACTTAAGTTAAGCTCTAAGTTTACATTTTGGCTTCATCATTTGGATTTCTATGGAAAGATTTTCATATATACCTTTAAAAAACACCTCACCAATAAAAATTATCCTCAAAAAACAAAACAAACAAAAAAGACCCACATCAGCCTTCCCCTTTGTACAATGAGAGGCCTAGCATCCAAATAGTCCAAGAAGAGGAGAGGAGAGAGAAAGGAGATGAGAGGAGAAGAGAAGAGAAGAGAAGAGAAGAGAAGAGAAGAGAAGAGAAGAGAAGAGAAGAGAAGAGAAAGAAAGGAAAGAAAAAAGAAGAGAAGAAAGAAAAACTATTTGAATTGTTTGAAGACCACTGAGATTGAGGGGAGAGGAGTCTCCCTGCCCATTTTGAATGCCATCATCGTTTTCTTGGGAATTGAAGGTTGGTCTGAAAAAAGAGTTTTCCGTTGTCCCCCACCCTCCTAACTTTAGTGAAGATATAGCAATTCCCAATATTCTTCCCTGCCAATTCCTACCTTCCTTCTGTCATTGAAAAGAAACTCTCTGGGTAGGATTCTATCAATCAAGGTCAGCTACCCCAAACCACCAAGTGACAGGAGAAAAGAGATCTTGTTAGTGGGCCAACAGATCCCTCAACTCTGACTTGCCCCAGGGACCTAACAGGGGTTGCATGTGGCCAGTCAAGGAAGGTGATTTCTGACTCATTTTCAGGTACTGTCTTTACATTAGCAGAACCTTCCACACCCACTTTTAGACTTCAGTTTGTAGTTAAAACCAGAAGCTAAAACCAGTACAAATACAAATATGTAAAGCATTCGAGGGCTCATTTCTTTTTAGTTTATGAAAGCTACATCTCAAAACACTACCCCTTGAAAATTTTTATTTTTTTCTAAAAATTCCCTCCCTTTTCAAAGAATAACTAAAAATCCCTTTTAAAATTATATGTACACAAAGAAATGCCATTGAAATACCAGGATAAGTATGTAGAATGCTTGATTTTGGTCATGAAAACTAAGTAACTTACTTTTCTAAGAATTGTAAAAAAATCCTGAAGGTCATAATTTTTAAAAAAGATGAAATTTATATGCATTAATCAGCATATATATTACATATATACCTTATATATAATATATATTTAAAAATCGATATATCACCCATGTTCTGGGGGAAAAAATTCTCTCAAAAAAGCAAAAAATCAGAGATACTGAATACATTCTTTATTAAAATAATGTAATAAAATATATTGAATTAAGGTTGTTGAAAAACTGATTAAATTGTTTTCAGATTAAATAACTTGATTAAATTAATGAGTCATTAGACAAGTTATAATAATAGGAATTACTATATTAAAGATGACATCATTATTAAAAATGGGAAAGGAATTGTCTATACAAAAAATATTTATAGCTACTCTTTTGGTGATGGCAAAGAATTGGTAACTGAAGGGATGTCCCTCAGTTGGGAAATGGCTGAACAAATTGTGGTATATGACAGTGATAGAGTACTATTGTATCATAAAGAATGATGAACAGGATGATTTCAAACAAAGCTGGAAAGACCTACATGAATTGGTGCAGAGTGAAACAAACAGAACCAGGAAAACATTGTACAGCATAGCATCAATTTTGTAGAAAGATCAAATGTGATAAACTTTGCTACTAAAAGCAACACAATGATCCAGAACAATTCTGAGGCACTTATGAAAAAGGTTATCCACCTCCTGTTATGAGCAGCAAGGGGGCTCGGGCAATGCTAGTGAGGTTGTTTAAATGGGGAGAGAGATCCTAACCACAGCTAGATGTGAGTGTAGGTTTATTCCCACACCAGCTGGGTTAGGCCTCCTTTAAGAGCCCAAGATTCTCTGCTAAGCCACAAGAGCTTAGGAACCAATCCAGCCAGGCAGTTGGTAGGTGTTTCCAGGAAGTAGAATGTGACTTCCTGAAATCTTAGGTTGAATTGAAGATTCACACTGGCTTGGAAATAATTATAGCCAGCTGGTGATGTTATCTGGATCTGACTGCTTTGAGACTCACTGCTGTTACTAAGGTAAGTAGTTGGTTTCAAAGATTATTTAGGCTTTAGGATCAACGGGGTTTATTTGCAATCAAACAGAGGGTAGATAAGAGGGAGTAGGAAAGGTGGGTGAAAGTTCCCTAAGTGATCTTGCCTAATATTAGTAACTAAAATAAATCTTGAAACACAAGTTGTCTCTAAGGTGCACAGTATGTGAAGGCTTTGAGGGCACTCCCCAACTCTGTTGCTATTTATAGCTGAGCCCAGAGGCTGTCAGGCCGCTGGGTCAGATGATGTTGTTTCTTGAAAAATAGCTGTTGACTCTTGCTAGATTTAAAGGTTGTTGGCTATGGCAATAAGGTATTAATTTGGCTTGCAATGAAGGTTGTCCTTACCTGCCTGCCTATCCAAATCTCCCAAACCACCCAGGGACCCAGTTCCACCACCTCCTCCCTAACCCTTGAGATGAGAGAAAGAAGTGAAGTCCCCAGGGGTTTGTGGACCCCATTTTATACCCTAACCTTAACTGTCATCATGGCATAAACCCTGGGTGTTTTGCCAGAGTCTGTGTTCCAAAGTGGCAAAATGCTAACTTGCACCTACAGAAATGGCTGCCAATTTCTGCATATCACACTGCAGAGAAAGAATTGTTGGAATAAGAATGTAAAATTGAAGCATATGATCTATCACTTGTTCATTTGGGTATATGTTTGGGGGTTTGGGTTTTATAAGATTATTCACTTACAAAAATGAAAAATATGGAAACATATTTCATGTGATAACACATGTATAACACAGACTGAATTGTTTTTCAGTTCTTAGAGGGGGGAGGAAAGAAATGAGAAAGATAACTTGATTTTATCACTTCAAAAAACATGTGGAAATTTATTAAAATTTAAAAAATTTAAAAATGATGATATTGTTAGAAAAATGTATCAAGATTTTTGAGATGTAGCTAAGGAAGTCATTGGGGAAAATTTATACCTTTAAACATTTCCATCATCAAAGAAAAAAATAAGAGATTAATGAATTTGGCATACAACTATAAACATAGAAAAAATTGAAACTCTCTTTACTAAAAAAGAAATTTCAAAAATAGAGATATGAACATAATTGGTGGCAAAAAAGTCAATAAAATGAAGCTTATATATAGATATTCTGGGTATATATAAAATATGATTTAAAAATAAAGCAATTACCAGTATTGATTAAATTGATTTAACATTTATTAAGCATCATGTTATAAAATAAAAGGCAAAATTAATAATGTTAGGGAATAAAGGGGAATATAGGAAAGGCTAATCAAGCAGGCTAATCACAGAGGCTAGGTACTTGAGGGTACTGGGAGGAATAAGCTGGGTCTTTCAGGCAGGGAGACAATCTCTACAATATAAGAAGAATTGGGTCAGCCAGAAGTGATATGGGTCTGGCTAGAGGGTTTCTTCAAACACCTGTTGCTATTCTAAAGCTCCCTTGAGGGGAGGAGTAAAGAGGCCCCTCCCTGCTGATGAAAACTTAAACCTACAGGAAGTGGAAGCTGGCCACTTCCTGCCCAAGATGGATGCCTGGGTTTGCCCTCAAGTAATAAAGAAAGTTACTCCTTTCCTTCTTCAGTCTTTGCCCTACTAGTGGGTGCAATGATTCTCCAGAAACTCTTTGTATAAAATCAAAGGAATTTATTATTTTCAGGGTGAGCAGAGGTAAGAGGGGATTAGGGTTTGGTAACTGCTGCTAGGGAGAAGCTGGTACTGGGGGAGGGGTCACTGAAGGGGAGATCAGGTAGAGGGAGCCAGCCCCTCAGCTAAAGGTAATTTCCCTGCCCTGATGTAAAGGTTCATCATATTGTTAGATGAGGTGATGGTTTGGTTTAGGTCCTTCCTACCTGTCTATAAAAGCTAATTCCCACAATTTCCACCCACCAAATCACCCTTCCTCCCAGGACCCAATGGAGAAATTCAGGGACTAGCAGTATGTCAATGGAGAGGTCCAAGGAAATCAGGCAAAGCCCAAAGCCCCAGAAGGAAAATGGACCTTCAGTTGGTACTTCAGTGATATTTATAGTCTGAGACTCTAATGGTTTTCTCATGAGCCCTGGGTTAACATTCTATCCTTTTCCAACTGTCAGGGCTGCTACAATTGGTTTGCAAAAGCAAGAGCTTTTGCTGCAACCCTGCATTACAATCATTTATGTGCAGCATAGTGACATGTGCTAGAGATAAAAATAAGAAGAGATATAGCCCTTGCTCACAAGGAGATTACAACGCTATGTGGGGCAGACAACATAAAATCAAGCTGAAATGTGGAGGGTGGGATGGGAAGCACCAGGAAATAATCTGCCTAGAGGGATTGTGTTTCAAACAGTTATTGATGGAAAATGGAGAGTTAAGAAGTTTTGGAAATTCACAGTCTTGTATTACAGAAGGCTTTGGGAGGGGTTTACTAGTATTCCTCTCTAGGTCTTCATTCAGAAGGGAGAAGAAACTCAGGAAGTTGACAAATAGAAAATATCAAAAATTCCTTTAATCTGCATGGTGACCAGCTTAACCTGGGGAAAACTTTTGTAAATGAAAATAATGAATCACTTGGTATTGTGGCATTTCATATTTTGTTGCAAAGTAGAATAAAGGGGACTTGGAATTTTAAAAAAAATAATCTTATTTTAAAAGCATGAGGTTTTCTGGACAAAAACAAAAACAAAAAAAACCCTTGTAATTAATGGAAATCCTAAATAATTTGTCTAAACAAGATTGATATCACCTTCTAATTCTTCTTATATCTTACTATCCTATCATGTACTGTCTGATCCAATGATATTGGCCTCCTTGATATTCCTGGAATGGTTTCTCTATAGACACCTTAATCCACATTCTTGGAGTTTTCACTGACTTTTCCCCAAGTCTGAAATTTTCTTCATCATCTCTGTCTTTTGTATTTCCTTACTTCCTTCAAATTCTCATATTCTGCAGGAAGCCTTTTCCCACCCCCCTCTCCAACAATAGTTGATTATTTCTGATTAATAGTTAATATAGTTTGTATGTAGTTCTTTGCATATTGTCTACTCCTTTAGACTGTGAACCTTTTCAGAGCAGGAAGTATCTTTCTTTGTATGCCCAATATTATTACAATGTCCTGCCAATAATCATTCTTCAAGAATTCCTTGGTAACTGACTTATTAAAATACTTACAATATACCTGGTATTTGTTTCTTGTTAAAAATCAGAATTACAAATGAATCAGTCGCTTCTTTACAGGGGCTTGTATTCTAATGGGCAAAGTAACATGTATGTAAATAGATATATACAAAATGAATATCAGATAATTTGGGTGATGAAGGAAATTTAAAAATACTTAGAAGTAAAAATGTTGCTGCATGTATTAAAATAAAACATTTGGTTTTTATTCTTTCTCTATTTCCATTTGTCAGCATTCTCAGAGAAATCCAATTTGTCTAAGTCTAGTGCCACTCAGTTTCCTTTCAACTGATTTGTCCTATGTTATAAGTCAAAAACGATTAAAATTCTTTCCTTATCAAATTATCTAATATTTTACAAGTGCACATGTATTCTCAACTAAGTTTTCCCAATACCTATCATGTCTCTGCTTGCCAAAAAGATAAATTGCTTACCACATCAGCTATTTTATTGACATTTTCTATGAAAACAGTTATATAAATGAGTTGAATTTTTTTAAAAAGAAGAATAAAAGTTAAAGATTTTTTTTCATTTTCTAATTTTGAGAAACAACATCTTTAAAAAATAAACTTGCTGAACTTCTGGACTAAGATGGCCACAGCATAGAAGCAAAGGGCTTCCTCTCCTCACCACCTACCAATATAAAGTGCCTCAAAAGGATAAAAAACAAAATCAGATGAGAGAAGGGACTCTTCTGTAGGATGCAACCTTGAAGGTAGGCAGGGTTTAGACATTTCCTCACTATAAGGGGGTAAAATTACTCATTCCAAAGTGCAAGCTGATCAGCCCTTCCTCACTCCACCAGAAAGCCATAGTTAGAGTGAGCACTGAATCAAGGTAAGTATGAGGCAATTGCTAGGTTTTTTTTTTTGGGGGGGGGCTGACTGAGGATACAACAGATGTACCACATAGAGCAACGAGATTTGGGACACCAGGACACTGAGAAACATGGAGATTGGGTGCAGAGATAGGGCAGAGAAGGGTTGCATGCAGTAGAGCCTGTTTTTAGTGTTGTCATTTGTAATATTTCTGGAACACTCTGATAACACAAATGCAAGATATTGCACTCAATGCAAAACCCACTGCAATTTTGACTTGGAGATTTTATGCCCTTGTTTGTATAATTCAATCAAAAGAATCTTGCTGTCTCTAAGTCACACCTTTGCATTTGGGAATGCTAAAAGAATATCATCCACAAAATACACCAATTTTTTTCTCCTTAAACTTAATTGCTTTTAGATCATGATTTAGAATTTGAGAGAACTGGTGAGGTGAGTCTATATAACCCTGAGTCAAACAAGTCCACATCACCTGAGTTTTCTCCCAAGTGAAAGGAAAGATCTTTTGAGAATCCTCATGAATTGGTATTTGAGAAAAACGCAGAGTATAAATTTACCATGGTGAAATATCTAGCCTGACTTGGAATGGAAGAAATTATAGCAGTTAGACTTGGCACAACTGGATGAGTCTTGATGACATAATCATTTACCGCTCTCAAATCCTGTATAAATTGGTAAACAGCTTGGCTATTTTCATCTAATTTTGGCTCCCTTACAGGCAAAATTGGTGTATTGAACTAAGAAAAGCAAGGTATAATTATCCCTTATTGGATTAGGGACTCAAGGATTACCTTCTATTGCTTCCTTAGTCAAGGGATATTTAAGCACATGAGGAACTGGTCCTTCCTTTGTCCTCACCCTGACTGGAGTAGCTGATTTCAATAATCCTACATCTGTGGATGATTTTGACCACAAGTCCTTTAGATATATCCTTAGGTATTGGATAGGTACTACCTAAGTCATCCTCTGTACTGTTGGAATCCAAGAAAAGCAATGGAAAGGGCTTCAAAGATTCTTCTGGGAGATGTAAAGAAATATCTCCAGAGTTAGTACATTGGATAGCAGCCCTTAACTTTCACAGCAAATCCCTGCCCAAAAGATACTGGAAGTTTACTGTTTTCTTCTTTACAGGTGAGGAAACTGAAGCAAACAATATTAAGCAACTTGCCACCCACTGTAATTTTGCCTCAAGTGCAATATCTTGGATTTGTGTTGTCAGAGGGTTCCAGAAGTATCACACAAAAGAGAATAGCTGTTATACAGAAATTAAGTGTACCTAAGTCTAAAAAATAACCTAGAGCTATTCTTAGAACTCCTTGTTTCTGTAGACAATGGATTCCTGGATACAGTGAGATCACTAAGTGTTTGACAGGTCTGACCAGGAATACAGAACCAGAACCTCTGAAACTGAAGCCTTAACATAATGTAGCCTTAAATAAATTTAAAGAAGCCATTTTACCTGTACCTGTATTAGGAATCCCAGATGATGAAAAACCTTTTCAGCTGTTTGTCAATGAAACAAAAGGTTTAGCTTCTGGTGTGCTTACACAGACTCTAGGACAAAGCTATAATCCAATTGGATACTATAGTTGTCAACTTGATCCAATAGCTGTGGGTACAGTACCCTGTCTAAGGGGGTTAGCAGCAACAGCTTGTTAGTCCAGAAGTCAGCTGATCTAGTTTTGTGATGTCCTTTAATGGTTTATCGTTCACGTCAAATAGAGGCTCTAATGAGGAAATTTCTTCCTCAAGCATATTCAGACCAACAAATATCTAAGTATGAAATTATTCTCTTAGGTAGTGAGAACATCCAATTGCAGAGATGTAGTATATTAAATCCAGCTACTCTTCTTCCTGATTTACCAAAGAATGGTGAGACATTGCATGGATGTGTTGAAGTAGTAGATCTAGTGGATATGCCTAGGATTGATTTAAAAGAAACTCCACTTGAAAATTCAGACTTGGTATTATTCACAGATGGATCATCATATTTGTGTAATAAAATAAGATGTACTGGAGCTGTGGTTGTCACGGAATTTGAGACACTGTGGTATGGCTCATTACCTAGTAAACTTAGTGCACAGGGTGTGGAATTAGTGGCACTGAAACAGTCCTATCTTCTAGCTGAAGGTAAAAGTGCTAATATATACACAGACTCTTGATACGCATTCTCTGTCATGCAACAGGAAAGAAATGGAAACAAAGAGATTTTATTACTGCATTGGGAAAACCAATAGCATATGTAGAAATAATAACTGAGTTGTTGCAAGTAATCCAAAAGCCTAAATAGCTGGCAGTAATTCATTGCAGGAATCATACTTGTGGTCGAGGTTCAGTCTATAAGCGTAATCACAGAGCTGATATCAGTGTAAAGTATACTGCCCAGAAAGCTCTAATTTATGTCAAGATTTTAACATCTATTGATTCTGAATATCTAGAAAAAGCTTATGTAGACTCAGATATCCAGAAATGGAAGGATAAATTTGGAGCTAGGAAAGAACATGGGATATAGATTACTGATACAGGAAGACCATTGTTGTCTAAAGACTTGTATGCCTATTTGTGTCAAGCTATCCACACAAAACGTTATTTTGGTACACAAGCTGTTGTAGATTCCATCAAGAGATGATGTGTTACGCCTGGAATAAGTACTGTTGCAAATAAGATCTATAATAGTTGTTCAGTCTGCCAAAAGTTTAATCAAAGTGCATTCAGAAAGAAAGGTTTGGGTGGTACACCTTTAGCATATTGTCCATTTGAGAATTTACAGATTGATTACATCTGTATGCCTAAAGCTGGAAGATACAAGTTTTGCCTTATAGTTGTTGATAGACTAACTAAGTGGCCTGAAGCTTTTCCATCAAATGCTAGCACAGTAAGCTTTGTGGTGAAAGTGAAATTGTTCCTAAGTTCGGTGTATCATTAACCATAGATTCGGAGAAGGGATCTCATTTTACTCAGGATATTCTTAGAAGAGTCTATGAGAATCTAGAAACTATACCTTAATATCATGTTTCTTATCATCCACAAAGTTCAGGTCAGGGGGAGCGTATGAATAGGGAACTCAAGGCTATGTTTGGGAAACTCTGTGCCAAAATTAATCTTAAATGGCCAGATATTCTTCCCATAGCTTTGTTTTACCTATGTACAAGACCAAGAGCAGATCTATATATATTATCATATGAAATGCTCTTTGGACATGCTCCATTGCAAGCAAAGACTTGTAAGGCTGTTTATTCATCACTCTTAAGAGGTGATTGCCAAATTGCTTCATATTTAAGTGCTTTACAGCAGGGACTAAAGATAATTATAGGAAATGGGAGTATTGATTAAATCTGGTTCTTTGGATTATTCTCTTCATAATTTTCAACCAGGCGATATGGTCTATGTGAAAAATTTTGCCAAAACATTGGCAACCAAACAAAGTTGGGTAGGTCCTTATACAATTGTATTAGTTTCACCTTCTTCAGTAAAGGTATTAGGTAGAGAGTTGTGGTATCATTGTTATCATATTAAATTAGCACATGGTATAAATTATGAAATTATAGAAATTGTTAATAATGAAAAAGATGAAGTAGAAGAAATTGTGTAAATTCGAGATCTTCAGTCAATTAGAGTCTGCAGTCAGAAAGTTCAGTAAAGAGAGGACCATTCCAGCAGAAGAGAACTTTCAGATGAAAGAGGACATGGATTAAAAGGATTCAGGATTCAAGGAATAATGGACATTGTATTGAGACTGTAGAACTTATAAAATTGAACTGATAAAGACTTTGTTTTAAAGGAATATTCAAAGAACAGGATTAATCATGCACTTAGTGGACTAAGTGGTTTGAAAGTATTTTGGGTAATGTAAATAATATCAATACATACTCATATATATCCAACATTACACATAAAACTATCAAGAACTTTTATTGAGAAAAGGAGAAGAAGAGAAAACAGAGAGAAGAGAAGATTTCCTCAAAGAAAGGAACATCATAAGGAGAAGGGAGATCTGAAGGAGACCTGAAGTTTTGGTAGATATCATACATCCAACATTAACATGTTGCAATACAATATAGCAAAGTAACAATACATCAAATCAGATACATAAAACTATAAACATGTTAGGATACTTTGCATTCCTTATGGAATAAAACAGTGTATAAATACTATCAAAAATTAAATTAGCTATAGGATAAGTAAGTACTAACAAAAGATAGTTAATAACAAAAATTAGCTAGTTATTTAGTTAATATTTAGCTAGACTAACATACTAATAACATAGGGATAGTTTAGAATAGTTTAGTGAGATAGGGAATAGTATTAGATTAGGTCAGAGAATAAGATAAGATAAGGTACTAATGTACATTACAGTGCAAGTACAACAAACATAAAATTACATTACATGAAGAATATATACTACAGATTACATATCACAAAATAATGTAAATATGTTTTTTTACATTGAAGTGTAAAGAACTGTTAATAGTGTGTGTATATTGTAAATTGTATTATAGTATAAGTGTTGTATATATGTAAAGAATGTGCATAGGTATATTTGATATATATTATATGTACATGTATGCATATGATGCATGTATCTTGTAGTGCAAAAGGTGCAAATCCACCCTGCAAAGACTTACTGCAGAATTTCTGACAGTTGAAAAGGGTTTAGAACCCTGACTAGTGGCAGCTGATCCTGGAGACTCGATGAGAGTAGGAGGGTCTCCAGGATCAGCTGCCACTAGTTAGGGTTCTAAACCCTTTTCAACTGTCAGAAATTTGGACTAAAAACCTGGCCTTTATTCTGCAGCTTTCCTCTTAAGATTTGTTAGCTTAACTATTTCTTTTGGATTTCCCTGACCTTCCCTATCCCAATCATCATTTTACCTTCCTAAATTTCTGTGGGTTTTTGAAAGGAGGGTGGATCTGGGTGGTAGCTTTCAAACTTTATAGATTTAGTTTCCCTGTAGTCAAGTAGGGCTTCGCTTGATACAAATTATCTCTTGAATCATTATATCCAACTTTCCTACCCCTTTTAGGCAACAAAAACCCTCAGGGATGAGTTAGGCAGGTCCTTTCTCAGTCTCACATTCCTGTCTCCCTCCCCCACCTGAAGTTTTCCCTAGGAGGCTGTTAAGAGTTACCTTGTATCCCTCTGTCCTTTACAATCAACCCTGAAAGTCAATAAACCCTGTTTGTCACTTAATCAAACCTTTGGCTAATTCACTAATTGATTGATAAGAGAGGGAGAAGAGGAGAAAGGAACAATATTCTCTCTGGGTCCTGAGGGAGTTGGAGGTGTTCATTTTGAGAGGAAGTGGTAATCCCTATACTTCCTCTGGACTCTTCCTTTGTGTACCTGAGACACTGACTAGAAAGCCCTCTAGTCAATTTCAAGCCATTCCTGGCTAGCCCTAACCTTTGTCTGTAGAAGTGCCCTTCCTTCCTGAAGGCTCAGTCTGTTTCCCTTCAGTGTCTCTGTCTCAACCTGTGTACCCAGTCTTTGTCTCCCTGCTGCAGCTGCCCTAAATTACCTCATCCTCTCCCTTTGCTCCACTATAGTACCCTCCTTATCCACTTTACTGCCTTAGGGATCCACAAACCCCTATCCACAGTGCCTTTATCCCCCATTACCACCGTAACCTGATTTACTCCCTTATTACCTCTAGCCTTTAGTCCTCATACCTGCCTTCATTTGCTTATTACCTCCTGCCTTTAGTCCCTTATTACCAACTAGCCTATATCTCCTATTACTACCACTTCATTTTATTAACCTACTTGCTTAATTCCCTTATTACAATCTATTGTGTAGATATATTGCACCTATTATTATATGTATATATGTATATGTGTAAATTCTCTGAATAATTTGATACTAATTGAGTTGCAAACATTTAAATGTAATTTGCATAAGTGAGTGATGTTATGTTGAAAATTTTTATGTAAAAACAAATGCAATGTTGTGTTTCATGTGTATTTTCAAACTTTTTTTGCCTTTATTAGTTAATAAAATGTTTCTGTATTAGCATAGGAGTTTGTTTTTTTTTTTAAATCCTTAACTTCTGTGTATTGGCTCCTTGGTAGAAGAGTGGTAAGGGTAGGCAATGGGGGTCAAGTGACTTGCCCAGGGTCACACAGCTGGAAAGTGTCTGAGGCCAGATTTGAACCTAGGACCTCCCGTCTCTAGGTCTGACTCTGAATCCACTGAACTACCCAGCTGCCCCAAGCATAGGAGTTTTGTTTGATAGTTTTTCTTGAATTTTGTGTTAATATTTCAAATTTCTTGTTGATTTTGTTAATTTTGCTGAAAATTTTATTTTGTTACTTGATATTCTGTACTTTAAACCATGTAATTGTTCAATGTAATTTTATCTTCACCTTTCCTTGTTAAAATCCGTAAAGTAGGGTAGAGTAAGATAGTATTAGATAAGGCTAGATAGAGTAAGTGTAGGGTTTTTTTTTTTATTTTGAGTTAGAAATTTAGTTTAGTTTGTAGTGCACAAATACCAAAATATTGTGTGGAACACTATTTTGACTTTGTGCAAGGGAGGGGACTGTAATGGGGAAATTGTAGGATAGGTATAAGACTTAAGACAAGACAGAATAGATGACAGCTTGAAGAAATCTTGGACTTCATGAACATTCCATAATGGAATGAAGCTAGGGTTTTGAAAGAGGAGAGTGGTTTTGACCAAGCTTAAGGAAGAAAGTTTTGGCTGTGTGGTCCAGCTTTGCTAAATATCCAAAGAGCTAACAGAATGGGAATTCACTGAAAAGAAGATACCTTCAATCAACTATCTTGGCCTAGGTAGAGGAAGGTCTTACTTATCTGTTGGTGGACAGCAGATTTATCTGCCTTATTCCCTAGAGCTTTTGTGGATTAACTGGCTGTATATATAACTTTATCCTATTTCCTGTGACATCTTGGAGCACCATGGACAAGTGTAGTGACAATCCCACCTCTCCAGATTTTCCTTATTTTAGTTAGAGTTTATCTTGGTTTAGTTAGGTCCTTTGGGTTATTTCTAGTATAGTAAACCCTTCTCTCCCACTTTCCTTATTTACCATCAATAAAAAACAGTTTTACTTGTATTTCCTGGTTCCTCTAAGCCACAAAGATCCCAGAACTTGAAGTTATTTACATCACTGGCTTTCCCTGGCTGATAGGTTGTCAGTTTATCTGACAAACTACCATGCCCCAAACCTTACATCCCTATTTGGTTTTACTGTGTTTACCTGTCAGTCCTTCCCTCTGTAAGGTGTGAGAGTGTCCCTAGTTTGTCTGGCACCCAGTTATTCCCCTATCCTTCATATTTCTTTTTTCAGTATGGAGTATTCAGGAATAACCACTGGTTTGTTGTCAGAGACTTTTAATTGTCATAGGCTGAAAAATATTTCATCTTGATATTTTCTTTGTTCTATCATTCTAGAATTCTATATCACCAATTATTTTAGGTTATTTTGAGGAGAATTTTGGAAAAGGTCAGCTGAGTTTCTACCTATATTCAGCCATCTTAAGTAAGAATTTTCTTACTAAATGGTGCTCAACCATATATTGAGATTCATAAGTCATCTTCATTTAGCTTAAAATGTGCTACTTATTTTTGTTTTGGGAAAAATAAAGATGGCTTTACAAAATAGCCACATTAAATATGCAAATGTCTTTCATATTCACTATTTTTTAAAAGTGATTATGAAGCTAAATGGAGACACAGTAATTGGTGGGAGGTGGAACAGGGATGAGTCAAAATTGAGTTCATAATCAGGGAGTGATGGAAATCAGTTTCTAAATTTCCTACTAACTTTCAGGAAGACAATAACATTTATTCGAAGGCCTGTTCTAATGTTAACTTTCCGCTGAATTCAGCCTCTGCAGTTGCAGAGAAATTGGAGAGGTTGATATTTCACTATCACAGCTAATTTCACCATGTTGTAGATGGGTTGTGTTGGATTGATTTGGCTGAAATTGGTTGAAATAGTTTAAAATTACCCTTCTGTCATACAGTGAAAACCATCAAGTGGCTATGCATATGATCCTTCAAGTTATCCCTTTTCAAAGTCAGAAGTGAAAAGAAATCCAGTTCATTCTTAAATATTTTTTCTCTGTAACAACATTATATATTTTCCACCTTTCAAAAATGGTAATTTTTGTTAACAAAATCTCTCTTTCAAAGGAGATGAACTTTTATTTTTATCACTGCAATATTGTATATAAATTATTAATGGCTCTTTCCCTTGGACTCAGGCTGCTAGAATTTGAGCATCAAATTTCAGTTCACCACTTGAAATGGAATTCTTTTTTATTTTTATCTAAAGTGATTGTTCAGCATAATACAGATCTGAAGAGCTGAAGTAGGAATCATTTATTCTCACAGTCAAGTACTTTGATAGCATATTGTTCATATTCCTGGTATGACATTCCATTACAAAATGAATTTCTCTAGTCACATGAATTAATGTTTAAGCTATTAATAGCTTGAACTTTTTCCATAAGCATAAAAAGGAACAAAAACAAATCTTGAGAAATTCCTCTTTTTCTAAGTTCTACAGTTTTTTTAACCAAAGTTAATTTTACAACTAATTAGAAAAATCTAAATCATTCTTGTCCATTTGACTTATACACAAAAATAATATTGATTCATAAATTAACATTTTCATAAAGGCTAACTCTAAGCTATGCAATAAGAAAGAAATTCAAAATTTAGAAACTTAATCAAATAAATATAAAGTATTTGTTGCAAAAGTTGTCTTGAAGGTACTTTTTTATGTACCAAAATATATGTGCATATATTTTAATAAATATATATGTATATATATATATATGCTTTAGGAATGTAAATAGGTTTCCATTTGAACAATAGCAAAATTTTAAGTTAAAAATCAAGTACATATAAGTGAAATGCAAATGAGATTATCCTGTTTCTCTAAGAAGAATAAAGTATAATATACAGAATATAAAGTAGTAAAGTATATTGTTTTTCTTTTTGTCATTCAAATTTAAATGTACTGTATCTAGTACTATTGTGTCTCATCACATCTGATTCTCTCAATGAGTTTATTATTATATTTTATTATACATTATTATTTTACAATAATGTTAGCTACTATCTGTCTCTAACAATATGCCTTCCTTTAAGCATTATAAATGAAGCCTGCACTATATACCTTAATTACATACTTTCTAAATGGGAGGCAGTTATAAAAAGTCTGATACAGTGAATTGATAAAAAGATACCAGTGAATTGATCAAAATGAAGGAAAAAATAATTCATCAATTTAGAAAATATCAAATGTAAAAATTGTCTACATTACAACATAACTAACTAATTATAACTCATCTATCTCATCTAAGATGAAGTACATTATTCCTAGGGAATTGTGGCCATGTTAAGAAATAAAGTTACTTATTCAAAGAAACAAAGTTAGTTTAGTATTAGAAGTGAAATTTGAAATATCTCCCTTACTTTAATCCTAACCATCTATCTAAGAAAACACACCTTCTAAGACTTTTTTCTTCTCATACTACAATTTTTTTTGTTTGTGTGTGAAAAAAATAAGAAATATATTAAGAATGCTATATATCCTATGTTAAAATTAAGGAAAAGAAACTAGTGATATTGAGTAATTTGTCCAATGTCAGATATGTAGTAAGTAATAAAACCAGACCTTGAATCCAGGTCTTCTGATTTCATGTCTGAAGCTTTTGATCTTCTGCTGCAAAATCTTGTCAATTCAAAGTTATGAATTTATCAATATCTGAAGACAAACATTCTCATTTATAAGCAGGCAAATAGGTAGGTTAAAATAGAAATGTCAATGGAGACAGTAAAGAATAATCTTAAATTTGTAGGTCATTGAGCATGCCCATTTACAGAAGTTTTTACAATGTGAAACCATCACCTTAATCAATTGCATAAATAATACTATGATTTTGTGGAAAACATGTTAGATTGGGAATCAATAGACCTGGATTTACTATTGATTTTTGTCACAAACACAAAGGAACAATCTTGGACAATTCAGTTATCTCCTTTAGGCCTTAATTTCCTTTTATAAAATCAGGACACTAGACCAAATGCTACCATTGGACTCATATTCTTCAGTTTATGGCTTTAGAGCAGCTATATGTGACTCTCATTCTTGGGAGCTTAGAAGTGAAACACTTTTCTTATTCCTGGAAAGACAAAAAAATCCCATCAAAACATATAAATTTCCAGTTGTGGCTCTCAACAAAAATGATATTACCTAAATATACTGTCTATAACTTCATATCTCTCTGAATAGTCCATTGTTTACATATTTTTATTTGATGTTGCACATATTAATAAAAATAATTTTAGCATTTATAAAGCAGTTTAAGGTTTGCAAATTACTTTACAAATATTATTTCATTTTACTTTCACAACAATTCAAGAGTGTAGGTACTATTAATCGCCTTTTGCAGATGAGAAAATTAGGACTGAGATTGAGTGGCTTGACCTTGGCCTTGCAGTTAATAAGTGTAATTGGTTGAATTTGAATTGAGAATTTCCTAAATCCAAGATTAAAAGTATGTCCACAGCAATATCTACTGACTCACGAACAGTTAGCAATGAACACAATTCAAATTTACAATGCCTTTTTAGTCTATAGTTTAACCCAAAAAAGGAAAAAAGGGGTTAAGAGAACATAAAGAAAAGGGCAAAAAATATTTAAGGGAAAATTGGAAATCAAATAATACTTCAATTTAGTTATTATTTTTTTACCTTTGCAAGTGATTGTTTCAAAGATGAAAGCTAATTTTTCATATTTTCTTGTATAGGGCTGTAAAATACTTATTTTCAAAATTCTCCCATTGCAATGGCTCCTGAAGTACTGTGATGCTTGGAGAAAAAAGGTCACAATGAAAATTATCAGACAAAAACCTGAGATCTTACAAGAAGTCATCATCGGATCACAGATCCTCAGTGTACTCTCTTGAAATTCATTAGCCTCATATGTCCTATATACTTTTTAATAAGTCTCTCAAATAATTACATATATATGTATTTATATATATGTACATATATATAACAGACAAAATAAATCTTTAGTATTAGTTTCTATATATTCCTTGAAATATGAGAAAAAACATTAAATAAAGTTAAAAAACTTATACAAGTCAAAAGAACTTGATTCCATTCTTGATGTTATGACTTTCTTGTCATGCAATTAGAAGAAAGTCACTTATTTTAATTTCCATTTGTAAAATAATAATTATGTTTTTTCTCCATTGGCTAAAAGGACACTATAAAGAATAATCCTGATCAAAGGATTTGAACTCATAGCCTATTATTATTATTATTACTATTACTATTATTATTATTATTGTAGTTATAAATTTCTTTTGCTAGAGGCTTTTATTTATTCATATGTGTTTGTATGGCATGCAAACTTTTAGTGTATATATATATGTGTGTGTGTGTGTGTGTGTGTGTGTGTGTGTGTGTGTGTGTTTTTCACAATCCTGACACTTTATGTAACCTTTTCAGAGAAAAGTTGTACTTGTGGAGGTAAGGGTATGGTGTTCTGAAGTAAGGTTCAAGNTGTGTGTGTGTGTGTGTGTGTGTGTGTGTGTGTGTGTGTGTGTGTGTGTTTTTCACAATCCTGACACTTTATGTAACCTTTTCAGAGAAAAGTTGTACTTGTGGAGGTAAGGGTATGGTGTTCTGAAGTAAGGTTCAAGATTGTGACTACCATGCCCTTAATTTCAAGAGTAATGCCTGCCCATCTGACCCAAACTGTTTGGCATTTCTATAAATTATGCCATATTGATTTTCTTAATTGCCTAGCAGTTGAGATTACTCTATGTGCTAGATCAAAAAGAACAATTCATTACTACAAATGCTTGTATAAAATAAAACAAAAATAAATATGTTGATATAGTAATATTCTTGGCTTACAAAATAATCGTGGATTTTCTCCTCTCAGGTGCAAAGGTGGCAAAGTAAGGAATCTTTTAACCTAACTGAAGCCACCTCCAGACATCCACAAAAAAAGGGGGGAAGCCTCAGAAAAAAGTGTGAGATTCATATTGCAGAGAGAGATTCAAGCTGTAGAGAGGGGTTCAGGCTACAGCTCAGAATTCCATATCCCCCACCCCCGAGAACTCTGAGAGAGGGGCTAGTGAAAGGCAGTTGGAGCCCTGGGAGGAGAGGAGGCAGGTCACTCTGCTTGCTGGGGTCTTGAGTCCTGGGTTGGTCTTGGGGCTTGGGACTTGAATCTGGGCAGAGCCATTTTAGTTCCTGTCAAGCTGCTTTCCCTTGTTTTGACATTCAACAACATCACAGTCTACCTCTGTTTAGTTATTTTGATATAGAAGAAGAGTATTTATACGGTTAGAAAGCAGATCAGCTATTCAAGTTACCTTACCCTTTTGGGGGGAGGGGCTGCTTGGACATAACTGTTTGAGGGCTTCCTTGACCTTATCAATTTTTATTCCATCTCCAATCCTTTCCCATTCCCACTTATTATTAAACCTTTTATCATTTGGGAGCAGTGCCTAGTTATAATTTTGGGATATACTCACAACCTCCTCAAGTTGAGTTCTTCCTACTTTGTAGCCCTGAAGTAAATCTTATCCTCTGTGCCTGTGAGCTTCAAAGACATCAAGCTTCTCCTATTCTATCCTGTGGGGAAATAATTTAGAAAAAGTTATCATCCTTAGAGTTTAGTCTTTCTTAACCTACTGTCTGGGCCCAGAAGATATCTAGTCAGATTGTCCACCATATCCATATTGTAACTGACTTTCTAACTGCCTAGTGGGAGGGGGGAAGTGAAGGAGCACTTTGAAAATATTTTGCCCCTCCCTTCAGTCAAGCCTGCTGGTGGATGTGTGTGTGTCCCTCCATAGACCAAAGGATCAGACAATTTTGATTACTACAGACCCCTGATATCTTACAGCTTCCCAAATACAACAAAAGGAAAGCAGGATGGTCCTGTCTTACAGAGATGAGGGGGAAAAAGACATCCTAGTGGGTGAGGAACTAGAATTTGTTCAATACTTGCTAATCATGTGAAAATTGACGGTAACTTAATCTCTGAGTCTCAGTTTTCTCAAAGGTAAAACAGAATTACTAGTTATATCAGTAACATTTTGTCAAAATGTAGTTATCATCTTCAGATAATCTTATAAGGACTGCTTAGCTGATAAGAAAATAATGGGACACAGGAGACAATCTTTCTGTTAGCTCATAGCTGCTTCTCTGAAGTGCCATTGTGTCACAAGTTTATTATATATGAAATCAAAGTTCCCTTTCACCCCAAAAGTACAGAGAGAATTTTACAGCTTTGCAGACATTGCAGTTAGTTTAGACAACACACAGAAACCTCAGAAACTTCAAGGTGAAGATAAGAACACATGGTTGGATTGTAGCTGCCTCATCATCAGTTAAGTCTGGGAATATTTTGCTGGGTCAGGAAGTCTCTGAATTTTTCAGCCTTGACTGTCTCAAACTACTTTTGAAACCCAGCAGCTACATTCCTAACAAAGGGGATAATGTTAACCTCTTGACTGTTGGCTTGCTAAGTACTTAAAGCTTTCCAATAAAACTATATTGCTTTCTAATAAGAAAAGGTATGGATCATAAAAGGGATCAAAAGAGGAGTCTCAGATTTTTATCTGAGACTTTGTTTCTCTTATTGGCCTCCCACAACATTTAATTAAAATAATTGTAAGACAAAAATGAGAAATAAAATCAGTAGCCCTTTGTAAAAGCTGAAGTCTTACAGGGATCTGGGAAGTTGTATTCAAATGCTGATATGTAGACCCGGACACACAACTTTGCTAAGGAGGTGATATCATGGACCCACAGCAAAACATTTAGAAGTAGAAATACAAGATCATTTTCTATAGTTTCTTTAGCACCATCAGTATTAAAGTTTAGGAGTGGATTTTTTAGTTAATTTCCTTGATTGAAAGTGGATCACAACCAGCCCTATTGGTTTCAGTTCGTCAAGTGTTAAACATATGTACTTTTCCTTTCTTTGAATTATTATGCTAAAATAAGAAAATGCCAAATGCTTGGCCTACAATCCAATTAAAAATAAACTATTTTACTATAAATAGTGTAAACCATCATCCATAAGCCAAACTCACACTTGACTTTTTTCACTCTTAAATTACATGGAGAATAATCCTTTAGAATCTTAGATGTGCTTTTACAATGCACCTCCAGTCCTGAATGTGCTTGTGCCCCATATTACATTTTCCACAATGAGCTGAATGTTGATGTTAATCATGATTCCAGTCAGTTTCATAGTTAATTGTCTGCATAAATGGATTTCATGTCACCCTTCTCATTCCTAGTAGATTCTTCAGAAGGGGGCTAAGTAAAGTAAAAAAAAAAATTCATCTTGAGTTAAACTTCAAAGTTAAGTTAATTTTGATAGTCCTGAAACCAGACTTTCTTCATGTATCTCAGGAGGAACATTTTTAAAGGATCTGATATTTAGATGCAAAAAGCCCTTAAATGGCATATAATTCAAACTATTCATTTTAGTTTTTAATTCAAATATCTTTTATTTTTTAATAAGTTTTCTTGCATTCTTTGCATTCAAAGCCATCCAGAATATACTGGCTATGTCTCCTTGGGCTACTCATTTAATTTCTCATTCCCCTCAAGTAACCACCTAAAAGCTTCAGAACAATTGCCAATATGTCCATTGGTTGATGTAGTTTCCTTAAAAGGAGTTACCTACACTAATAATATCACAGGTTTTAAAATAATAGTAACAACAACCAAAAATATTTCTCCCTTCAACCCTTATCCAGTGAGCTATCTCTTTTAACAAGGAGTAAAACAGAAAAATAAAAAAAATAACTCATTCTTCCACACTAAACAGCATATCAAATGAATCAGGCATTATAAGCAGTCTTCAATGTCCATAGTCCTCCACTTTTCCAAAGAAGGGAATGAAATACATAATATATTTTTTCATCTCTAAGATTATTTTGTTCTCTCTCACTAAGTTAGGTGGCAAAGGCCTTGAAATATTAAGTGATTTTTATTCAGTTAGCAAACATTCTAGGATTTGAACTCAAAGGTTTTAATTTTGAAATTAAGGGTTTTTTTTTCACTAGTCCATATTATCTAAAAGTCAGATTCTTGGTGTAGTTAAATTATCTTACTTTACAATGAATTATATTCCTCTCCATGACTTTCAATCTCCCAAATTCCTTTTCTCACAGAATATCCTAAATAATATTCATAATATTAATAACATCCAAAATATTATTTAGGACATTCTATTAGTGCTATTCCATTTTACAGGAAAAAATATTCAAAAGGCTTTATTTGACACAGTAAGGAAAGCCTTGATTATCTTTAAATCAGATAGAACATAGCTTAGGAAAGTAAGTGATTTATTATTTCTGATGCTTTGGATCACTTCTGATGTTGAAAAGTCAAGAGCAACTGACAAGTTTAATTTTATGATGAGTAAGAACAACTAGCATATTATCCTTTAAAGGTTTTCATCTTATTTAAAATACCACAGTTCAAAACTAATTATTTATTATAGATGTCAAAATTAATTCCTAGAATACCTACTTGTACATATTTGGATAATAATTAGTGACAAATAAAGGTTGTAATCAAGGTCATTATCTACTTTTCCTACTGGGGTTTTTGTCATTTTCTATTTAGCTGTTATTTTTTTCCTTACACTGACAAATGAATTACCTTCTAATTAAAAGTTCAAAGATTGTTCCACATCAGCTGGTTCATATTAAGGGAACTGAAGTTTGGAGAAATTGAAATAATTAATTTCATTTCCTTCCAACTAAATAATAATTTACAAATAAATAGAAAAAAAGCAAACTTCCAGAAACATACATTTTTCTGAAATAGTTGAAAACTATACAATAGATATCCCCTTGACTATTTTTTGCAATAATGAAGGTCCCAATAGATTTTCAACTGAATCTTAAATCTAAATATTTTGTCCACTTTCAAGAAAAAGAAATCTTTCTTTCTCCTTTTTTAAACTTATTTTTCTTCTTCTGAAGCATTAAATGGACTTCAAGAGTATTCAGGGAGGACTAGCACCTCTGGTATGAGAGTGCAAAATATTTTTCAGGGCTATTCATGTTTTTATGGTGTTTATCTTATACTCTGAGGCTTCAAGAAGCTGTATTATGTGCAATGGTCACATCTTGATTAAATAGTATAGGCATCTGGGCTAACCCAGGTTCAAGGTAACCAATAAGCCTCAAATTCACCAGTGAATTAGGGAAATGTCTACCCCAAGTATGTGAAGACCTCCTCCTGGTAGATGAGAAGAATTTGTTCTAGTGATCTTAAAGGTCCCTAGAGCAGGTGCTGTGAAGTGCTTAAAGCATTGTCAGACATCAAAGATGCCAAGATCATCCACTAATATCCCAGGCCATTGGCAGCCATCCTTGCTTTTGACTTACTACAGGACTTCAATGATTAGAAAAAATAGACTGATGACTTTGTGCAATTCTGCCTCCCTTAAATCAAATGCTCATGGAAATTAAGATATCAGCCAGTGATGTCATTGATCCTCTTCAAACTGAAGGTGGGACAACCATTAAATACCCAATTATAGAAGTGAAATATAGTAAACATTATTACCACTACCTCGACTACAGCCCCTACACCTCCTTCTCTTCCTTCTTCCTCCTTCTCATACTATTACTACACACTATACTAAGTGTTTTTAAATTATTATCTCATTTGATATTCACATCTCTGGGAGATAGGTGCTATTATTTTCTTCACACATAATGGTTCCTGATAACACTTCATAATTTTCAGAGTTTTGTATTGATTTGCACTTTAAAAAAACCTTTTGTATATTATGTAATGAGAGAATCATTATCAAGTTATTGTAGCATAGTGGATAGATATCTGACATTAGATTGAAAAAGACTTTCATTCATGTTTTGCCTCTGACACATTGACTTTGTGACTTTGGACAAGTCACTTAATATCTTTCTCAGAAACTCCTGACAACAATATGTTGCAGAAAATATACTGATATGTTTTTCTTAAATCAATTTACTTGCTAGGAAGCAACTTACAATGTCAAAATCACATCAAAACAAGAACAAAACCCAATAACAATCAAAGACATGAACAAGATTAAAATAATTGCTAACCTTGAAGCTTTAAGTTTTAAACTTTACAGAAATCTGGATTCAGAACTCACTTCAGTTGATATTACAAACATTATTAACTCTATTTCACAGATGAGGAACCTGAGGCTAAGAAGTTTTAAATAATTTGTCCAAAGCCATATTTCTAGTAGGTGGCAGATGTGAATATTGATTCCCTGACTACTAGAATAGTTCACATTCTACTATGTGATAATAATGACTACTCAATGGACTATTTATGGATAATAGAATTTGTACACAAATTTTGGAAAGATCCAGGATCTGTATTTATTGTTTTGAAATATAATAATACTTATAGCCAGTATTTATATATCACTTTAAGGTTTGCAAAATGCTTTAACATTATTATCTCTTTTGATGCTCATAATAACCCTTATGAGAAGGTACTGGAATTATCCTCATTTTACAGAAAAGATAAATAGAGTCAGATGAATATTAAGTCACTTGGCCAAGGTCATACAACTATTAAGTTTCTGAGTATTGATTTGAAGTATAGTTTTCTAATCTACAGGTGCAACCATTTATCCATTGGACCACATAGTTTGTAGATCCTACAAATCTCTCTGCCAAAGGCATATATAGTGAGAATTTTTTTTTAAAAATGAAGTTTTGTAGGTAGGAATATAAATACACTTATCTAACCTCCATTATAATCTCCCTTCTATATAGAAACTGGAAAACACTTGATGTCCAGGTCCAGCCGGACACAACCGAGGGGTCCGGGGAAACGGCAACCTAAGAACCCATAGGGAGAGAAGAGGGGAGACCTCGCGCGCAAGACACAGAGTCGTTTGGATGGAAGCAAGGCTCGTTTATTGCAGATCTATGACAAGAATATATAGGTTGAAGGCAGAAGGGGGTCGGCCAATACTAAAGGGAAAGGAACCCGGAAAGGGAGTATAGAAAATCTCTTGTGGCGTCTTACTGTATCCAAGCATGGCTGGGCCTATGATCAATATCTTATCTTAGAAGAATGAATGATATCTATTCTTAGAAGAGTGACTATTTTATCTTAAAGTCTTGGTCCCTAACAACTTGAGTAATGTAAAAGTGAGCATGAATATTGAGTTTTAGGTCAAGTGCACAGGTGTAATATATGGTACATGAGTAACTGATTTCTCATTCCATATGCTTACTAGAACCACAGAAGCACTAATTAGACTTTCGTATCTTAATGCATACATTTAAATATTAATCAGGGCATTCAAATAATACCTGCCTAAACAGATCCTGTCAGCCATGATATTTTAGAGGTTATGTGTTTCTCTACAAGTCTCTAAAATATCCATCAGCAAATTGGCATGGCTCTCAAGCAACAGAAATTTGTTTAAGCCCCAAGAGCATGGAACACATAGTCTGAACTATACTGAATTAGAAACTGACTGAGACAAAGATGTCAGGATTTTGATTTTTTTCCCTATTTTTAGCTAAAGTTATTTAAAGTTGATTGGTACTTGCAGATAGAAATATTTATGTTTTCTCATTAATGGTCTGTTTTATCCAAAGGTCTACCTATAGAGAGCCAACTCCCTATATGGTAAGGGTTCTGAGTGGCATTTTGTGGCGTTGGATTGTTAAGACAGGAAAAAGAAAATGAGAACAACCAGACTAGTGGTCAGCTCATGCTGCTCCAATGCTATGGGATTTGGACTTTATTTTATACTGGTTTCAAACAAAAAAACACAAAGAAAGAGTCACAGCTGTGAAGAGGTTACAAATCATACACAATCCATTAAAGTCTAAAAAGTAGAGATATAGGTACAAGGACAAGGGCCAAATTCCAACCATCAATTAGTAGGGGTTAATTCTGGGAGCAGAAATATATTTCATGGAGATGTTTACTAATTGCGTTCTGCCTTGATTTACAGGTCTGCACCTGGTCAGATATTCTGGACTAAATTCTCTGTCTAGGCCTTATCTAAGTAATATATTTTTTAGGGTTCAGGCCTCTTAACTATCAGGGAGAGAAACTATTAACTCAGTACCTGCTGGTCTGCTTCAGGACTCAAAACTTTCCAATAAGAATATTGAGAAAGGTGGGAATCTAAAATTGAGTCAAAAGAGGAGCCTTAAATTTTTACCTTAGATGGCCCATTCTATCTGCATCTGATATGCAGTGCAGAAAAATCATACACACAGTTTTACTTACTGATGATTTTGTAATGGGGTCCAGATAAAACATCTATTACAGACTCTATTTCTCTAAATGACTCCTAATAGCCTCTTGGAGGGGTCAAGTTGTTTTTGGATTTGCCTACCCGCTGGTACCAGAGCTTTTCAGGGCTTAGGTGACCAGAACCAAACACAAAGACTGCCTCAGCCTGGATTGGTCACTTAGGGAATCCAGATAACAGGCCCTAAATTTGACCCTACTTCTCTAATGGCCCTCTACATCCAATGGCTCTCTACATCTACCTATGTTTATCACTTGTTTTTAAAATTATACACATCTTGTTTTCTACTTATTAACTACTTCATAGGTCATATTCTTCTTTTATTGTGGAAAAATAGTTTAGAAACCATTTACTCAAGATAGTTCAATCACAAAATGGAGGTTGAAACAAATGATAATCAGTTATGCTAAGTTAACAAGCTATCTTATTAAGATAATAAAACCTATTCTCAATATATTATAGACTGTATTGAAATAACATTATAGCATTGAGGTATTGATACATTTTCACTATAATAATATTGAGATGAAATACACACACACACAATTCAAATTAAGTCAGTCCAGAGAGAATGGGTAACAAGAAGGTGAATACTAAAAGAACTGAGATAAAGGAGGATGCATGGCTATGGCTAATTGTGAAAACAATTTTACTCTATTATAGTCACAATTCTTTTTGTCCACCTAGACAAGATGGGACAACTGATTTTTTTCTAGTAAGTGGGGCGCTTCCTTTTAAATGAAAATTAATATAAAAAAACAACTAAATGCCTCTTCTCTTTTCCCCTTTCTGCAAATTAATGTAAACATCTGATCAAAAGTTTTCTCTCAAATTTTTTTTTCATAATTCTAAAATTCATATTTAAGAGCTAAATTACTCTACACAAAGTTAGACTAAGCATGTCTTTTTTTTTTTTTTTTTTTTTTTTTTTTTTTTGGTTAGGATTTCATTATTTGTGAAAAGAAAGTTGCAAAAAAGAGCTATTGTGGCTGCCCTTGTTGGATGGACAAAAATTAAACATTAATAAATTTTCATATTTATTGGGGTCTCAACCACTATTGATTGGAGAGAGAATGGTAATGATTTGTTAATTTTAATAAGCATCCCAAAGAGGATAAAACAAAGCATGGGACTTTTATTCTTAGTCAAAAACAAATCAATTGTCACTGCTCTCTAGGAAGAAGTTTGTTTTGAGAGCACACTAACATCTCCATTGTTCTCCCCAGCTATATCCTCAAAATTTTACTCAGAATCTTACTGTAGGAATAAAGTAATGTGAAGATCCTGACCAGTGGGAGGAGAAAGAGAAAATTTGGAGCAAGCTATGTTTCCCATTGTCTATGAATGGAAATGGATTGAGCGGGAAGAATTAATCTCCTCTTGCTTTCATTGTTACCTTCAACTAAGCAAATCTCTAAAACCCTCACAGATAAAGGGTAGGATACTATTAGTCTCATTTTATATATAAAGAAAGTGAGGTTTGGGAATGTGAAATTGAATGACCAAGATTAGAGAGCTAATTGATAGGAAAATTGGAATATTATACTGATGTTTAATGTCTAAGGCACTATAGTGATCAATACGGTCTAGAATCATATGAATCGTTGTCCTTATGCTAAACCTTTAAAAGAAAAAAATTTCTTTTCATTCCTATTATTTGTTTTTTTTTTTTAATTTTTTTTCTATAACCCATACCTTCCATCTTGGAATCAATACTATGTATTGATGTATACTATGTATAGGCAATGGCGGTCAAGTGACTTGCCCAGGATCACACAGCTGGGAACTGTTTGAGGTCAGATATGAACCTAGGACTTCCCATGTATAGGCCTAGCTCTCAATCCACTGAGCCACCCAGTTGCCCCCTTTTTCATTCCTTTTTTAAAAAACTCACAGTGAGAAAAATATGAATTCTAAGTGACTTCCAAATTCTTTTTGCTTATAGATCATAATCCAGAACAATAGTAAAAGACTTATAGTTTCTGATTTACAATATTTATTTAATTTTTTATTAATATACTTTATTTCTTTCATATGTAATTGGACAACACCCTACTTTTTTTCAAAAGTAACATTTGCACTGACATTTTAAAAGAACAAGGATAATCCTTTTCCTCTTAACCTTTAAAAGAAACTTGGTGAAGGTTTGAAGATGTAATTTAACAAGTTAGTATAATCATTTAAGGAATGAACCTCAACTACTTCAATTTTCTTTTATCATTTATCTGACCAAGAATTGGATCTATTTTGTAGTTTTCAGAGCTCTGAACAGGAGTTCCTCATTTTGTTTCTTTCTTTGTATTCCTTCAGCATGTTCTTTTTGCATCACTTTTTTAGAGCTGACCTTGAGATTTCTGAAGAGGGAAGAGTTTTCTATTGCATACTATGTGGAGATTAAATTGTTCTGTAGACAAGAATATTTATATAAACAAAGGCTATCTCTAAATGATGTCCACACAACCAGTCAATTTAGTCAAAGTAGTAAAACTTTGAAATAATGAAATGAAATGCCATTGTGTATATGGGACAGGAGAGAAACCAAGAAAAGTAAGACATTGGAATAAAATTTTAATTGCTCAAATTGTTATAATGATGCATAAACACTTTTTTATAGGGCCATGATAGTGTATCTGTTTTCCCAATAAGTCATCCATTTATCCATTTCAATTCTCTGTTCTTAACCCCATCTTGATGTTGAATTTCCTTTTAACCTCAAGGATTTTTGTGTTCCTTTTGTATTTTCCAATTAAATTATTTTTAGACCTACTTCAGAGAAAGATATATAAAAGTAGCAAAGAACAAAATTGCTTTTGAAAAGGGCACTTTATAAAGGATCACAGAGAAACAATTTAAAGAATGTTAAAATGATTGTCCAGAAATATTCAGAATATTCAATTTTTTTTTGTAACTATGTATGGAGTAATTGTGACAGTAGAAACTTAAGATCACCAGGTCACAAATGTAAAACTAGAAGAAACTTCAGAAATTTCTGGTCCAAACACATTATTTTAAAGATTAAATAAATTAGTTTAAATGACTACCCCAAATCTCACAAATAACAAGTAACAAAACTGGCCTTCAAACTTGAGTCCTTTGACTTTGAATTGAATTTGAAAGCAAATTGGGCACTTTCCCTATGAAGTATGGAAAGATATAAGGGCATCCAAAGTCAGGGAGTACCTCAGTCCCACTCCCCAGCTCTTAATTTTTATTTTTTAAACTCAGGTTCATGTTCCATATTATATATGCAGAAACAGTAACTTGTCAAGGGATTTGAGCTAAGAATAGACTTTTGTTTTCCATTTATTTCAGTGTCGTCAAACTCTTCAGAAATATATTTGGTTTTTTTCTTGGCAAAAATAGTGAAATGTTTTGCCATTTCCTTCACTAGTTCATTTTACAGATGAGGAAAGTGAGCCAAATATGAATAAATTAGTTGCCCTGGGTCACACAATTCGTTTCTGAGGTCATATTTGAACTCAGATCTTCCTGTCTCAAAACCTGATGCTCACTCCACTTTGCCACCACCTACATGCCTGAATTATAGGCTATCTGTAAAGAATGTCTCCTAAGCCTCTCTGAAATTACTTTTCTCATCTTAATCAGCACGCTATGTCCTTACCAGACTTCAAAACCTAGTTCAAGGCTCACTGCTCCACAGAATATGTTGCTTATCTTCTATCCCTCCAGCTCCTTCTTTATCTACATCATGGCAATCTATACTTCATATGTTGTTTAAAAAATTATTTTGAATATTTCCCTGTGAATATATTATTTTCACTCTATTCCAAGTTCTCAAAAAATGCTATTTAGCCTTCTCAGATATATATATATATATATATATATATATATATATGTATATATATATATATATATAGTATTATCAGTAAATATAAAAATGAATAAAAAAGAATTTAAGACTGATGACAAATTAAGGTATTCCTGTGATATATGTACTGTATATTATGTCAGCTGTTGTAGACCTGGTAATCCCAAATCTAGATGATATATTTATTAATGACAAAAAGAGCTTGATTTCAAATGCCTTAGGAAGAGTGTTCTTGTTCATAGATTTAAAGAAAAAAAAAAGGTCTCCACCTCACCTTAAAAAAAAAAGACCCAATTCCAATTAGCTATCAAGAGGCAGAGGAGTATTTAACATTAGTTTAGTAGCTCCCTGACCTTGGGAGATTAGAGGTTTAAATGAATGGTTTCACATAGAAATATTGCTAAAAATAATATATTTCAACATCAATTTTTTCTCAGCACTTTTTTATCAATAAAATTTGAGACCCTCCTTTGATGAGCATATGAAGACTTCATTTAATTCTTGCAAAAATGGCCAGTCACTGCAAGAAGTGGCATTAGCCCTGGCTTGTTGCATTAAGTCTTTTTTATTCTTACCCCTAATGTAAAATTCCCTCCACTCCTTTACTCATTGGCTGAATAATAGGAAGTGCAGAGTCTTAGGTGAAGAATTCTACCTAAGAATCCCTTAGTATGCTTTTCCCCTCCCATCACATACATTTCCATACAGTGCATGTGCAGAAAATGGTTTCCAAATCCTGACCAGAGGTGGCAAGATAATATATTCATTAGCTTCATTAATACCTGGGAAGCATTCAAAGTAAGGATTAAGTTCCCCTTCTGGCCTCATTACTGACACAACCTGTTTTTAACCTGTTTCAACTGACCCTTCACCCCCTCCCTACTGCTATTTCTTACAGCTTCAAACAGATAAGAAAATATCTATATTAGAAGGAATTCCAGTTATCTCTAATTAAAATTCACTCATTTATAAACTAAAAATAATGAAAAATAGGATGATTCAGTCAACTTTGTTTTATGGAACCCCCAAATTTGCCTTAAGGGATGTCCCAAACTGACTTTGTCTTAGACTGAGCAATAAACCTTAGAGTACCCAATGATTTCAGTTTAGATAGTGTTAACTTGGGGGAAAAAAAACCACAAAATCATTTAATATTCAGAAAAAAAAAACAACAAGTCTTTAATCAGAATAGGGATAGGTCCAATATTCAGCCACTTCCAGAGCCCAATGCCAAAAACTTTTCAGGGCCTACACCTTGGAACTCTGGGGCTGTATTCCTGAGAGGATCACCATGCAAGATGATAGCTCCAAAGAGGGGAAGGACTTGGAGATCTTTAATTTATACCATCTGGAGAACTAGGTACAGCAAGCAAGCATAGACAAACTGCAAGCAGGCCTTAAAGATGCCTGTAGCCAGCCTCAAGGGTATCTGGGAGTGGTCAAACATAACAATTCCAAAGAAGAGGGTAAAATTAAGAGCTGGGCTTCCTGAGAGGGATCTTTAATACAATGGGAGAAACTTCCAAAAACAAATAAAGGCATTCAACATTTTGATTATGTTTACTAATCTCACCCAAACTAAGGTCCCTAAAAGATCCAAGGTCTAGAGTTCAGCCCCAAACAGATGTGCCTGGTATTGGGGTTTCTCAAAGGGCAGGGGTAAAATTAAGGTGTCCAGATTTCAAGTCAATAAGAGAATTAGTAGATATAACCAAATCTCAAGTACCCTTTGTCTTAGAACTTTCTCCCATTATATCAGAGGTCTCTCCCAAATAGTCCAGCCTTTGGCTGGAATCATCCTTTCCTTGTATTCATTGTAAAGCATCAGACTCTCCCAGGAAAGTCCAGCACCTAGCTGGATTCCTCCTTCCCTGGAGTCCATTGTTAAGCCTATCAACTGAACTGTCCTGTCCTAAATTCTCAAAAAAGGGGATCCCCAAAAGGTACAAAAGTCCCCAAGTTTTTCAGATCATTGGAAAATCCCCTTGGATGGGGCTTTTTCATGGGGATATTGTTCCCAGAGTCCCACAGCCTTGGCTCTGTGTAGTAACTAATGCTTGACTGTTTAGTGGCCTATTTGAGCATTGTCTTCCTTGTCCTGATTAAAGGCTTTTCTTTGTTGATTACTCTGTGTTTTTCAAGGTTGACAATTCTAACTGACTAACAACTGAAGTGTGAGAATTTAACACTAGCCTGCACTGCTTTTCTTTTCCTGGCCCCCAACATTGACTTAAAAGTTTAAAATTGGAAAGTTTCACATTGAGTTTAAAATAGTCCGTGTGCTGACTGGGTCTACTATAAAATTTATACATAATTTTATCCTGTTACTTGGAAATAACACAGAACTACCAAAGTAGTCAGAAAAAATGAAATCTTTGATCAGGAAGAGGGATAGGTCCAATATTCAGCCACCACACCAAGTCCAGCACCAAGATCTACATAGGACCTGCACCCTGGGGACTCTGGAGGATGTATCCATGAGAGAAGGCATCATGCTAGATGCCAGCTCTGAAGAGGTACAGACCTTGAGTGTTTTATATACCCTCTGGAGAACTCTGTTCAGTAAGCCTGCATAGACAAACCTGTAAGCATGCTGCAAAGAAAATGTAGCCAACCTCAGGGGTATATCAGAGAATGGTCAACTATAACACTTACAAATGGAAAGGGTCAAACAAAGAGCTGGGCTAACATAATAAGAGGAGTTTCTAAAACAAATAAAAGCACTCAATGATTTACTATTGAAAGGATACAAAAGGGCAAGAACTGGGGGAATCCCGGGCAGCCTCCCATGGCTGTTCCACTCATGCTGTTTTGCTGGCCGTTAATCCTATCTTACTAATAAATCTTTCATTTTACTTTTAAGCTAAGTTTGGAGTCCTCTTGTTCTTGAGAATGGTTTCCTTCCCGAACCCAGGAGTTCACCATTTGCACCCCTATAACACTATGTCCACAGATCCCACCCCCACTAGGGTTTCCAAACAGGTTTTTTTTAAGTCTATAGTTCAAACCAAAACAAATGTGCCTAGTAAAAAGGGTTTGTTTCTCCAAAGGGCAGGGATAAAATTGAGGTATCTTTAAATCTTTAAATGCAGCAAAGGAACACTTTTCCACATCCCTAATTTACTCTGTTATGCCCAGAGAAGTATCCCAATAAATGAGTCTTGAGCCAACAATGCAATATGCAAAGGGACTTTATTGTCTAGTTTGAGCTAGTGTCTCTCATGAAAAGTTAGTGAGGGACCTGGAGCTGTGCCTGGGCTAGAGTTTTTATGGAGTAGTCCTCAGAATGGAACAGGGTAGAGGAATGTCCTTAGGTTAGTAAATCTTGTAGATAAGGTGAATTCCTGAAGGGAAGAGATCCTGGGGAGAAGGGGAAGGTCTTCAGGGTAGATAAGGTCAGTCCCTGGAGACTGGAGGTCTGCAAGGTAGATAAGGTCAGTCCTGGGAGACTGGAGGTCTGCAAGGTTTGGGATTCCCGTGAATAATTCTATTTCACCATAATGTCATATAAGGGTCGGGCCCATAATGTCATACAGGGGTCAGGATTTTTAATTCTGACTCTTTCTAGGTTCCACAACTCACTATTCTATTCATCATAAATAATCTTCCATAAGTTTTCAACTCTGCTCAAACCGCACTTGGTTCCACTAGCAAAAATTAGGGTCCTTCTTTGAGAGTTCCCTTGTTATAGGAGTGCAAATGGTGAACCCCTGGGTTCGGGAAGGAAACCATTCTCAAGAACAAGAGGACTCCAAACTTAGCTTAAAAGTAAAAAGAAAGATTTATTAGTAAGATAGGATTAATGGCCAGCAAGACAGCATGAGTGGAACAGCCATGGGAGGCTGCTCCCCCAGTGCCTCAGTCCTGGGCTATTTATTCTTTCCAGTAATGTGGATGTGATTCCTTGCACTCAGGCATTTGGTGGGTCAGGGCCTGTCTGAGATTCTCAGGGCTCAAGTTGTGTCCTGGAGGTGTATCTCTTTTGTCTGTCTCAACTTAGTCCAAAGGTAATGGTCTTTGCCTTTGGAGTCACAAGGGCAGGAATGGGGAAGGGGATTTCCCTGTTTATAGCCTGCCTGAGTTAAGGGTGCCATCTCTGCACAATGCCCATGTCACCATTTTATTCTTTCATCTTTATTATACAACCCATATCACCCAGATACCTTCTGCCACTGAGGTGGTCACTGGTTCCCCCTGTACACCCCAAATTTCTAGAGAGACCCCAGGTCAAAGATTACATGAGAAATTTCATTTCTGCAGTACTGGCAGCTGAAAAAAGGATCCTCTGCCTCTAGCTTTAATTGTGTTTATTCTAGTTTTATGATAAGGGTGTTAACTTAGAAAAAAACACAGAACTATTAAATAGTCATAACCACTCTTTAATCAAGGGAAAGGGGTAACAGGGATACTTGGCCTCTTATGCAAAGTCCGGGATTGAACACTGCTTTGCTCTGCTCCCTGACCCCCTGGGAGTGACACTGTCCTAGATGAAGACTCCTAGGAACAAAGGAAAGAGGAACTTATATACCATTTGGGAAGATCCAGGGGCTGGGAAAGATGATTGATATTATACTGGTAAGGGTGGGATTTATGATCAAGCTTGGGAGAAGAATCATAGCCAGAGGCTAGGGTGTAAGGGAAGGGGCTACTTACACAATGGATACTAAAGGATGGTCCCTGCCCAGGTGTGTCTTCCTGGGAAAGGGTCTTTGAAACAATGGTGAAGACTACCTAAGACAAAAGGGTATTGAGCATTTACCCTAGGGTCCATTATTCAGTCTGTTACTGCTAGCCTGAGATTCCCTTTAGGGTGGATTCTCAGGGGGAACAGGGAACCAGCACAAGCTTTGGGGATCTCCAACCTACAAGCTATTTCTAAAACTTGGGGTTCATCAGATCTCACTAAGCCACAAGTTTGGGGTCTTTAGATTCCCCATCAACAAGCACAGAAGAATACATCCTATTTGCATCTCAAACAACACTAGGTTTCTCAAGATACTTAACTCACCCCCTTTTATGATCAGAATGTCATGAATAATATATACTTATACTTATGCCCCCAGACCCAAAGGTACCTTATTATGTCACCTATTCCCCCTAGATTATCCCTCTGTTTGTTCCCATTGTTTATCTCCCCCCCCCCCCACCTTTCCTTTACAAATCATGCAGATCCCACTCCTTTAGAATATAAAAATCCTGAACCTTTTCTGTCCAGGGAGACAGCTTGGTACTCCACTCTGCCTCTTGACCATTCAACTTAAATAAATTTCTCTATCTTTAAAAGGTAATCATTGATGTCTGTCATTCTTGAATGGGCACCCTCCCCAGTCCAGAGGTTAATCTCTAGTTCTCCCACAACACCACTTTTCCTCCTTCACTCCTGACTCTAATGAAAAGGTGATCCTACTTTCTAAGTAAAATCTTCCCTCGCAAACAATACCATCCTTTCTCATATCATATTGCCTCTTTTATCACTCCTACTCTTTCATTTATATGCCATCTCTCCTTGTCTTCTGGCTAGTTCCCTGAAGACTACACACATAACCAAGTCTCTCAGTCATTAAAGGAAAAACAAAACGATAACAATAAAACAAACAAAACTTCCCTTGACCTGTCCATCCCTATGATCATCCCATATCTTGCTTCTCATTTGTGGAACAACTCCTTTAGAAAGCTATCTACAATTGATACCTTCACTTCCTTTCTCCTCATGATCTTTTATGACTGCATTCTGGCTTCTCACCTCATTCAACCTAAATTGATCTCTCTAAGGTTGCTGTTGGCCTCATAATTACTGAATTGATGTTTTTAAAAAGAATCTATCCACTTCTTGTTCTCCCTTCATCATTCAGCATTGTTGATCCCACTTTTCTCCTTGATTCTTTGTTCTCACTAGGATTCTGTGATATTAGTGTATTCTAGCTCTCTAGCTAATCGTCTGAATGATCATTCTTATTCTCCTTTGCTGGGTCTTTCTCTACATTATATTCACTAAGGGTGGGATACTTCCTAGGATGGTGATGTTATAGGGGAGCAAATTAGTGAACCCCTGGGTTCGGGAAGGAAACCATTCTCAAGAATGAGAGGACTCCAAATGTAGCTTAAAAGTAAAAAAGAAAGATTTATTAGTAAGATAGGATTAATGGCCAGCAAGACAGCATGAGTGGAGCAGCCATGGGAGGCTCTCCCCGAGTCCCCCAGTTCTTGCCCTTTTGTATCCTTTCTGGTAGTGTGTACTTGACTCCCTGCACTCAGGCAGGGAGTTGGTGCAGGGTCCATCCTAGACCCTCAGGGCCTAGACTGTCCGGGTGTGTCCAGGAGGTGTATCTCTTTGCCTATTTCAACTCAAAGGAATTCCAAGGACAATGGTCCTTGCCTTGGGGGTCTCAAGGGCTGGAAGGGGGAAGGGAATTCCCCTGCTCACAGCCTGCCAGAGTCAAGGGGTACAGGGTCCCTGCCATCTCTGCACAATGCCCATGTCAGTGATGGCAAACCTATGCCATGCATGTCAGCACTGACATATGTAGCCATTTTCTACAATACACGGCCTCATGCAGCCACATACAGAGAAGTATGGGGCACATGCCATGATGAAACATTTGCTGTAGTGTAGTATAGACACTCTGTGTACTGTAGATGACAGTTCTATATTAATTTACCTATTTTGGTTTATTAAATAGTTATATATTACAATTATATATTTTTGTTATTTAAACAATAAATATCACAAAATTATGGTGTTTTTTTCTTGAAGTGACACATCACCCAAGTTATGCTCAGTTTTTTGGTGAATTTTGACACACCAAGCTCAAAAGGTTGCCCATCACTGCCCTACTATTTAACTTAGGTTCTCTTATTTTCTCCTGCTAGGTTAATTCACTGATTACTTCATCTACTCTCATGAATTCAATTATAATCTCTATGATGTTATTCTTAAGTCTATTTATTTGGTCCCAACCTCCATACTGCCCTCCAGTCTTACATTTCCAACTGTCTATTAAAAATCTGAGCCTGGATGAATATAGACATGTTAATAGATCCAAAATTGAAATAATTCTGTTTTGGTCCAGTTTTTCCCCTCTTCTGAAGATGACTTCTCTAGTTGAGGGTGCCATTATCTTCCTAATCACCAGGTTTCATTGCCTATGTACCACCTTTGACTCCTCAGACTTTTACCCCACAAATCCAATATGTTTCCAAGTCTTGGAAATTAAACCTTTGTAACAATTCTCACATATGCCATTTTCTATCCATACTCTCATTGCCTTTTGCTTTACTGCAATCCCCTCACTCAAGGCAGTAAGTTGAGCATTTAAGTGGCTACTATTTTTGAAGTACTGTGCCTACTGCTATAGATACAAAGAAAGGCACAAGGCAGTCCCTGACCTCAAGGTGCTCATAACTCAGTTGGAGAGACAATTCTATAAATAAGCTATGTACAATTGAGGAGACAAATCTACAAGTAAGTTTTGTAGAGTATAATAGGAAATAAACTACAGAGGAAAGACACTATAATTAAATTGGTCAGCTTCCCAAAAAAGATGGTATTTTATCTGGATCTTGAAGGAATGAAGGAAGCCAAGAGGCAGAAATGGGGAAACATTCCAAGTGTGAGAGATAGCCAGTGAAAATACCAAGAGCTGAAAATGAAATGTCTTGTTCAAAAAACATCAAGGAGACCAATGTCACTAAATCAAAGAATAATCATCAAATATAAAGTAAAATATTAGAAAGGTTGGGGAGGGAGGCTAAATTATGAAAAGTTTAAACATCAAAATGAGAATCTTGTATTTTATCCTGGATATGAGAGGGAGCCCCTGAAGTGTATTGAATAAAGGGGTGACACGATTTGTGCTTAATTTAAAGAAAATTTCCATGATAAATTAATGAAGGATAGGTTAGAGTGGGTAGACAGACTAACCATCAAGCTATTGTAATAATCTAGGTGTTAAATGACAAAGACTTGCACCAGAGTAATGGTAGAGCTATAACAGAGGAGAACAAATTTGAAAAATGTTATGAAGCTAGTATCTATAACCTTTAGCCACAGAATGGCTATTAGGAAAAGGTGAAACATGAGTTGTTGACTATGATTGTGGGCCTGAAGTACTGTGAGTATGGTTTCATTGTTGACAATAATAGGAAAGTTTGGAAGTGTGGAAGCTTTAAGGAAAATGATAATGAGTTCCATTTTGGATATATTGAGTTTAAGATACCTATGAGACATTCAGAGTTGAAGATGTTTAATAGGCAGTTGGAGATGCCAAACTAGAGAATTGGACTAAATAAGGTGATTTGAGAATTATTAGCACTGAGATTTCAGTCCATCCCTTACCCAAGTGTCAAATAATTCTTCCTAAACTACAGGCCTGATAAAATTACACTGATATTCAACTAAATCCAGGACTCTGTCTCACCTCTAGGATCAAATATAAGATGTTTATCAAAGTTCTTCAAAACCTGGCAGGATTGCCAAAAGTATAAAATAGAATTCCTGCTTTTATTGTTCTCCCAGTCTATTAGGAGAGAGAAATGAAAATTATATCTATATAGTTATAGATAGAAATAGAGATATATAGATCACACCAAATATGTGTATATATGTATGTACATAATATACATATGCAGGAATGTGTATGGCCAGAGAGTGCATAATTGTACTTTGAATTATTCATTTGTGGAATAGGGTAGTAATGTGTGTGTGAGTGTGTGTGCGCGCGCGCGTGTGTGTGTGTGTGTGAAGAGATAAGTGGCCTCAGGAAATATGACAATATTTAGACCCTAGAGGTGGGAGAATGATTTAACTGTGTCATCCAGCCAGGGACCATGTCCTTAAATCATCACATTCTATAACAAAACTGCAAATGTCCCTCTCTACTGACTATTATATTTTATTGTATGGGTAGAATCTAAAAACAATTATATAGTAAGGCAATCTGATTCTTGAAATGAATATATTTTTAAAAAATATAAATTATATATTTTGAGATTATCTGCCTATATAATTTCTTAATATTCATTTTCTGATATTTTACAATCCATGTTCTCTCTCTCCCTCCCACCACTCACTACTCCCTAAGAAGACAGGCAATATGACATAGCTTGTACATATTTTCTCATATAATACATATGTCCATTTTCATCATATTGTGAAAGAAGACATATATTTCTTATATTAAGGAAACTTTTGGGCTTAATTGTTTCCTTCATTGATGGTGGATAACCATACTTTTGTCATGAGTCTTTTGGCTTTGTCATGGACAATTGTTTTGTTAATAATAGCTAAGTCATTCACAGTTGATCATCATACATTTTTTTTACTGTGTACATTATTCTCCTGATTCTAATCATTTAATGTTGACTCACTTTATATAAGTCTTTCCAGGTTTCTTGTGATCATCTTCTTTGTCAATACTTCTGACACAATAGTATTCCATTATAAGCATATACCACAACTTGTTGTCACTACAAGCTCCCACGGACTTCATGGCTTGACATCTGAAAAGATTTTAAAGTCTAAGGGAGAGAAAATATATGAATGTTTTATAGCTAATTTATTTATTACCATTTAGTCTTAAGAAATTGCAAAGGGTGGAGTGAAGATGGTGGCTTAGAAGCAGCAAAAGTGATTCCTTTGTGAAAACTCTTCCACACCAATCAAAAACAAACTACTTTAAGAGGGATAAAAAAACACATCCAACAACAGGACAGAGTCAAGTGACACTCCTGCTCAATTCAACTTAAAATGTATGCAGAAAAGACTGAATTTGGGGTCTAAGGAAAAGAAAGAAGGAAGGAAGGTTCTGGGGCCTCTCCCCCACCTAATATATCAAGACTCAGGCTGTCTATGGGATGTCTGGGTGAGGGCTCCAGTTTGGAAGGAATACCTTGCTACCACAACTATTCAAGGCTCAGGGCTCTGACCACAGCTGACAGAGATGTAGCTGAAGGAGAGGGGCAGAGAGGATTACAGCCTGGTCAAAGTCTTGAGTCACCACACCTTCATCTTGGGCCTCTGCTCTGAGGCCACACTCAGCTCTTTAGATCAGCTCCATTGGTTTAATCTAGTCTATCAAGAGTGCAGATAAGGAGCCTCCAGAAGGCAGAAAATCTCAATCTCCAGCACCCCTCCTCCACCTCCTACTCTGAGACCTATGGTAAGAATCTGACTGATTGGCATCCCAGGGTGAAGACTGCAACTGTGACAGAGTAGCTTGGTACCACCATGGGAAGCTCAGGACTCTGACCTGGCATCTGTCAAGGAGGCAGCTGGCAGAAAGGAAGAGAGGAGGAGAAGGGTAACTACCTTCAACCTCCTCCCTTTCACTTTCAACTTCAGCCTCTTTTGGCAGCTGGGGACGTTCTGAAATCAGGGTACATTAATACAACAGATCAGCTCCATCAGTGTAATCCATTTAATCAACAGAGTAGAGAAAAAGCCCCTTTAGAGCAGAAAAGTCCAAACTCACAGATATAGGAAATAAATAGGGGAGCAATAATGCAGCCAAGGAGGAGGAAAGAAGGATAAAATAATACAAGTAAACAATAGAAAAAGAAAAAAAGAAATTACATTTGACAGCTTCTATCTAAACAATGAACAAAGAACCAATGGAACAGAGAAGTAACAAGGAACATTAAGAAAAAATTCAAGAATTTCAGCAAATTAGAATAGGCTTTCAAAGAACTCAAAACATAATTCAAAAAACAATTAAGAGAGGCTGAAGAAAAATGGGAAAATAACTTGAAGAACAAAATAGATCATCTCAAAACAGAGGCACATGAACTAAAATGAGAAAATAATGTTTTAATATCCAGAATTGGCCAGTTTGAAAATGAGGCAAAGAATGTGAAAGATGATGAAAAAAAAGAAAACAGACGAAAAGGAGAAGGATGACCAAAAAGCCAGGGATGAAATTCAGTCTTTAAAAATTACAATCCAATAAACAGAAAAAGCAAACGATTTCACAAGGCAGCAAGAATCTATAAAACAAAATCAAAAGAATGAAAAAAATTGAGGAAAATAAGAAACACCTGATTGATAAAATAACAGACCTGGAAAATGGCTATAGGAGAGACAATTTAAGAATTATTGGACTACCAGAAAATCATGACAAAATTAAAAGTCTGGAAACCATTCTGTAGGAAGTTATCTAAGAAAGCTGCTCTGATATTCTTCAACAAGAGGGTAAAGTGGAGATTGAAAGAATCCACAGATTACCTCCTGCATTAAATCCCCAATTAACAATGCCCAGTAATGCTATAGCAAAGTTCAAGAACTTCCAGAGCAAGATAAAGATACCAGCAACTGCTAAAAAGAAACAATTCAGATATAAAGGAGCCACAGTCAGCATTACATGGAACCTGGATCGACCCACACTGAAGGAGTGGAAGCCATGGAATACGATATTCTGGAAAGCAAGGGAACTGGATCTACAACCAAGAATCAATTACCCAGCAAAATTGATTATATTCTTGCAGGGGAAAGTATGGTCATTTAATAAAATAAAAGATTTCCAAGCATTCCTGAAGAAAATACCAGATTTAAACAGAAAAATTGATGCCCAAATAAAGAACTCAATAGAATCACCAAAAGGTAATTAAGAAAGGGAAAAAAAATAAGGGACCCAATAAATCCAAATGATTTGTATTCATTTATGAAAGGATGATATTAATAACTTAAAAATTGTTACTATCATTGGGTTAGCTAAAAGAAATATATTTAGAGGGTACAGTGACAAACTGTATAGGATGATATGTCAAAAAATATAAAAAAAACTTGGAATAAAAAAGAATATAATCCTAACAAATGGAAAAACAGGAAAAAAATACATATTTTTATAAAGAAACACATGGGAGAAGGAAGGGAGAGACCAATACAATAGAAGCGTTGAAAAGGGGCAACAGGTAATACTTAAATCTTATGCTCATTACAATTGACTCAGAGAAGGTAAAACAATCAGATCCATTGGGGCAGAGAATTGTATCATGTCCTTTAGAGAAGTAGAAGGGTAATAAACAGGTGGGTGAAGAGGGGAGCAATACAAGGGAGGGAGTGGTTGGGGAGTGTCTTTTAAAAGGCACTATAGTAAGAGGGAAGAGCCTGGGAAGGGGAATAACATTAGGGAGGGGAAAGAGGAGAGACTGAATAAAAGCAAAATTTTGGAGGGGAGGGGTAGAGAGATAAGAGAAAAGGTAAAATCTAAGGAGGAAGTCAAAATGGAAGAGAATACACAGATAGTAATCATAGCTGTAAATATGAATGGGATAAACTCACCAATAAAAAGGAAGCTGATATCAGAATGTTTTAAAAACCAGAATCCTACTATATGTTGTCTACAAGAAACACACCTGAGGCAGATAGACATATACAGAGTAAAAGTAACAGGGTAGAGCAGAATTTACTGGGCTGCAACTGAGACAAAGAATGAAGGAGTAGCACTTATGATATCAGATGAAGCTAAAGCAAAAAATAGAACTCTAAAAGTGATAAGGAAGGTAATTATATCTTGATGAAAGGCAGTATAAATAATGAAGAAATATCAGTACTCAACATATATGCACCAAATGGTAAAGCATTCAGATTTCTAAAGGAGAAACTAAAGGAGGTTAAGGAAGAAATAGCTATTAAAACTTTATTACTGGGAGAACTTAACCTTCCCCTATCAGTACTAGATAAATCAAAACAAAAAATTAATAAGAAAGAAGTAAATAAAGTGAATGAAATGTTAGAAAAAATAGAGCTGATAGGGGGCAGCTGGGTAGCTCAGTGGATGGAGAGCCAGACCTAGAGACGGGAGGTCCTAGATTCAAATCCAGCGCCAGACACTTCCCAGCTGTGTGACCCTGGGCAAGTCACTTGACCCCTGTTGCCTACCCTTACCACTCTTCCACCTATAAGTCAATACACAGAAGTTAAGGGTTTAAAAAAATAAAAAAATAAAAAAAAATAGAGCTAATAGATATCTGGAGAAAAATGAATAGGGATAAAAAGGAATATACCTTCTTTTCAGCAGTACATGGCACATATACGAAGATTGACCATGTACTAGGAAATAAAACATTGCAAATAAATGTAGGAAAGCAAAAATGATAAATGGAATTTTTTCAGTCCATAATGCAATAAAAATAATAACTAATGAGGGCTTATAGAAAAGCAGATTTAAAATTAATTTGAAACTAAATAATCTAATTCTTCAAAACTGGTGGGTGAAAGAACAAACCAAAGAAACAATCATTGATTTCATTGAAGAAATTGACAATGAGGAAACAACATATCAAAATCTATGGACGGCAGCCAAAGCAGTATTCAGGGGAAAATATGTATCCTGTTTCCCCAAAAATAAGACGTACTCTGAAAATAAGACATGGTAGCGATTTCAGGGGGTTGCCTAATATAAGGCACCCCCGAAAATAAGACATACCGTAGTTCCACATTGCCGGGTTACCCTTTACCTTGCAGGGGCTGCTCCTGGTCAGCTTTGTTGATCCGCAGAGGGACAGGTAATTCTAAGGTAGGTGAAGGTTGTTTGGCAGCTCCCAATGCTCTGTGCAGTAGTCCATGACGTTGCAACACAGGAAGAATGTATGTTCTGGTCGCATCTGACTGCACCTGACATCTTCATTGCAGAGGCGGAACTTTCAAAACTTGCTAAGGTTTCCCCCTCGGTGGTGTTACACTGATGCACATGCTGCCCAGATGCTGTTTCAGGTGCTACGCTGTATTTGCGTGTTTTGGAGTGGTAAGTTATTTATAATTTATTTAAACTTTTTGGGGGAAGGGGCTGCTGAAGGGGTCGTTAATTTATTTCTTCCTGCAGTTAAGCTTGACTGGTGACCAGGGCCACCTTATTTCCCTAGCCTGGGGCATCTCAAACTACCTGAAACCCCTAAATTACTAATAAAATGTACCCGACCACTAATAATGTGCCTGGGCCACCTAGATGCTAGAAGGCATGTAGCTGGCAGCTTGCTCGGGTGCATCCAGCCCTTACCTGAGGAGAATCCATGCATGTGTCAATGGCGATCTGGGATCTGGGAAGTTTTACATAATAGGACATCCTAAATCAGCATGTCTTACGAACAAGGACCAAAACCCTTTTATTTCAGCAATAAATGTGAATTCTTCTTCATTGCAAAAAAAAATAAGACATCTCCCAAAAATAAGATGTGGGGCATATTTTGGAGCAAAAATTAATATAAGACACCATCTTATTTTTGGGGAAAAAGGATATATATGCATATATATAGATATATATATATCAACAAATCAGAGAGGAAAAAGGTCAATGAATTGGGCATACAACTTAAAAAACTTTCTTAGAAAGAGAACAAATTAAAAATCCCAAGATAAAAACTAAATTAGAAATCATAAAAATCAAAGGAAAAAAATAATAAAATTGAAATAAAACAAACTATTGAACTAATAAATAAGACTAGGAGCTGGTTCTTTGAAATAAATAAAATGGATAAAACACTGGTTAATCTAATAAAAAATACTAAGAAGAAAATCAAATTAACAATACTAAAAATAAAAAGGGTTACCTCACCTCTAATGAAGAGGAAATTAAGGTAATTATTTAGAATAATTTTGCCAAATATATGGCATCAAATATGACAATCTAGGTGAAATGTGTGAATATTTATAAAAATGTAAATTGCCTAAGATTAACAAAAGAGGAAATAGAATACCTAAATAATCCTATCTCAGAAAAAGAAATTGAACAAGTCATCACAGAACTCTTAAGAAAAAATCCCTAGAGCCAGATGGATTCACAACTGAGTACTAGCAAACATTTAAAGAATCAATCCCAATATTATACAAACTATTTGACATAATAAGCAAAGGAGTTTTACTGTATTCATTTTATGACACAAATATGGTACTAATTCCAAAGCCAGGTAGACCAAAACATAGAAAGAAAACTACAGACCAATCTCCTTAATGAACATAGATACAAAAATCTTAAATAGAATACTAGCAAAAAGATGCCAGCAAGTGATTATGAGGATTATTCACTATGATCAGGTGGGATTTATACCAGAAATGCAAGAATGGTTTAATATTAGCAAAACCACATATATAATTGACCATATCAATAGCCAAACCAACAGAAATTACATGATTGCCTCAATAGATGCAGAAAAAGTCTTTTGACAAACTACACACTCATTCTTATTAAAAACACTAGAAAGTACAGGAATAGATGGCCTTTCCTAAAAATAATACAGAATATATATTTAGATCCATCAGTTAACATCATCTGTAATGGGAATAAGTTAGACATTTTCCCAATAAGATTATGAGTGAAGCAAGGATGCCCATTAACACCTCTATTATTTAACATTGTACTAGAAATGCTAGAGGTAGCAATTAAGAGAAGAAAAAGTAATTGAAGAGATCAAATTAAGCAAGGAGGAGCCTAAATTATCACTCTTTGCAGATATGATAGTCTTCTTAAATAATCCCAGAGAATTAACTAAAATGGTAGTGGAAATAATCAACAACTTTAGCAAAATAGCAGGATACAAAATAATCCACATAGATCATCAGCATTTCTATATATTTCCAACACAACTCAGCATCAAGAGTTGGAAGGGAAATTCCATGTAAAATCATCCTAGACAAAATAAAATGTTTAGGAATCTTTCTTACAAGATCAACACAGAAATTATATGAACATAATTACAAAGCACTTTTCATACAATTAAAACTAGATCTAAACAATTGGAAAAAAAACATTAATTTGTCCTGGGTAGGACAAGCTAATATAATAAAAATGACAATCCTACCCAAAATAATTTATTCAGTGCCATACCTATCAAACTACCAAGAAACTTTTTTTTTATATAATTAGAAAAAAATATAACAAGGTTCATTTGGAAAAAGAGAAGATCAAAAATATGAAGGGAACTAATGAAAAAAAAATGTGAAGGATGGGGGCCTCTCAGTAGATCTTAAACTGAACTATAAACTCAGGATCATCAAGAGGGTATGTAGAGTTTCATAGCTTTTTGGGCATGCTTCCAATTTGCTGTCCAGAATTTTTGCTTCAGTTCACAGCTCTTCCAGTAGTGTTTTCATATTCCAATTTTTCTACATCCCCTCTAGGATTATCATTTACCCTTTTTGTAAGTTTAAAAAGCTGATGAGTGTGAGTACTATCTCAGAGTTGTTTTAATTTAGTTTTAATTTAATTTAAACTAGTCAATAAGAATTTGGAACTTTTTTATATGACTAAAGATAGTTTTAATTTCTTCATGTGAGAGTTACTGGTCATAAACATTGGACATTTGTTAATTGGGAAAGGTTTGGTATTCTTATAAATTTGCCTAAGTTCTCTATATGTTTAAGAAATGAGGTCTTTGGCAGAGAGACTTGCTAGATTCTTTTCCCCTAGGTTTTTGTTTGCCTTTTAATCTTAGTGGCATTGTTTTTGCTTGTACAGAAACTTTTTAATTTAATGTAATCAGAGTAATCTATTTCATATCTCTTTATGTTCTCTATGTTATATTTGGACCTAAATTACTGACTGATGCATAAGCTTAGCAGGTAAACTATTTTTGCTCCACTAATTTGTTTATAATGTCATTTCCCCTAAATAATATATTCATTTTGACTTTATCTTGATATATGATAGATGGTACTGGTCAGTGCCTAATTTCAGCCATGCAATTTTCTAGATTTTCCAGAAGTTTTTTGTCAAATAATGAGTCCATCTTCTAGAAGGTTGGATCTTTGGGTTTGTCACACACTAGGTTAATATGATCATTTACAATTGCATGTAGAGTTCCTAGTTTCTTTCATCTTCCAATCTATTTTCTAGCCAGTACCAGATTGTTTTGATGGTTGCTGTTTTATAATATAGTTTGAGATCTGGTGCATCTAAGTCACATTCCTTCATTTTTTCTCCACTAATTCCCTTGATAGTCTAGATTTTTTTGTTCTTCCAGATGAATTTTGTTACTATTTTTTCTATCTCTGAGATAATTTTGGGTGGTTTCCTTTGTAGGCCACTGAATAACTAAATTAATTTAGGTAGAATTGTAATTTTTATTCTATTGAATTGATTTACCCATGAGCTATTAATGTTCTTTCAGTTATTTATATTTGACTGTAATCGGGTATAAAATGTTTTGTAGTTGGGATCATTATAGTTCCTGGGTTTGTCTTGGAAGGTAGATTTTCAGGTGTTTTATTTTGAAAGTTATTTAAATGGGTTTTCTCTTTCTCTTTAAATTGAGCTATGTTGGCTGTATATAGAAATGCTGATAATTTTTATCATTTTCTTTTATATCTTGTGACTTTATTGAAATTGTTCATTGTTTGCATTAAATTTTGGTTGATTCTCTAGGATTTTCTGGGTATTTCATGATATCATCTGCAAAAGTGATAGCATTATTTTCTTATTACTCATTCAAATTCATTCAATTTCTTCTTTTTCTCTTATTTTTCTAGCATTTCTAGTAGATACTGAATAATAGTGATGAAAAATGATGATCTTTATTTCACTACTGATCATATTTGGAGGGTTTCTAGCTTATGCCCATTAAAAATTACATTGATGGTTTTGCGTAGAACCTTTTTATCACTTTGAGGAATCTGTATTTAGTTCAATATTTTCTGGGTTTTGTTTTTTTTTTTTTCAAAATGGATGTTGCATTTTGACAAAAGTTTTTTCTATATCTATTGAAATGATAATATGGTTTCTGTTGAATTTGTTATTGATATGGTCAGTTATGTTTATAGTTTTCCTAAATACTGAACCAGCCCTGAATTTCTAGTATGACACTTACTTGATACTAGTAAAAATCGTTCTGATAGTAATATATAGTAAATGATACTTCTGATATATTGCTGTAATCTTTTTGCTAGTATTTGGTTAAAATTAGTGCATCCGTACTCATTCAGTATATTGGTGTCTATTTTTCTTTCTCTCTTTTTATTCTGCCTGGCTTTAGGATCAGCACTATATTTGTGTTATAAAAGGAATTTGATAGAGTTCCTTCTTCAGTTATTTTTCTTTATATTTTATCTAGTATTGGACTTAATTTTTTATAGGCTGGTAAAGTTGACTTGTGAATCCACCTTTCCCTTGGAATTTTTCCTTATGGAGTTCACTGACTGCTTGCTCAGGTTCTTTTACTGAAATGGAATTGTTTGAGTATTCTCTTTCCTCTTCTGGTAATCTAGGCAACGTATTTTTTAAATATTTTTTATCTCACTTAGATTGTGATATTTATTTGCATATAATTAGGCAAAATAAATGCTAATGAATGCTTTAAATTTCCTCTTCATTGTGTGTCAGATTGGCCTTTTCATTTTAAATACTGGTAATTTTTTTTTTTTTACATTTCAGATACAATTCATTCATCTATTCTTTTTCTTTTATTGATTTGGACATTACAAATATAAATTGTCCCCTAAATACTGCTTTGGCTGCATCCCAAAATTTTTTACTCTTGTCTTCTTGTTATAATTTTTTTTAACCCTTAACTTCTGTGTATTGACTTATAGGTGGAAGAGTTGTAAGGGTAGGCAATGGGGGTCAAGTGACTTGCCCAGGGTCACACAGCTGGGAAGTGTCTGAGGCCGGATTTGAACCTAGGACCTCCTGTCTCTAGGCCTGGCTCTCAATCCACTGAGCTACCCAGCTGCCCCTTGTTATAATTTTTTAAATGAAATTGTTTACCCTTTCCTTCTATTTGTTCCTTGTCCCATTCATTCCTTAATATAAAATTACTTAGTTTCCAATTAATTTTTAGTTTTTTTTAACCTTGCTCTTTTTTCAGTGTGATTTTCATAACATTATAGTCTGAAATGCATGAATTTAATATTTCTGACTTCCACATTTTGTTTTGAAGATTTCAGATCCTATCATATGATTATTTCATTGAGCTGTTTCCATTTACTGCTGAGAAAAAGATGTATTCCTTCCTATTCTCATTCTACTTTCTCAAGAATTCTTTCAAGTTTTATTTTTCTAAAATTTTATTCAACTCCTTCATTTCTTTCTTGTGTATTGTTTCTTTGGATTTACCTAATTCTGAGAGGGGTGATACCTGAGAGTTGTTTTAATTTCCCTTTCTCTAATTAATAGTGATTAAGAATATATTTTGTATGATTAAAGAGAACTTTAATCACTTTGAAAAGTCCCTGTTCATATTCTTTAACTCATCAGTTGATGAATGACTTTTGTTCTTATATATTCAACTCATTTATATATTTAAGAAATGAAGCCTTTATTAGAGAGACTTGTAAAATTTTTGAACCAGTATGATTATTATTCATTACTATTCATCTTGGCCCTCTTTAGTTTATGACCACAACATCTTCCAGTTTGTCCTCTTTTTGACCAGAACCACCTCCAATCTCTTATCCTTTTCTTTTCCTACTTTCTTGTAGGGAAAGAGAGATTTCTATATGCCATTGATTGTCTATGTCCTGCCCTCATTGAACTAATTCAGATGAGAATAAGGTTCACATACTTTTCCCATATCCTTCATATTCCACTGCACTATAAATGCTTTTTTTATATGATATAATTTACATCTATTTTCCCTTTCCTTTTTCTCTAAATGCATTCCTCTTTTTCATGCTTTAATTATTTTTTCATATAATTATATATTATTCAACTCATACCCTTGCCTTTAGTTTATGTATGCTCCTTTTAATAATGCCCTAATAATGATAAAGTTCTTAGGAATTTCAAGAATCATTTTTCCCATGTAAGTATATAAAAGGTAACCATTATTGAATGTCTTTTGATTTCTCTTTCTTATTTTACATGTTTATGTTTCTCTTGAGTCTCGTATTTTAGAGTCAGATTTTCTATTCAGCTATGATCTTTTTCAGCAGGAATAATGGCTAAAAGTTCTCAATTTCTTTGAATAATAACCATTTTTCCCCTCCAGGATTATACTCACTTTTGCTGGGAAACTGATTCTTGATTGAATAACTTGCTCCTTTGTCCTTTGGAATATCATATTGCATATTATCTTATCCTTTAATGTATTAACCATTAAATCTTTTATTATCCTGACTATGGCTACCCTATATATAAATTGTTTCTTTTTAGATGCTGTACTATTTTCTCCTAGACCCAGAAGTTCTGAAGCCTAGCTATAATATTCCTGGGAGTTATTATTTTGGGTTCACTTTCAGGATAGAGCAGTGATTCTTTTGCTTTTTATTTTACCCATTGGTTCTTGAATATCAATTTCTTGAAAGATGATGTCTAATTTCTTTTCTATTTTGATTATGGTCTTCAGGTAGTCCAATAATTCTTAGATTAATTCTCCTTGATTTCTTTTCCAGGTCAGTTGTTTTTCCATTTTTGTGGGAGGATAAAATTATTTTTTATTCAGATATTTTATTTTTCCAAATACATATAAAAATTTCCAACATATATTTTCTGAGATTATAGCATCCAAATTGTCTCCTTCCCTCCATTTCCTCCTCCACCTCAGAGGTAGTAAGCAATATGATCTGGATTACACATGTATCATCATGCAAAACATATTTCTATATTCATCATTGTTATAAGAGAATACTCAAATAAAACCAAGACCCCAAAATAAAACTGTGAATAAACTAATGTGAATAATATTACAAATTGCTCTGCATCTGATTCTAACAATTCTTTCTCTGGAGGTGGATAGCATTCTTTGTCATAAGTTCTTTAGAGTCCTTCTAGATTATTGTATTGCTGAGAGCACCTATGTCATTCACAGTTGATCATTGTATAATATTGCTGTTACTGTGTAAAATTTTCTCCAGGTTCTGCTTATTTCACTCTGTGTCAGTTCATGTAGATCTTTTATCTTTTCATCTGAAACCATCCTGCTTAATATTTCTTCTTGTACAACAGTATTTTATCACCAACATATACCACAATTTGTTCAGCTATTCTCCAATTGATAGGCATGCCCTCAATTTCCAATTCTTTGACACGACAAAAAAGGGCTATTAGAAATATTTTTGTACAAGTAGGTCCTTTCCTATTTTTAATTATCTCTTTGGTATAAAGAGCCAATAATGGTCTCATAGGATCAAAGGATATGCACAGTTTTATAGTCCTTTGATCATAGGGCTATTAATTGCACTCCAAAATGGATCAGTTCACAACTCTACCAATAATTCATTAGTGTACCAAGTTTGGTATATCCCCTCCAAAATTTATTACTTTTCATTACTGTCATATTGGGCAATCTGAGAGGTATAAGGGTATTCCTCAGAGCTGTTTGAGTTTACATTTCTCTAATAAAGAATTTTTTTCATATGATTATTGATATCATTGCAAATTATTTGTTTATATCCTTTGGTCATTTGTTAATTGGGGAATGACATATTCTCATAAGTAGTACTTAGTTTTCTATAAATTTGAGAATTTAGAACTTTATTATGTCCATATTTTATAAACATATATAAAAGTATTGTTGTCAAATATATTCTATATAGTCATATAAACACAAAGAACATTTTATCCTCTATGCTATGCTGCCTCACATTCTGCTTTATTTCATATTTATGTATGAATGTATATATCTGTGTATATCAAATATACACATACATAATTCTGGTTTTGAAGTAAGAAGAATTTGTTTTGAGCTCTGCTTCTGAAATTTTCTCATTAGATTGTGTAAATCTAGGTCAGTCATTTGACCTCACTGAGTCTGTCTTCCCTCATCTATAAAATAGATATCAAAATATTTGTACTATGTACCTCCCAGACAAAAATACTTTGAAAATATTCAAGTGCTATGTAAATCTACACTATAATTATGTAATAGTTTTTTTTTTACTTGAATAAAATATCTTCTTGATATCATGAATATAACAATGGGAACAACATTCTAAAGTCAATTACTCAGTCCTGACTGGTGCAAATCTCTGTAACAGAAAATCTTTTAGTCTCAGAAGTCTGGTCAATTTCCCATTCCTATTCTATTAGAAGTCTATTTTCTTTTGGTGATGAGCCTTTCACCAAACATTCCATTTAGTGACAACCAATATACATCATCTCCTAGAACAACTTCATCAAGAATTTCCTGCTGAATATGTTGAACCCAATAATGCTTGACAGAAATTCCACTAAAAGCAATCAGCTTCTCTCGAATTTACACTAATTAACTGAGGTTTGTCTTACTCAATACTACTCACTTATGATGAATGTGTGAGTAGGTGTGCATATGGAGAAGAATCCCAATGAACCTTAGTCAATTTAAAGAAATTATTCCTCAATTTCCAATTGCTTATCTGAAATAGCTACACTATATCTCATTTTTAAGGACAAAGAAAAATGATAGTTAAGATGCTTATCAAGGTAACACTTCTAAAAATTTTTCTCACTAGATACTTCAGATTAATAATAATAATCATCATTATCATCAAGGTTAGTCAATAATTTAAATGTTGTTTTAAGGATTAAAAAATAATGTATGAACTTATCTCAACATTCGAAGGTAAATACTATTCATCCCTGATTTTTAAAAGAGAGTGACATAGAGGTTAAGTACTTTGCCCTTCATCATATAGCTAATGAGTACCTGAGTTTAGAGCTGAAATTAGATTTTATTGAATTTACGTCCAGCATTAGGACATAGTTCCTACTCCAACTGCTGTGCCACCAATTCCAAAATCCTCCAGTTTAATTTGTATGTCCAGACAGGCACAAGGAAATGTAAGTTATAATTATAGTTATATTTTTATAGAATGCTTTAATACATATAAAATATTGCATAAACTTTATCACATTTGAGCTTTCTAAGTATCCTATGTGACTTAAAGCTATTAGATTCCCATTTTATATATTAGGAAAATGAAGTTTTAGAAAGATTAAAAGATCTTCAGTTGGTGTGATACCTGATATGGTGTGATACTCCCAATCACATATTCTTGACTACAAATCAAGTCCTATAATTAACATGGCTACCCTCTAACAAAAGTTTTTATCTTAGGGATCAGAGACCCTCAAATGATCTGATCAGATATTTCAAATTTTTTAAGAAAGTAGATGAGAAAAAATAGCTTTATTCCACTTTGTTTTAACTGAGATTCAGCATTTTCTTCAGTTCAGAATATATATAAAATTATCATGAGCAATGCAGAGGCTTTACAAAAATTTCAAATGGGTCACTGACAAACAGGGACTTATGCACAAAGATTAAGGACCCCTGCAGTAGAACACGATCTAAGAAAACTTGATGCTATTTAAAAAAAGAAATTCTTTTTCATATTAAGACTTTTAAACTTTAAAAAGCTTCAGGAATTCATATTATTAGTCAACAAGTATTTCATAAGTGTTTGTATTGGGCCAGGCATTGTGTTAGGTTCATGTACTAATGTAAAGAATGAAATAACCCTTATAACATGTTTACACTTTAATTAGAGGATGGGAGGGGTTTTGTTGAAACAATAAGTACATATATAACTAAGTAGGTTAATATAAGATAGTTTAAGAGACAAAGTGGGACATTAGGGAACATCAGAAAAGGCTCTGTCCAGGAAGAATATGATACCTGAGCTGCATCTAAAAGGAGCACAGGTTTTACATTGATTAAGCTTATATTTTTCTTATAATTTTTGCAGAGATAAAGCCTAGTGGATGTTTACTAAATGAGAACTGTTTCAAAATTAAAGATTATATTACTAAAAGTATGATTTTGAAAAATATATATCATGGAAATTTTCCTCTGTCTACTTTCTCAATTCAAGGGAAATAGTAACATGATCTGAAAGACTTTCTAGTATGAGTTTTATGTAAATAAAATGAAATACTATTCAAATAGGCCATTGAACATTTCACAGCTAAGAAGACTAAAACCAGAATGGTGATGATTTGTCTGACCTTTCACAGTAATTGGGAGATGGAAATTGAAGCTCTTTTGTGTTGTGTTCTAGGGTTCTTCCCCTTATACTATGCCACCCATTATACTTGTCCCATCCATGTAACTACCAAAAGCCTAATCCCCTCAACCTTGTTCCCCTCCCCCTCCCATACTATGGGTATGTCCCAAGCATCTATTTATAAAATCCTAAAATCAACTGTTTTGAAGGCAATCTTAATCTGGGTATGGCTTCATTTTATCTTGGCTTTGTGAAAAAGTCAGCAAGGCCTACTAGGTAAAGTAATTTAAAACCTCACCTAGCATTGACTGTAAAAATATAAAATGAAAGGGCACTTTATTATATTGCTAAACTCATTTATAATGAGTGCTTGGTGAATTCCCAAGTAAACCCATGCCAATTCTGCAGATAATAAAGTGTGTCTGGAAACAGTAAAATAAATCACTGAGGAAAGACAAATTGTTGAACGGAAGGTGAGAGAACTTTTTCTTGTACAACAATCAAGAATTCATTGAACAAAATGAATTAGCTCATTTTAACAGTTTGACTAACTACTTCAAGAAAATGAAAGAATTTTATATGTGGAAGAAATCTATATGAGGTGCATAGACATCTGCTTCATTTATAAAGGGGCATAATAATAAAATTGATTATTTTGAAAATGTAATTTCACAGAGCAATTTTACTTAAATCTCATTTAAACATGTATCTTGGGTCATTAAAATCAATATTTTCACATGTTAAAATGATCTAGATTTTTAAAAAATATCAAATAGTTAAAGAATATACTTTAAAATCTCAAAATTTTATGAGGTATTTATAATTTGACTTACTTTGACCAAGACATTCTACATTTGTTCAGAAACAATGAAATTCAGATTTCTTAGGGAGAGTAAAAATGATAACTAGACCTACCCTAATATAATATTTAGATATACCTAGGAGATATTACCTTGTTGTGATCTTCCAAATAATCATGTGAGGCAAATAATAGAGACTTTATTGTTATTATCATCCTTTTGAAAATGAGGAATAGAAGCTGAGCTGGTAAGTAAATTACTTATTATCATGCAGCTAAATGTCAGAAGCAAGACATGAATCCAAGTTTTCTTTGAAGATATATACAAATATCTTCGGTTGCCAGAGGTGTGCATGAGTCCTTAGTTCTTGTTCACTTATCTGAGTTACTTACAAGTGGAATAATATATAGGAAACACTTTATTTCATCTCACATAAAAAACACAATATACAAAAGAAATTATGAACAAAAGCTTATATTGCGTTTTAACAGTTTACAATCAATAGATATAAATTTCCTCTGTCTTATAAGTTCCTTGTTTGATAAGGTCCTTGCATTTCATAAATTTAAAAAAAATTCTCTAAGAATCAAGGCTTAGTTCATGATTTTGTTGATTACCTCAATGAGAAAATATTAATAATGCAGATTGAACTTTAGAATATACACATGAATTTTTTTCTGCAGAACCCAGTTCTTGAATATTTATCTGTATGTCCCCCTATAGCTCTGTATATAATGTTTGAGCTCATCAGCTATTAAGTAGAAGACTCAGGGAATTAAATTGGTATCAGACTAGAGGTCTAGTTACTCTCAGCTAATGATAATAATAATTATTATTATTTATATGATGCTTTAAATTTAGCAAAGTGTTTTGTATTCAATATCTGAGTTGAGCCTAACATCCTTGAACCTGCCCTTTTTGAATCCTCAATTTGTACCAGTAATTTTTTTTCTTATACCCTAGCTATAAGTGTAGGGAAGGGCATATGAACAATTCTCTTCACTTTATAAGAGATAGACCTTTTGAGAAATGTATTTTTTTGAATAAAAGAACAGATACTGGAGGTCTGAGCATGATTCTTTTCCCCTATATCTAATACAATTTTTCTCACTCAAGAAAAAACAAAAGCGAAAGAAAAACAAATTTTAGACTTCAAAATTGTAAGAGGGGAATTTATATATATATATATATATATATATATATATATATATATATATATATATTTTTTTTTTAAGGTGTGGTTGCCAGGAACCAATAAGATCAGCTTGATTCCATAATTAAAATAGACCCAAGTCAGGATGGCTTTTATGGTAGTTTATTTACAATTCGGAAGGTTGAAGGTAGGGAAATAGAGAGAGAGAGAAGCTCTGGCAGGACCAGAGGTCCAGCCTGGATGAGGATTTAGAGGTTAATTAAACAAGGCTACTAGCCACAAGGCCTTGACAATTAGAGGGGTAAAGAAGTCTCCTTGAGGGTAGAGATTCTAGAACACCAAGAGAGGTGCAGGGAAGTCAGCCTAATTTACCCACGTGACAATTCAGTGGGAAGCCACCTGAGTTCTCACCAGAGATCCTTTAGCCCCAAGTTCAAAGCGCCAACTGCCCCCACAGGAAGTTACCCCGTCACTTCCTTTGTCCACCTCTAATTTCAAGCAGACAAATGGTAGCCTCAACACTGTTTTGGAATGCCCAAAAGGCAGTCCCTTTTTCTTGATTTCTTACTTATTGTCACGTGTGGGTCACAGATAGCCCCTCCCCACTCAGGGAGGTGGGGTAGCATTATCTCTGATGGCTAGAGTTTTAACTATGAATGAAGATGAGCTAAATCCATTTACACAAAATAAAGATCCTTCTGATAAGATGGTAGATGTGGTTCACAGACAAAACTCTGACTTCTTGAGTCTAAGCCAATGAATTCATCTTCAAAAAAAAAAAAAAAAAAAAAAAGAAACCCTTACCTTCCATCTTAGAATCATTGGTCCCAAGGCAGAAAAGTAATAAGGCCTAGGCAATAGGGATTAACTTGCCCAGGGTTACACAGCTAGAAAGTGCCTGATGCTAGGTTTGAACCCAGAACTTCCCATCTCTGGATATGGCTCTCAATCCACTGAACCAACCTAGCTGTTCCTGACTTCTTCTTTAATACAGCTCCATTCCCAGAAATCCATCCCCTTGGAGGCAATAAAGATTTGTCTCTAAGCTTCCAATTCATCATCAGGCAAACAGCTCACATAACAGACTTGATCAAAGATTGCTTTTCCCCCCATAACAAGTCTCCAAAGAACAAATCCCGAATCTATTTCAGGAGAATGAACAACAAATTCCTCCAGATAAAGATTCCCCTTCTTTAAAGATCATCAACATTATAATATGATCTGATAATCTGATATTATATTATTATCCTTTATTGTCTCCTCATGTAACATCTTAGTGATCTCCAAACTTTTAGAGTCACTTTTAAAAATAATTTATTCTCAATTAGAAACAGGTATCCAGGTGTTAAAACTTGGAAATGTTAGTTTTTCTATAGCCATGGAAATTAGGGGCAGATTATTCCGAGGATTAATATAGATATTGATGTTGTCAATGTTGTGATACTAGGTTGTCTTTAAATTTGTAATAACCCATGTAGATAGTATTGTTGTAAGCTTAACCTAGGGAACACTGAAAAGGGGAGAAAATAATCACATTTGTTAATCATAGAAGCAGGATACTCTAATAGATAAATGATTTATGATCTTTGTATCTTTCAAATTCCAACAAAATTTCATCCTCTGATCTTTCATTTCCCTGTGAGATTTTGGACAATTCTTGTCCCTAGTGATTTTTACTTTTTATCAACTACTACATCACTTATTATTATCCATTTCAGTTGAAGTGCCATCTTATGAAATCCTATTTTAAATGAAAGATATTCCATGAAACAATGAATTACGCCTTGATTCTTAGTGATTTTTTATTTATATTTTATTTTCAGGTAGAGATTTTGCAAATCAGGATTCTACTCAAGTGGGTAGATTTTAAAAGAAAGTATGATCCCCAGGAATTGATTGGTGTAAAGCTGCTGACAAGTCACTTCAAGTGGTCATAAAATGTACCCCTTTGAACCTTATATCAAAACTGATTATATGGTTTGTGCTATTCGGAACAATTTCCATCTAATTATTACGATGACATTTATCAGAATAATGTTCCTTGACATTTACCACAAATTGTACTATTTAGATTTCACTCCCAACTGCCTCCTTTATCACCCTCAAAAGGTTTGCTGACATGGTGAATCACGTACACTGTACCTGCACTTTGATTAGGTTTTGCAATTTACATTGCAATTTGATAACTTTAAAGGAAGCCAAAGCACAAGATTAGGCAGAATGTTTACCTAATCTGGCATTTCACTGACAAGCTTCTAAATTTCTCAGAATGTGGTCTTTTTTTGTTAATGTTAATTATAAGTGGTTCTTGAATCAAAATTGCTGAAGACAAAATATAGATAAGAAAGATGAAACAGAATTCTTCCACAAAAGCCATTAGGGAGAAATAATGAAAAGTAATCTGGGAATTCTATACACTCCGTAACATCCTTTTTGGGATTCATATCATTTATTTTCTCTACTTATTTTTTTAATTAGAAATAAAATTCTACTTATCTTCTGTCATGCCAACCTTCACAGAATGGCAGTCAAGGCTAATCTTCTTTAAACAGGACTCACCTGCAAAAGTGAAAAACCTCTCTAATAGTACCTTGTAAATTATAATTACGATAACCAGCCAGTTAAAATTTACATAATAAAATCGGAGACAGTTTGGTAAGAAAAGAACTCTGTTGTTGAAAATGAGATTTTCATTTCTTTCCTATCACTACCTAATTTGATGACATTTAGAAAGTTATATATATCCACATAGATATATATAAAATTATTCATCTCTAATGAAGAGATTTGACAAAATAAACCTTAAGGTTTCTTTGAATTTTAAATTCTATTCTTATGAAGGTAAAAAATAATGTAAATCTATTATTCTGATGATTCATTTGGAAAAAAATTCTCTGTGTGAAAACAGAAAGGTATTTCATTTCAACCAAAAATCACTGAATACTATCACCCTGATCTGTGAAAAGAGCCTAAATGGATAATTTTGATGATACTTTAGAGATTTCTTTTCACTTATGTCTTATATTAATTATTGGAGGCCTCTTGCAACACCAATTTTGTAAAACCATAGAGAGTCTATTTCTTTCCTTTTTTCACCAAAATTTATTTTAATTTAGTTTTCAGTTTTGAGTAGTCTTTCTCATACTTTCTCTTTCATTCCCTTTCCCTACAAAAAAAGAAAGCAAGAAAAGCAAATCAATGACAAACATATATAGTGAAGCAAAAATATCCCCACATTAAATGTTTTCAAAATCATGCATACATACAAATATACAGAGGTAGATAATAGATACTGTATCTAAGTTTGCATAGCAAAGAGGTTCATCATATTGCTATTTGAAGATGGCTACCATATCATGAGTTCTCTGGAATTATAGTTGGTCATTATATTGATCAATATTCTTTAAGCTTTCAAAGTTATTTATCTTTACAATATTATTGATATTGTGTAAATTATTTTGGCTTTGACACTTCATTTTGCAAGAGTTCTTAAAAGTCTTTCCTGGTTTTTCTGAAAAACAACACCTTCATAATATCCCACAGAACAACACTATTCTTTTTGATTAACATATCATAAATTGTTAAACAATTTTGCAATTGATAGGCAACCTAGTAGTTTCTAATTATTTGTCCCCATGAAAAGAGTTCTTATAAATCATTTTGTACATATATGCTTCTTCTAATTCTTTAATTTTTTTTTTAAATTAGAACTTGAAGTATTCATGGATCAAAGGGAAAATACAGTATATTTTCTTTTTGGAAATAATTATATTTTCCTTTCTGGAATGGTTGAATCATTTCATAGTTTCACCAATAGTGTGATATTACTTATTTTCACATAGTAGCTCCAAACATTTGCTATTTTCTTTTTTGGAGGTCCAGTCTAATGGGCATGAGGTAAAATCTTAGAGTTGTTTTAATTTTCATTTCTCTAAGTTAATGAGTACATTTTAAATATATGATTCTTGGTAGGTTGAAATTCTTCCCCTGAAAACTAACTTTGTGTTCTTTCATTATTTACTAATTGATGAATTGCTCTTAAATGCTTTGTAAATTTAACTCAGTACTCTATGTCTTAAAAATGAAACATTTATCAAAGAAACTTCATACAAAGATATTTTCCTGAAATTTTTGCTTCTCTATTAAATTAATTGTATTGATTTAATTCATAGGAAAAGCTTTTTTTTAATTTTTTTTTTAATTTTAAACCCTTAACTTCTGTGTATTGACTTATAGGTGGAAGATTGGCAAGGGTAGGCAATGGGGGTCAAGTGACTTGCCCAGGGTCACACAGCTGGGAAGTGTCTGAGGCCGGACTTGAACCCAGGACCTCCCGTCTCTAGGCCTGGCTCTCAATCCACTGAGCTACCCAGCTGCCCCTCATAGGAAAAGCTTTTAAAAATTGTATTTACTCAAAATTTTCCTCACTTTATCTCATGTGAACTTGTCTATTTTTGGCAATGAAATCTTCATCTATCCATAGATTTAATAATCTTTTAGTGATTCTCTTATGTTTATGATATCATATAGATATAAATACACACACCTATTTAGAACTCCATATAGAATTTGCCTTCATATATGCTTTAAAATGTTGACCTCTAGGTAGTATCTCCCAGAATGCATTAGTTGGTCTTTCTTTCTCAAAAATTTTTGTCAATTATAAGTTTTTGCTTAAATAACCAAGATCTTTGAATTTTTCTGATACTAGGCTACTGTTCTCAAATGCTTCTGTTTATTTTGTTTTTAATTTCTTCTGATAAATCTTTCTATTTATTACCCTGTGATGAGGTTAAAAATTATTATTGCTTTATAACATAGTTTGAAATCTGCTATTGGTGTACTGTCTATCTTCTTACAGTTTTTCAATAATTTACTTGATATTCTTAAACTTTTGTTCCTCTGATTAATTTTAATTTTTTCCTAGGCCAATGGAAAGATGCTTTTGGAATTTGATTACTATATCACTGAATATATAGATTAATTTAAATGATATTGTTTTATTATATTGTCTTGATCTGCATCAGCATCTCATATTTCTCCAATTATTCTTTACTCTGTTGTCTATCCTGAGTAACTTAAGTACCCCTACTTAGTATCTCCCTAGACTAAAGACAGGATTAACTCTCCTTTGTCTATTTTTAAAGTTAAGCAACTAAAGATTAAACACCCTATTGATTTGATTACTAGGTGAAAAGCTATCAATGTACTTAAGGAATCCACACCCTTAGAAATTCAATTAAATCAGGAAATATGAACCTTTTTGATGAGAATTTAACCTTCAGAGGGTGAGAAGTTGATCCCACAGACACTGCCCCTGGGCAGTGCTAGACAATTTGGAAACTGTGATTGGCTCCTGTGAAGAGGAGAAGGGACAAGCAGTCACCATAAAAGCAAACCCTGAATCCCATCAGGGGAGATAGTCTTTGAGAAGATAATCTGAAGAGATTGTCTTCTGGAGATAGTCAGATAGTTTTAGAGGGAGCTATTTAGAAGTCTTTATTTTTTATAAGTAATGTTTAATGCTTCTATTTATACAGTACTCTTAGGTGTCATGGAAGATATATTAAATATAATATAAAATGCATTTAGTTATTTCATGAGAAATTTCTCATTCTGAAAGAATGCTATCCACATCCAGAGTAAGAACTATGGAAGTAGAAATAAAGAAGACAAACAACTGCTTGATCACATGGTTCTGTTAAAAGATGTTAAAGATAGTATCCAGACTCAGTATCTGAGTGTTGTTGTTAATAAGATACTTTAGATACAAGGGCAAAGGTAACTATATTGAGCCTTGCTTGTAGGTTGTACAATGGATAACATAGGAGACAGAATAAAATATAATCTTACTTTAGTTAAAGTTAAATAAAGTTATAATGATTTAAGAAGGTGATAAATAACCAGGAAATCCTTAAAACTAAAGCTTTTTACCCATTCCCAACTAGACCTCATGGTCTGCCTTCTTCTAGAAACCAGGCTATCCTATTTCTTCTTAGCACTAAATGAATCCCAAAGTTTCCTATCTAAATAACCTAATTCTAATAATTTATAAATAATGTATTTATCTTAATCTCTGTCTCCAAATTATCAAATTTTTTTTACAAATATATACAAATAGAGAGGAAACAATAAAGAAGAGAAATGTTAGGGAAATATAGAAGTTATTTATCCTACCACCCTAAATTTTTTGCTCTAGATCTGCTTATTCCAGGAAGAGATTAATTAGCTCTCAACCAGGAAGGCTGGTAGTGAGTAACCATGTGGCCTCCTCCATGATGGAAGCTAGTCTTTCTAGAAGCCAGGAAAGTGTACAGCCTTTCACTCACCCAACAAATCAGTCCAAGAGTCAGAGTCCAAGTAGAAGCCCAACTCTGAGCCTTCAATTCAAGCTGAAATATCCAGTGAAGCTCCCTCTAAAACTATCTAAGATTATCTCCAGAAAACAATCTCTTTAGATTATCTCCCTCAAAGACAATCTCCCCTGATGGGATTCAGGGTTTGCTTTTATGGTGACTTCTTGTCCCTTCTCCTCTTCACAGGGGCCAATCACAGTTTCCAAATTGTCTAGCACTGCCCAGGGGCAGTGTCTGTGGGATCAACTTCTCACCCTCTGAAGGTTAAATTCTCATCAAAAAGGTTCATATTTCCTGATTTAATTGAATTTCTAAGGGTGTGGATTCCTTAAGTACATTGATAGCTTTTCACCTAGTAATCAAATCAATAGGGTGTTTAATCTTTAGTTGCTTAACTTTAAAAATAGACAAAGGAGAGTTAATCCTGTCTTTAGTCTAGGGAGATACTGAGTAGGGATACTTAAATTACTCAGGATAGACAAAAGAGTAAAGAATTTTCTTTCACAGGAGGAAAAGAATATGAATCATGTAACCAAGGAAAAATATTCTTAATTAACTAATTAATTGAACTTAAAAAAGGAAATTTCTCATTCTATCACTTTTTGCTACATTTTAATAGTAATATATAGAAGTGCTTAGGATTTGTATTTATTTTATATCTTGAAAATTTTCTGAAATGGTTAATTATTTCAATTAGTTTGCACTGACTCTCTAAGGTCCTGTAAGCAAATCATCATATCATCTGCAAAAGGGTTAATTCTTTGCTCTTTGTCTATGCTTAATTCTTATTTTTTCTTTTCTTTTTACTATTGCTAGAATTTCTTTCACTACATTGCATAGTCATTGTGAAAATAAATAGTTTTTCTTTACTCCATATCTTATTGAAATGAAAACTTTCCTATTATTAGGAAAAAGAATGGTTTTTGGTTTTAGAAAGACAATATTTGGGGGCAGCTGGGTAGCTCAGTGGATTGAGAGCCAGACCTAGAGATGGGAAGTCCTAGATTCAAATCTGACCTCAGACACTTCCCAGCTGTGTGACTCTGGGCAAGTTACTTACTTCCATTGCCTAGCACTTACCAGTCTTCTGCCTTGGAGCCAATACACACTATTGACTCCAAGATGGAAGGTAATGTTTTAAAAGAAAGACAATATTTAAGGAATAGTTTTTTTAAAAAAACAGTCCATTTATTAATACTTTCCAGTGTCTTAAAATTGAGTGGATGTTGGAAATTATCAAAAGTTTTTTTTTCCCTTCATTTATTTGTTTATGATTTCTATTGTTTTGGTTAGTAAATAATTATGTTTATAACTTTCCTAATACTGATCCTCCCTTACATTCCAGAAATTGAGGCTGGTGATATGTTCAAGTTGATTTTCTAACCTGCAATCTACTGATCCTGGGAATAGTTTCAACTTGCTTTTAGTGGATTCTCTAGACTTGTCTAAGCCAATCATCATGTTCTCTGCCCCCAAATAGGATGAACTGTGTTCCTTCACTGCCTATTTTTATGGTTCAGAATTCCTTATCTCCAGTACTTACTGTACTTAGCATACTTTCACCTATAATGAATAATAGTGATGGGACTTCATGTCCCTGCCTTACTCCTCATCCTTTGGGGGTAACCTTCTACTTGAAGTTGTTGAAGATAGAAGTTGCACTCCATTTTATAATGATACTATGTTAATGTCCAGAAAGGGTTCATTGATTCCTTAGGAAGAATAGATGCTGTCTTTGATGCTTTTAAGTATGGGGAATCTTTCATATCAATATGGTGAGTAATGCTTTTACTTTTCCCTAAAATAGACCCATGCATCATTCTAGGAAGGAATCCCAGCTGATGATGGAGGAACTGCTTTGAAAAATTCTGTAGTCATCTCTTTACTCTTGTGCTATTCTCAATTCTTGCTGAGGCAATCATTTGTCTTCTTGAAGGAGATCTCTATTTGGATTTTGTATCTTTTTTCCCCTCACTTTTTTTTACTTAGAATATTTTCCCATGCTTATATGATTCATGATTCACACCCCCATACTCTTTCCTCCCTCCTCCCAAAGCTGGCAAGCAGTTCCTCTGAATTGTCCTGGGTCATCGCATTGCTGCTAGTGTATCAGTTTCTGTGGACAGTGTTCACTTGGTTCTACTCCTTCACTCCACTTCAATTCCTGGAGGTCTTTCCAGTCTACATGGAATTCCTCCAGTTAATTATTCCTTTCAGCAAAATAATATTTCATTACCATCACATACCACAGTTTGATCAGCCATGTCCCATATGGACACCCCCTTATTTTCCATTTTTTGCTACCACAAAGAGGACAACTATAAATATTTTTGAACAAGTCTTTTTCCTCATTATCTTTTTGAGGTATAAACCCAGTAGTGGTAAGGCTGGGTCAAAGGGTAGACATTATTTTAAAGCCCTTTGCACATAATTACAAATTGTTCTCCAGAATTGGTTGGACCAATTCACAACTCCACCAGCAGTGTTTTAGTGTCCCAATTTTTCCACATCCCCTCCAACAATTTTTACTTTCCATTGCTGCCATATTGACCAGCCTGTTAGGCGTAAGATGATACCTCAGAGTGGTTTTATTTGGCATTTCTCAAAACATGAGGGATTTAGAACACTTTTTCATGTGCTTATTGACAGTTTTGATTTCTTCATGTGGAAACTATCTATTCATGACCTTTAACCATTTTTCAATTGGGTAAGGCTCCATTTTTTTTGTAAATTTGACTTAGTTTCTTATATATTTGGGAAATTAAACTTTTGACAGTTTTGTTATAAGAAATGTTCTCTTAGTTTGTTGTTTTCCTTCTAATTTTGGTTACATTGGTTTTGTTTGTACAAAACCTTTTTAATTTGATGTAATCAAAGTCATTCATTTGACATTTTGCAATGTTCTCTATCTCTTGCTTGATTTTAAATTCCTTCCTTTCCCACAGATCTGACAGGTATACTATTCTATGTTCACCTAATTTATTTATGATTTCATTCTTTATACTTAAGTCATTTACCCATTTTGAATTTATCTTGGTATAGGGTGTATTGAACTAAACATAATTTTTCCTATACTGTTTTCCAATTATCCCAGCAGATTTGGTCAAATAGTAATTTCTTGTCCCAAAAGCTGGGATCTTTGGGTTTATTGAACACTAGCTTGCTAAGGTCATTTCCCCCTAGTCTATTCCACTGATCCATCCTTCTGCCTCTTAGCCAGTACCATATTGTTTTGATGACCACCGCTTTATGGTACAGTTTAAAATCTGGCACTGTGAGGCCCTCATCCTTCACATTTTTTTCCCATTATTTCCCTTCATATTCTTGATCTTTTGTTCTTCCAGATGAACTTTTTTTATAATGTTTTCTAATTTCATAAATAAATTTTTGATAGTTTGATAGTTATGCTACTGAATAAGTAGATTAATTTGGATAGGATTGTCATTTTTATTATGTTAGCTTGTCCTACCGGTGAGCAACTAATGTTTTTCTAGTTATTTAGATCTAATTTTAATTGTGTGAAAAGTGTTTTATAGTTTTGTTCCTATAATTCCTGTATTGGTCTTTATAGATAAGTTCTTAAATATTTTATATTGTCTACTGTGATTTTAAATGGAATTTCTCATTCTTACTCCTGATGCTGAGTATTATTGGAAATATGCAGAGATGTTTATGATTTATATGGGTTTACCTTGTACCCTACAACACTGCTAAAGTTGTTAATTATTCCCATTAACCTTTTAGTTAATTTTCTAGAATTCTTTAAGTATACCATCATATCATCTGCAAAGAGTATGATAGCTTGGTCTCCTCATTGTCTATTTTAATACCTTCAATTTCTTTTTCTTCTCTAATTGCTTCTGCTAGCATTTCTAGTACAATATTGAATGAAAGAGGTGATAATGGGCATCCCTTCTTCACTCCTGATCTTATTGGGAAGGTATTGCTTATTATTTTGAAAAATATTCTATTCCTATACTTTCTAATGTTTTCAATAGGAATGGAATGTTTTTTGTCAAATGCTTTTTCTGCATCTATTGAAATAATCATGTGATTTCTGTTGGTTTGATTACTGATTATTGATATAGTCATTTATGTGGACGGTTTTCCTAATATTTAATCATCCTTTCTTTCCTTGTATAAATCCTACCTCATTGTAGTGAACAATCCTTGTAACTTGCTGTAGCATTTTTGCATCTATGTTCTTTGACTAGATTGGTCGATAGTTTTCTTTCTCTGTTTTTGGTCTGCCTGGCTTTGGATTCAACATCATATTTCTGTCATAAAAGAAATTTGGTAAGACTCCTTCTTTGCTTATTTTGTCAAACAATTTGTATAGTATTGGGATTAGTTGTTCTTTACATATTTCATACAATTCACCTGTGAATCCATCTGGCTCTGGGGATTTTTTTCTTATGAAGTTCCTTGATGGCTTGTTCAATTTCTTTTTCTGAGAAATTTCTGAGAAATTCTATTTCTTCTTTTATTAATCTAGGCAATTTTTATTTTTGTAAATATTCACCCATTTCACCTTGTGAAGATGAGACTGAGGCCCCTCTGTTTGAGGACTAATTAGCCTTGCCTGGGTTGAGCCAGGTACCAGAGCAAAGTACTTAGCTTATAAGGTTAGATATCTTGCCTTATCCTCTCTCTGATTATCTTACTTTCACTCTCTCTTCCTATTTGTAAATAAACTACCATAAAAGTCATTTTGACTTGAGTCTTTCATTAGGAATTGAATCAATTCCTTGGCTACCACCCTTTTGTATATTCAGTCAAACCATAATTTTTTACCCTTTAAAACTAGATTATCATATTTTTGCCATATAATTGAGTGAAATAGTTCTTAATAATTCCATTAATTTCTTCTTCATTAGAGGCAAGACCACCTTTTTCATTTTGATACTGTTAATTTGATTCTCTTCTTTCTTTTTTTATGAGATTAACCAGTACTGTATCTATTTTATTTCTTTTTTCAAAGTACCAGCTTCTTGTCTTATTTATTAGTTCAAGAGATCTTTTACTTTCAATTTGATCAATCTCTCCTTCTATTTTTAGGATTTCCAATTTAGTTTTTATCTGGGAATTTTAAATTTCCTCTTTTTCTAATGAAAAAAAATTTTTTAAACCCTCAACTTCTGTGTATTGGCTCCTTGGTGGAAGAGTGGTAAGGGTGGGCAATGGGGGGGGGTCAAGTAACTTGCCCAGGGTCACACAACTGGGAAGTGTCTGAGGCCTGATTTGAACCTAGGACTTCCCATGTATAGGCCTGGCTCTCAATCCACTGAGCTACCCAGCTGCCCCCCTCTTTTTCTAATTTTTTAAGTTGCAAACCTAATTCGTTGATCTTTTTGTTCTTTATTTTGTTGCTTTAGGCACTCATAGTTATACGTTTTAATCTGAATACTGTTTTGGCTGTATCCTATAGGTTGTCTCTTCATTGCCATTCTCTTTAATGAAGTTAATAATTGTTTCTATTTCTTTTTTGACCCATCAGTTTTGAAGAATTAGATTATTTCATTTCCAATTATTAAATTTCTCTTTTGATGGACTCTTGTTAAGTATAATTTTTATCGCATTATGATCTGAAAAAGTTGCATTAATTATTTTTGCTTTTCTGCATTTTTTTTGCAATTTATCTATGCCCTAGTACATGGTTGATCTTTATATATGTACCATGTACTGCTAAGAAGAACATATATTCCCTTTTATTCCTATTCATGTTTTTCCAGATATTAATTAACTCCAATTTTTCTAGTATTTCATTCACTTGGCTTACTTCACTCTTATTTATTATTCAGTTAAATTTATCTAGTTCTGAAAGGGGAAGATTGAATTCCCCTAATATATGGTCTTAGTATTGGATTCTTTTAATCTTTTTCTTTAGAAATCTAGATGCTATGCCATTTGGTACATATATATTTAGTAATGATATTATTTCATTCTTTATAGTACCATTTAACAAAATATAATTTTTTTCTTTAACTCTTTTAATCAGATCAATTTCTATTTTACCTTTATCTAGTATCATGATTACTACTCCTGCTTTTTTTTTACTTTAGATGACATATAATAAATTCTGCTCCATCCTTTTACCTTGAATCTAGGTGTGTCTCCCAGTCTCAAATGTGTTTCTTGTAAACAACATATAGTTGGATTCTGGTTTTTAATACACTCTATTATGAGCTTCCATTTAATGATTGAGTTCATCCCATTCACATTTGGTGTTATGATTACTGTGTATCGCCCTCCATTATATTATCCCCTTTAAATCCTGCTCTTTTCCCTTTCTCTATGTTCCTTCTCATCATTGTTTTGCTTTTTGCTCCCCACCTCTACTTTCCCCTCCCTCAAATTACCTCTCTCTTTCCTTGTCCTATTTCCCTTCTACTTCTCTGTGGGGGAAGATAGAATTCTATATCCCACTGAGTATTTTTGTTTTACCCTCTCTGAGCCCTTTCAATGAGAGTAAAGTTTAGGCATTGTTTGTCACCACCCTTATTCTCCCCACTCCATAATAATTTTTCATGCCTCTTTATGTTATATAATTTACCCCAGTCTATCTCTCCCTTTCCTTTTCTCTCAGTGGAATCCTCTCTTTCTGACCTTGATTGATTTTTCCATATCATTCTTATGCATACATATCATATCATACATATATATTGTTCCATATCATCACATTTACATATACCTCACATCATCATAATCATCTTACTTCTCCACCTCTTTCTGAGTAAATTCTTTCTATCTTCTCTACTACTAAGAGTGATTTTTGAGAATTACAGAATTCCTCTTTCCATATAGACTTATAAACTTTTTGTCCTTAATGAGTCCCTTAAATTCTCTCTTTCTTGTTTACCTTTTTAGGCTTCTCTTGTGTCTTGTGTTTGGCCTTCAAATTTTTTGTGTAGGCTTGACTTATTCCTCAGGAATACTTGGAAATCTTCTATTGTTAGGAAGAAAGACCCCAACCCCCTTATACTTGATTGGATTTAAGTGATAGTGATAAGTTTAAACATAATCAATATTGTGATTCTAAAGTGATTAGTATAATTCTATTATAATCTTAATTACAATTAGTAGAATTTATGAGTTTATGAGGATCTCTAACTAAAGCATAAAAACTGCTTCTAAGGGGAGTTTCCAACCCCTCCCTAAGTCCTATTTCCCTTCTATCATAATATGCTGACCATATGAGTTCCAGGTCCCAGAATGCTGCATCATGTCCTGATATGGTACAAGAATTCTCACCATTTCCTATTTTAAAATAACCATCCACCTACCAGATCAGATGAGTCCTGAGATAATGGTCATCAGAATTTCTTAATAAGAGTGTTGTCTTATGATTTGACTTTAAGACTAATATGGGTATTCCCTATATGAAATAACCAGTCAGCTGTGTAGTTAGGTAATGGTTTCTAAAAAAGATCTACATAATGCTTTATAAGTCATCAACCTTGTTTGGAAATATTCACTCTGTATATAAACCAGGTCTCTGCTGCCTGGCTTTGTCTATCGCTGGGGTCCAATTATGTAACATGTGCGAGATTCTGGGTTTATCTGGGAGATGGGGCCCTCCTCTAATAAACGCTAAATTCTACCTTGACTTGGAGAAATTTGGCTTTTTTGACTTTGTTTATCTAAATTGTCTATATCAGAGTGGTGGGATAAAAATTTCCATGACACTATCTTATTTAATGTCTGCTTTTCTCCCAAGACCATTTACTCAGTTTCGTTAGATAGGTGACTCTGGGTAGTAAACCCAGATCTTTTACCTTCCTGAATATGTAGAAGCTACTAGGTCTTATGTGATCCTTATTGTAGCTTCATGGTATTTGCATTGTTTCCGGATGCTTGAAGTATTTTTTCTTTGGCTTGGTCCCTCTTGAATTGAGCTATCATGTTCTGGAACTTGTCATTTGAGGATTTATTTCTGGATGTGATCTGTGAATTCTTTCAATTTCAATTTTTTTTTGTTTGTTTGAGGAACTCTCCACAGTTATCTTTGATAATTTCTTGTAATATGATATTCAAGATTTTTTCTTGATCATGACTTTCACGTAGTCCAATAAATTTTAAATTGTCTGTCCTAGATCTATTTTCTAGGTCTGTTGTTTTTCAATAGGATGTTTCATGTTTTCCTCTATTTTTTTTCATTCCTTTGATTCTGCTTTATTGTTTCTTGATTTCTCATGGAATCCTAAGTTTTTAGATGATCCGTTCTGATTTTTAAAGCCTTATTTTCCTCTGTCAGTTTTTGGTTCTCCTTTCTCAATTGGCCTATTTCTTCTTGTATTATTTTCATTTCTTCTTGTATCACTTTATTTTCTCCTTGCATCACTTTTTCCTCTTTATCTCTTAATTGGTTTTTGAAGTCTTTTTTGAGTTCTTCCAGAATCTGTGTCCAATCCATATTTTTCTTTTGGACTTTGGGTGTGTTTCCCTTGCTTTCACTGTCCCCTTCTGTGTCTGTATGTTTCTCTTTATCTACATAAAAATTCTTTAAAGTTAGGCTCTCTTTTTTTTGTTTACATATTTTTCCTATCAAATTATAGATAGACTTAGAGGAATGATGTGATGGTCTGAGGATTGGGAGCTCTGAGAATCTCCTTCTCCTGCTGATTCAATTGACCCTTATGATGCTGATAGTTTAAAGACTTGCCTCAGGCTTAGGTGTAACCTTTTGATTTCACTCTGATTTTGATCAGATCAGGGACTAATCAAATTCTAGCCTCAGGTTTAGTCTCAAATTTTTGGTCTCACAGTATACTTGATCTAATCAGGCACACCCTTGATTGTCCTATCTTAGAGCTCTGCCCTTTAGGCAAAAATATCAGCACCTAATTCTTTTTTTTAACCCTTAACTTTTGTGTATTGGCTCATAGGTAGAAGAATGGTAAGGGTGGGCAATGGGGGTCAAGTGACTTGCCCAGGGTCACATAGCTGGGAAGTGTCTGAGGTCAGATTTGAACCTAGGACCTCCCATCTCTAGGCCTGACTCTCAACCCACTGAGCTACCCAGATGCCCCCTCAGCACTTAATTCTTACTACTATCATCCACCCCTTCAGTGTGAATTAAGTCCTTGTCCCAAGCCCAGACTAGGATTTTCTGGGCTGGGTCTCTTGACTTCTCTACAGATTTGAAATTTAGAGGAATATGAATTGACCTTTACCTCTTTTTGCTCAATTAGAGTCTCAGGATCTGCATGTTGTCTCAGGCATAGGTTCTCAAATTTTTGGACAGCAGATGTGGGTTGGTTAGGTGCAGCTCATTCTTAGCTTGCTCTTCTTTCCTTGCTACAGCTTCTTGCTGGGTCTGTTTTCCTCTCAACCAGTGCCCCCAATTGTTTGTTTCCTACCTTTTGAGTTTTTCTTTTAAATTTAGAATATTTTTCCATGGTTACCTTATTCATGATCACCTACCATCCCACTCCCTGAGATAATAAACAATTCCACTGGGTTACACATGTATCATTGTTCAAAATCTATTTCCATGTTATTCATATTTGCAGTAGAGTGATCTTTTAACATCAAAACCCTAATCATATCCATTTTTAACTATGTGATTGATAGACATCCTCTCATTTTCCAATTTTTTTTCTGCCACAAAGAGAGGCCTATAAATATTTTTATAGATGGGTTTTTCTTGAAAGTTGTTTCACTCTGTCTCTTGTTGGTTCTTTCACTCCTGTATTCATCTTGTGGTGATATTTTAATCTTGTTCAGAGAAGATTCTCATGGTGGCACAGAGCTGCTGTGGGTTACTCTGACATCTTGGATCCCCCTCCAAAAGTCCAAGATTATTTTTAAGTATATAAATCTTAATGGAATCACTCTCAAGCTTTAAATTTTGAGTTCCTCTTTATCTCCTAGTGAGGATAATGTTCTGAAAAGACATACTTTCATCTGTCCATACAGGAATGTAAGTTTTTTTTTCCTTTATATTTTATTATTTCTCAATGTCTTGTTGAGTCATTAGTTATTATTTGTTCAATTCTAATTTTAAGGAATTAATTTTATTTCCAAATAGTTGTTTTATAGTTCATAGTTCTTTGAACATTTTCTTCTACTTTTCTCATTTTAATCTCTTTTAAAATTTTCATTTGATCCAGAAATTTTGGTTAGATTTTTCAAGATGGCTATTGATATTATGAATGCAATTTAATGAGTTAATTGAAATTAATTTAGCAAATTCTATTCATAATGTATCTAAGTAGTTAAGTTATTAATCTAGGTAACTAAGAAATTCACCTAGACTATATATTTGAAATATATTCCAGGTTCTGCTACAAAACTTATAAATAATTTTGTATAAATGATTGTCCTTTTTATACAACTGTAAAATGTTTTTAATTGTTCCCCAGTCAAATTGAAATAATTTTGGATGAAGGATTTGGAGCACATCTTTTGCAAGATATGTATGAACTGAGGCTGTGAAAGCAACAGAAACACAAGAATATATTTAATGACTGAAATAATACAAATTAACACATCAGCAAAACAGAACCCCAAACTCAGAAAATTTAAAAAATTTATACTTTTTAATTACATTTTATATATATATAATTAAATTTTAATTAAAAAATTCCTAGAGAAAAAATAATAAACTATGACTTCTCTACATGTAGACAGTGAATTATTAAAATACAAACTATTTTATATCACCAAAATCAGTTACTGTACTAGTAATTTTGGCTTTACTATTTTTTCAGTGTTAGACAGGAGAGTAGCTTTTGGAACAAGAGGAACTGTCTAGATATATACCAAAATGGGAGTAATATATGAACAAAAGATATTAACAAAATTTATTTTAAGCAATAATTATGCTTATTTTTGGACCAGATGTTACATAGCAGAACATTAAGTGATAAATTTACTACAAACCTGTAATTTCAGTCATATTACTGGTAAGGAAATTACTGGTATTGCTGGTGCATATTGCTGGTAAGGAAAGTCACTTAACTCCTATGGATCTCCAAATGTATTGTAACTTACAGTTTTAGAAAATGTTCTGGGGGTACTGTGAGATTAAATACTTAGCTCATGGTCACACAGTAGATTTAAAGGTCAAACTTGAATACATATTTTCCTCCTAGGATGGTTCTTTATTCAATATGCCAAACTGCTTCTTGAATATTTTTGTAGTTTTACTGATTTAACCATATGTTTTCTTCTTTTTACTTATCATTTTATTTCCTCAATTATAGAGAAAGAACAATGGAGCTGGAGATATCACCTATACTATCTTTTATTTCAAGGCAGTACTCTATCCTTGGCAATATCATTTTTCCCCTCCAAAAAATTGACTACGCTACTGTCATCATGATTTCAGAACCACACAGAAAAGAAATTCTTTCTTATATCTATCCAATTTCACCTGGTATATTTTAGCCAATTTCCTTTTAAGATACCCTCAGCTTATTTTTCCCTTTACTATTAATGTAATGTTAGGTAAGAATCCACCTAAGCATGCATTCATATGTATAAGCTTTAATTCTGTTCTCTAGGTAATAAAAGGGAGCAATAGCATAGATAATCCCTCCATCATTTATTTTTGGCATTAGAATTCATTATACTTTCCTTTTTCAGCAGATTTACATTCCTAATTATGTTTTTCTTAGGCTAATATTAAAATGAGATTACATTCCCTAAGCACAGCAAGGGAGGAGAGAATGATAAGGAGATAGCTTAGAGGGGTCTTCTAGTTGATATCAAAAATGTCTGCAGAGGGGCAGCTGGGTAGCTCAGTGGATTGAGAGCCAGGCCTAGAGACAGGAGGTCCTAGGTTCAAATCCAGCCTCAGACACTTCCCAGCTGTGTGACCCTGGGCAAGTCACTTGACCCCCATTGCCTACCCTTACCACTCTTCCACCTATAAGTCAATACACAGAAGTTAAGGGTTTAAAATAAAAAAAAATATCTGCAGAAATCCTAATAATGTCAATAAAAATATGAATTGGATTGCACATGTACCAAGTGAATAAACCACTCAGAGGAAAAAAAAGATATACTATACTTGTAATGACAATGGGATCTCTAAAAACAGGGCTAATAAGTCACATTTCAAGAGAATTATATATTTGTAAAAGTACATAAACACAGACATACACAAACACACATCTGTGTGTGTCCAATAACACAAAATGCTTTATTTTATATTGTATATGTTACATATATATATATATATGCACATATATATATATATATATGTATTTTGTTAATATTCTAATAAGGTGCAATTTATTGAATTGCAATTAATACATCTTCTCCTACAACCAATTATTATACATTATGAAGGCCAAAGTTACTTCATGTTGGTAGAGGCAGTGGACAACCAAATCACAGTAATCAATGACAGAGAGATAAAACACTGAGGTATGGCTATAGAACAACAGAGCTTACTTAGCACAAGGTACAAATAATATTCAAAATGACTCATTTAAATATGGAAAATTATGAAATATCCTTACTATAAATGATTTTACCTAGATACAAAATACTCTTGGAAAGGAAGAGAAGGGAAAAATAGGCAGGCAAATGGGAAAATGATGTAAAGAAGTGGAGTCAACCACAAGTAGAAATGGCGGCCATTAAACTATACAAAAGAGATCTATGTGGGCCATATATTATTATATTTTAAAATGTGATATCTGTTTTATTGTATTTTCATTTATTTTGTTATATATTTCCCAATTATATTTCAACATCATTTAGAGTGCACTTGGAAGTATGTCTTTTTCCCCCCAGGGTTTTAAAAATTGCTTTTGATTTAAACATTCAGACACATGACATAATTCACAATAATCTTTCTGTAAAAAAAAATTATCCATGTATTTCTTTGGGGGATCTTGCCTCTGATCTCTTTATTTCTCCAACCTCTATTAATAGAAAAAAATTAGCAGTGATATTTTTTCCTCTATTATGACACTTCAAATTACCTTAACCTTTTAAATTTTTCTTTCAATTGCTGACTAAAGGAATCTTTATTTTCTGATGTGCTTTTGTTTTGATTATTTCATTTTACATATTTCTTTTTATTGTTGCCTTTAATTGAATGATATGACATTTAAGTTTTGTACTGTAAGGATGGGGGATGGGACAAAAAGAGCCAGAAGAAGGCTATTGGTGACAGTTATTAACAGCTGGGACCAGAGAGGATGCTGGGTAATTCTCAGGAGGAAGAAGTAGAAAAGGGACTTCTGGTGCAGGACTGAGAGAGGGAGGAAGAAAATATCCCAGGTGGAATCCAGTCCTGAGGGTTTACTGAGGACCTTTCTTTGGACATTGAAACCCTGTTTCCCTGGTCAAAGGCATCCCATCACTTTTCATTCAGCAAGACTTCAGTCAGCTAAGTTTTGAAACTTCATTTTGGGAGCAATCTCTTAGGCTTCTTCCCCCATTACCCATCCTTGCTGAGAAACCCTTTCCAGTCTAACTTACAATTATAGAAAATGATAGAAATAGAAACAGAAGGAAAAGGGATGAGAGGGGAGATGCTTGGGAGCCAGACTAAGCTGTGATTCCCCTCCCACTCATCTCTCAGGCACTCTGGAATGCTATCTGACTAATGAATGGCTTTTATTAATCACAATTCAGGATTTGGGGAAAGGGGTGAAGGGCAGAGGGATTTTGGGGTGCCCTCTTCTCTATTTCCATGGGGTCAGTGACTTGGGTGGGAACCTTTGGGGTTCCTGCTCCCAAGCATCTCCCCTCTCATCCCTTTTCTTTCTGTTTCTATTTCTATCATTTTCTATAATTGTAAGTTAGACTGGAAAGGAGCCAGACCCCCTGCTGTGAAGTTGACTGCTCTTGGGGGGAGGCTTGTGTGAACCCCACCCTCATTCAGAATCGGATTGGGGTACCCCATACCTTCTCTTATATGGAAGCCTTGCCCCCAAATCCTGTGGGGTAGCACAACCATGCAGGTCACCCAGTTTCGAGGTGACATTCCCTCGAAGACTCCCACAGAGTATATTTGGTGGAAGGGGAGAGCCAGAAGAGAAACTCACCTCATAGACTCTAACTATCCCCTCTCTCCCTGACATTGGTTACTGGCTCTGTTTATTATTAGAGTACTCCCTGTCATATTAAAGTGTTGATTTAATCTTCTAATGACTGTGCAAATCTATAATAGTCCCTTCTGTCAAGATGGCATTTTATGCCTTCACTTAGGGCCATCTTTGATTTCTCTATTTTCTTTTTGTAGTTCTTAATATGGTAATGGCAATCATATTTTTTTCTCTGTGAAGAAGATATTTTCTTATACCATTTTTGTTACTGTAGGAAAAAAGCCTTTTTGATGATATTTAAGGTAATTTCCAGATTTTTAAATGTTGTTTTAACATATTTCTGCTATTTGGATTCACATAATACTCAAAAAAGACTTTTTGAATTCTAGTCTCGGTATTCCCATCTCCTTTTCTTGTTCATTATATATATATATATGGAACTGTCCAGCAGTGAGTCTCCACCTTAATACAAGCCAGCAGAGAGGTTTCCCACTAATGTAAGGCTTCTTGTTAGTTCAAGTCCACAGGGAGAGTTGTGCAAACTAGAAGCAAAGCCTCATACCTCAACACAAGAAACTTAGGACACTACACTTTCCAATTCACAAGGAAGGTGTAAATTTATTATACAGTAAAAAAATTATAAAATAAATGAGTAAAAATAAGAATCTGATTATAGAGAGAAACTGTGATGATAGGGAGGTTCAAGATACAAACAAAAGTGGATAGCATAGACGAATTAAGACAAGACACTATTTAGTTATTTAATAATAAAGTTTCTACATGCTATAGCAAAGAGGAATAAAATAATTATATTTTCCAATGAAACAAAGGGTTTGGACATAAACTCATTTTATGTAAGATTACTGAAAGTGTGCTCTGTTCAATTCAAGGAGCTGACAAGACAAATAGCATCATGCTATTTTCACAGGTTTTAATTACCTATATTTTGAAAGGTTTTTTTTTGTTTGCTCTAGTTTAAAGATTGCAAGAATTTCATGTCCAATAAAGACATTTTTCTTAAATTTTTACCAATTTCTGCTATTTATATTTATCACATTCAAATTTTCCATTTTTATCTTTCTGACATATATATGTACATATATTTACATATCTATTTTTAAAAGTTTGAATCCCTTTAACTAATATCTTGTTATTAAGAAAAAAAGCAGTTGATGGTTAAGTTAATATCAGGATCTCAACTTTGCTATCCTTACAGCACTATATAAAGGTTTATAATTTTTGTTCTTATTAATTATTGATGGGATATGATCCAGAGCTCTTCATATGAAGAAATATTTAGCAGATCTCTATAAGCTTTCAAGAGTTATATGGAGGTGTTATTTTCATGATTAATAATATATGGAGTATCATATTCAAACTCTGGGAGTTGTGAGTCTCACCTTGATTGACAAGTGAAGATAGTTGGAGACATTGGAATGTTCCCAGATGCCATGAGGACAAAATGAAAGCAGTTGGCCAGAGGATATAAATACCCTTACAGTCATCTGACAAGGAACTTTAGCTTTGGCCCTTGGCCAAGAAACCTTGGCCTTGGACATTGATCTCTGATCTTAGAGCATTGAACTGTGGATCTCTGACCATGGGCCCTCTGATTCTCTCTGAATTCCCCCTAGATATTTAGACATTTGAACCATCATTAGATATTTAGGTATCTGGGCCCAGGTGGGAACTGGGAAGTGGGAAGAGAAGAAGCAGAGGGAGGTAAGGGAGGTATTTCCTGACAACTGTATGACTGACATAACAACTGGCAATAAGAAGCTGAGAGGGATCATCAATATCTGTATCAACCAAGCAGATTGCTTTCTCTGGTTTGGTCGTGGCCAAGCTGAGCCAGAGGAGGTGAAGAACAAGAGCTCCAACATTACTGAAACAGCCTACAGTCCTGAGGGATTAGTGATCATAGCCATTAGTGACAGGGTCTCCTATCCCCAATCCATTCCTGATTATTCCTTTCCCTTATTATCTATAGATAAAGTTTATTAATCACCTTCCTGAGTGATTATTACATCACAACCCTTGGGGAGGGAGCAAAGCAGTCAGATGAAAATGTTATCCAAGGCTAATAGAGCCCAATATTAATAATCCAACCCCAGGTGGAACCTGAAAGGGTTAACCATCCACCTGACCTTTAGAGATACTGCCTGGGCACTGTTATCGAGAAGGGGCAGTTATTATAACCGAGTGACAGGACTCGGGTGTCCCTGCACCAGCTATCAAGTAAATCCAAGTCACAGCTTCTCTGATTAATATACCCTATAATAATTATAATAGTATACAGATACCTTCTTTATAACAGAAGAGATTAGCAAGATTCTTTTGAAAGGTTCACTTTACCAAAAATAATGTACCTCACTAAGCATTAATAACTTATCATTAGAGTTACTAATGATAGTCAAAAAGAAATTGGTCTTGTCCTGAGCTTAGTAGCTTATCAATAATCGCTATTACATTAGCCAAAACAAAATACAAACAAAAAGCTTAGTGTCAACATTATTAGTCTAGAAAATGACAGCTAAAATTGGTTCTATAAGTACTTCTCTGAATTCTTTTGGCACCTAAATTAATCAAATCACCTTTTTATTTCTTGAACCCATAAGGGTAGGTAGATTTCAGTAAGGAGGGAGATAGGCTCTAGGCTTACTAACAAATTGACTGAAAAATAAGTATCATCAAAATTAACTCCTGCTATATCAGAATGTGAATCATCCTAAAGAAACAACAAAAAACACAATATGAGTTAAAGCACTGATACCCTCCAGCTACAAGACCCATTTTTTTTTCTTTTACAAGTCTTAATTTTAGATTATATTCATGTGGAGAACACTTCTCTATTTAGAAGAGCATTTCATCTGTGATGTGGAATCTTAGAGACTCTAAGGCACTAAGAAAATAAGTTTATATTCATTGTCAGGTAGGCACTATGTTCCAGAGGCAGGATGTGAACTCAAGTACTCCTGAAGCTATCTGTTGTAAAGAATTCCACCTTATTTAGAACAAACAACAGCACTGAGACTGAGAGTGTGTCATCACAGTCCATTAGTTTTGGTTACTACTTACTATATTTGAAAGAGGAAGGATTGCATAGTGAATAGAGAGATGGCCTTAAAGTCAGAAGGATCTGGGTTTAAATTCTGCCTCTGAAAGCTAGTGGTCCTGTGATCCTGGTCATCAGTAAAGCTCTAATTGCTCTAAGCAAATCTCTCATAGTATATTTTACAAAGGCAGTGCTGATCTTTGTTGATTAATAAAGTTTTCTTATCCAGGAGTTTCCAGATAAGATTTATACAAGTAAATTGCAGATCACGTCTGTGTTCCTTACAGAATGGAATGTATATATTTTAATTTTTCAGTCCTTTCTAGAGTATTCTCTTAGAAAATAATTTATCCTTATTCAAAATGATTGTATCATTGTACCCTCCTTTGGAAAAATGAGGCACACCAAATAAGAATGTTGAATTCATTATCTTTTGGTCTTTTACCATTTTGTAACATTTTTTCATTCAATTTAATTTTACAGTAAAAACTGCCAATGAGTAAATGAAACATATCATTTTTGACCACCTGCTTCTTGACAGAGAATTTGATGACAGAAACAACTTAAATCTTTGAATAATGGGGCCAGTTAGTGTATTCAGCCAGGTTCCAGACACTATTTTTATATGATTAATTATCTGGGATATAGTCTGCTTTCATTTCTACTTTCATACCCATTAAAAGAGTCATAAAAGTTGATGTTCCAGAACATAGGGAATCTATTTGTCTAAGATCTGTATAGATGTCTGTAACTAGTTCTCATTTGTCATCTCATTTTTGCTATGTTTGCATTTCAGATGAGTTTGGTTCAAGACCAGTAGCCTATGGCAATGCACTGGGAAGATGAGATTCTGGTGAAATGAAGTACACTGAAAACAAGAATGTGAAAAATTGAGTGGACAAGACTCTATGGAGAGTCTTTGATGTGCAGTCATTAAACCCTCCACTTTATGGGTTCTCAATAAACAGCTCACACTAGAAGGGTGAAATGTAAGGCAGTCACCAGTAATTCAGTGGGTCTACAAGACTAAAATGACCTCATGAAATAATACCTGAATTTATATAGTGCTTGACCTTAGGTTACCAAAAACTTGTAAAACAAATATTGATGTATAAAATTAGAATTTCCCATTTGTTTTTATTATAATATCAGAAATTATTTCCACTAAAAGTAAATGTGTCATCTTGAAGTCACTGAAGGAATAGTAAGGAAAATACAGTAATCTTTTATTGATATTCATGTTTTCATTTCAGTTCTGAATGAGAAAGCATATCAATCAGAGATCAGGAACTAGTCATGATAGCAATAACATTAGAAAAAAGATTCAGTTTATGTTTGATGATTAGATCTAAATTGTTATGATCAGGGTAAAGCAATCTACTTGTCAACGAAGTAGCAATTTTTGTTGAATTTTCATAGTATAAAATGATGCTACATTTACTTGAGGACTGGTTATTTCTTCTATATGGGTATTTTCTCCCCTTCCTCTGTTGCATATTGCAACTTTGTCATATACTAAGGTGAATGATAATGTCAAGAAGATAGACCACTACCCCCTCATGCATGATTGGATTTTAGTGATAGTTATAGGTTTAAGATAATCAATATTGTGATTCTAAAGTGATTAGTATAATCCCATCATAGTCTTAATTACAATGAGTAGAATTCATGATTTTTATAAAGATCTCTAATCTATAGTTTTCTAAAGTATAAAACTGCTTGCAAGGGAATTTTCATCATCTCCCTTGTTAGTTACAGAGAAAGCACATGTCTTTGTCATAAGATGCTGCCCCTCTGAGTTTCATGTCCAGATATGGTTCAAATGCCTACACCCTTCCCTTTTTGGAATTAACAACAAGTAACATCCTTTCCCCCAGATCAGATGAGTCTTAGATAATAGTCATTATTATTATTTCTCTTAATAAAGCTATTGCCTTGTGATTTAACTTTTGGACAAATATGGGGTTTCCTAAATTAACTAATCAATTAGTTTTGTTGTTGGGTAACTGTTTCCTAAGATGGTCTAAGTGATGACATCTTGGGATAAAACTCATGCATCTTGTATAGAAATATTCAGTTTGTTATTGTGAGAGTATTTAAACTGGTCTCTGCCATTTTGAATTACCTCTTTTAGTGGGTTAATGATATAACACATGCAAGAGTCCAGTTTTCTTGGAAGACTTGGCCCTCTTCCAATAAAATCTAACTTTCTGCCTTGACTTGGAAATTTTGACGTTTTTGACTTCATTCATCTAAATTGTTTATCTCAGTGAGGTGGATTTCTTTCCTGACAATAATTAGTTCCTGTGATATAAAAAAGTAAAACAAACAAACAAAAATATTATTCAGCTATCTTCTCAATGAATCTGTCCAAAGTCTTGAACCTGATTCAAAATTTTTCACATTTCTAATTTTCCTTCCATGATGAATAAGAAAATGATGAGACCCTGTTTCATCACCCGCTCACTATTAATGCCATCTCTATTTCTAACTTCCCAAATTAAACTTCTAGCACATCTCCCACCCTGAATTTTTGAAATTTGGGGACTTCTTTTAAACTTATACCTACTCTAATAGTCTGAGGAAAGCCAAGAAGCCTAAGATGAATTCCTAGCACCTAGTCTACCTTCTTCTTCCTGTCCTCCCCTTCTTGTCCTAAATATTGACCTCCTCTGTTAGTCCTCTTTCTTTCAGGTTCTGACTTCTTTTTTCCTTTTTTGTATGAGTTTGTTTACACTGCATGTCAGACACTGTCAGGCACTTCCACTTTTACTACTATAATTGCGGGCATGCTACAGGTTGAAGAAATAAAAATAATTCCCTGAGAGGGGTTGGCTATAAGAGCTAGCAAAGTGGGTAATAACAGGGTATCTGCTAGAATAAACACAGTGGGTCTTTGAGGGTGAAGAGGTGCCAATCTCAGTATTTGGAAAAGGAACTTCACAAGGAGAGTCTGTTGGATGTTTAAACATTTAATAACAACTGGGGTAGGAAGGGAAAGGAATGGATAAACTATTCTTAAGGTACTTGGGTCTCCTCCCAAAAGTCCCTGAGGGAGAAACCTAAACGAACAAGCTACACAATAATAGCTGCTTTAATTCTAACCTATCCAGAAACTGGATGGTGAAGAGGTCCAGCTGTTTAATATGGGTATCTTATGTGTGTGTCCCAAAGATGTTTCTTCAAAGCCTTGTCCACTAAAGTCCAGATGTAACTGCTACTTAATTCAAGTTTGTAGAGGGAGAAATTTTGACAGTAAGGGTCCACCACTGTTTCACCAGACTCAACCTAACTCCAGCTAAAAGGTCTCTAGATTGTAGATGAGTTTCAGTTAAAGCAGGATCACACAGAGGAAAAAGCAGCTCTCCCATCCAAAGATTTCCAGGAGTTCAACTGATTTTTTGTCTCGATCACCCACACAGATTTACAGAACCTGTTCTCTGTCAATCAGTCCTACTGTCTGCTAAGCTAAATCCCTATAACAAGGTAAGTAGACAAATGTGAGGCCTAGCATTGATAGCAATCATCTATAGATGATATGACTATGGTGCAGAGACTCTTGAGATTTCTTCCTACTCAGGTTCTGTAATTATAGGGAAATTGCACTCTTTATTGGAAAGAACATAACATTTTGAAGTAAAGAATTAGCATTCAGTATTGTCAATTCCTCTTATTTCCTTCATTACTCTTGATAATTCACTTTCTATTTTGATGCATTAGTTCCTATTCCAAATCTTATGATTTCTATGATTCCTTCAGGGCTATAAAGAACAAATGATCTTGTTCTACCTAAATGACCATTTGGCAAGCACTCACATTGGACTTGATGATGGATTAATGAATGACACTGATACTTTTTGTTTACAAAGGTAGGTAAACACTCCAATGATACTCAGCCTTGGCATTTTCCTGAAAGTACTATTCATCAGTTAGGCAGTCCATTAAAACATAGATACCACATAGTACTTGGGGAAGGTCAAGTCAACAAATATCTAGTGAATGGTAGGAATTAAAAAAAAAAAGCTCACATTCTAATCCCAGTACTGTCATTTGAGACTATCTATTCTCTTCTGCCATAGTGCCCTTCCAAAGTCTACTATTGTCCTTGCTTCACAATATCAGAGTCCTCTGAATGATGGATATTTTTCACTTCATTCAAGTAAAAAAATTGCTCTCAAAGCCCAATATAGAGTAATTGGTTATGTGAGTAAGCTTTTTCTGAAATTTAACATCAACTCATGGCCAGATTGGGGACCTGTGTCAAATATTAAAAAAGAAAACACAACTTTTCATCTAATCCTCACTTTCTATCAGAAATCATATTCATTTGTGCATTGGCTATGGGAAGGGGTGGGAGAGAGAAAGAACATAAATCATGTAATCATGGAAAAATTCTCTTAGTTAATCAATTAGATAAAGGGGAAAAAAGAAATCATATGCATGAAAAAGTAAGGTAGGGAACAAGTTGTCTTTAAAAATATCATTATTACAATGCCCCAAAGACCATGTTTACACTTGAGTAATACTCCTTTTACTTGGTATTTGACCTGATGGGGTAGGTTGTAGAAGTGTTGATATTCCATAAATTTTTCCTCCATACTATGTGATAAAAGTCACATGACTCCATACTATGTGATAAAAGTCACATGACTATATCCATAGAACTTTTATATTTTTATTTTTTAATTTATTATTTGCTGGTATAGATATAGCAAAGGAATTGAGCTCATGATTTGGTTAATTTATAGAATTCCCAATAATTAACCCCCTTCTTCTAATTAAAATAAACACATGAACTACATGTTATAGGTCTGGAGCATTTCCAGGGGCATAGAGAGATGAGATGCCTTAAGTAATCAGAGGTCTGATAGAAGCCAGAATATGTCAGAGTTGGAAAATGAATTTAGATCTTCTTGGCTCTGAGGTCAGGTCTTGATGTACCATGTTACATTAACTTTTTTCCTGAATAACATGAAGGAGAATTAAAAAAAATATATCATACAAAAATATTCATAACAGATCATTTCTAATATTAAAACAATGGACACAACTATAGAAGACTTCAATAAGATTTTTTAAATAATCCCTTAAAATCCATAGATTTAAAAATAGTAAATACTCCAAGAGTGGTCAAATAACATGATTAATAGATTAGAGAAGTAATATGTGGATAAAGTAAATAATGTCTGAGTTAGGAGGGTGGAATTATTTTTTTAAAGAGGAGAAAGAGAGGACTGAGATGAGACCTAACTCATGTAGACTCTCTTTTGACAGATGCCCAAATGATCCCTGGCATATAACATTTAGACAATAAAGACACAATCACAGATGCATGGAAATAATCATTTCTCTTACCTGACAAGACCCTTTCCATCTGTGAAGTTCCCTGTTATTAGTATCTGAGATAAGGTTCTCTATGAGGGACAGGGAGAGTAGCTAGAGGAATCTATCTGATTTCAAGTGTTATTAATTCCAACTTTTCATCATGTGTCCTTATTTCTTGTATTCTTTGAGAATTTTTAGTAAGAGAATCACAATTACTATTGTAGCCTGAGGCAGTATTCCTTTTATGCTTATTCCATAGTATAAAAAGTCTCTTGGGGGTAGATAAACACATATCCTACCCTAAACTGGTTAATATAAGATTCAGTTGTGTTATATAATTGAAATGGATGAACAAGCTAAAGAAATAAGGAAAGAAAATTATTATTATCATTTTATTATTTATTATGTGCCAAAAGTTATGCTAAAGTTTGGTCATAATAATTAAAAAAAGAAAAAGAAATGGTTCCTATTTCAAGAAACTCACAGTCTAATTGAGGGACAGAATAAACATAGTTGGTTATAGTTTAAGGTAGAACAAACAGCACCAAAGTCCTAAGGGTGCACCATTGTTTCTGTGCCAGGTCAAATAGGAGCTTTCTAATCACTTAAGGGATATTTTGTTCACCAGAAATGATGACAGATTTGTTAAATTCAAATTCAAAGAAAAGTAGGAATACATGTGTGAAGTTATAAAGTTTAAAGGAACAACATACTGATAAGAGCTGTGTAAATTAAGACATTGCATGATTACTAAAAAGAAATAAAACCCTTCAGTTGAAATACAACAAACTATATTGGTACTCTTATTAAGATTAAAGCATGCAGCCTTCCTTTCCTTTAATAAATGGCTAATTGTAAAAAGAGGAATGCAGTAACTTAGTGCCAAGTTTTTCTTATTAACATTATGCTAAATTGTTATAAGGGAGTACACTTTTCTTTTGGTTTGTTTGTTGCCACTTTGTTAAAATTACTCTTGAGAATTAAATAGAGAATAAAGTAGACCTTTAGAGAGCTTTCAACCTATCCTTGATATTGTAATGACTGAAATTTTGAAGAAGTGTTTCTTAACTTTAAGTTAATTTTTTGACCAGGCAAAAAATCTTAATATGCTTAGTTGTCTCTCTTCATCATCCAAAATAGAAAAAAAAGGTCCTCACTCCTCAGGCACAGGTCCGTATATATCACTTGTAAGTTCCTCATATAGTCCCTCCCCCAAACATCCCAAGATATCTCTCCTAAATACCTACTGAGGAAGTGGACTTAGAGACCAAAACTCCTCTCTTATTACTTCATTTCAAGGGTGTTAGATCTTTGCTAAGAACATTTGAAAGATTAATAATGAACTACCATACTTTAAGTGAGTTCTTCCATATTCCTCTTTAGTTCATTCTTAATCTTTCAAATGGATCAAAGTTCCCCTAGTCTGGAAAGCCCTGCCCTTAATTCTTTTATATTTAACAAAAAACAAAAGATACCAATTCATTTTCATAGCCTAGGGAAGAAACGGGTTGTAGTCAGGTTAGAATGAGACAGTTTCATATTTTTCTTAAAGTGGAGTGGAGGAGTAAAAGAGAAAAATATTTTACAAAAATATCACAATTCAATATTAATTTTCCACATTGTAAAGGAGTGGTAAATGATTAGACTAAGACAAAACAGATTGTATCAATTCCTGGTTATGCTATTTGAATGATGCTACTTATGTAATTTATGTTTCTCTTCCTGGGACATTTAGAGTCTAAGTACCTGTTAGATCAGTATATGAGGTCCACCTCAGATCCCTGACTAGAATATCAGGTTTGTCTGAGGCATCCACAAGTGACTATGACAATACCAGATATTCAGTAAATTGAATAAATGCTTATTAATGAAAGATGTGCAACACATAATATGCTCCTGGGAGCCCATATTTTTTAACTCAAAATAAAAAAAAAGATGGTGTAACCTTTTTAATATCCAGATCCACAGAAACAGGACATGATTGATACTAATACACAACACAACTTCTAGTTATCTAGGTGGCTTAATGTACAGAATACTGGGATTGGAGTCAGACCTCAGTTCAAATATGGCTTTAGACATGTGATGTGTAAGTCACTAACCACTCTATGCCTCAGATTTCTCCTATAGAAGTGGAATAATAGTAGCATCTACCTCCCACTTTTGTTATGAGGAGACATGAGATAAGATTTGAAAAGTATTTAGCAGTGTCAGACAATTAATAAATGCATACTTCCCTTTCACCAAAATTTCTATAGAAACATTCTTTTAATGGACCACACTGTCTTTAATGCCTTGAAAATACTCCCAAAAGATGTACGTAGTTTGTAAAAAATATCTGTTCATGGCAATGCCTGTATTTGAGGCATTGAGGCACCATCTCAAACAAAAAAACAATATTTGACCCTGTTGTGTAGATGTTCAGAACAAACAGTTAAGGAAATTCCAAATCTATTAGGTACATTTTTTTCAAAACCTTCAAATTTATTATCACCTTTCTGCCTGGAAATTACAATCTGTTCATAGATATAGTTTCCACACCAAAATTTAGATGACCAGCAGATCTAATGCTCTCCTAGGCTCATATTTAGATTACTAACTTCCAGGGCACTGAAAGTTAAATGGAGCAATAACTATCTCACCAGGACTTTCTTTCTCCTCAGGACAAGGTTTTTGTATTCAAGCAGAGAAGACATGTGCCAATAAAGGTGAGATTCAGGAAGGCTACTGTACCTTCACTAGTATTTGTATAGCCCCTCTTCCTGAGCCTGGATGCATAGGAATTCATTTCAGTAAAAACACATAGGAGGTGATGGGTCAAAAATTATTTATTATCAAATAGAGATTTTCAAATTACTTCAGTATTCTCCTTTGTGACATGGCAACCACAATGTTCAGTGATATGAATGGATTACTCAGAGAAAAGCCCCTGTGGGCTGAATAATTGATTAATAAATCAGTAAGCACTTCCAATTTCCCTCTATTTCTAGGTACTGGTAATGTAAGATTTAATCATACAATTACTCCTCACTTGGGAATATTGTGGTAGAATAGATTCTGACCTAGACAGCTCTCTTCCTGTTCCTGAGGTCTCTTTAGGTAAAGATAGCTTATTTCTGAAAGAAATTATCAAACTCTACTATATCTAAGCTTCAGAGAATCACAAGGTTTTAAAGTTTGAAGACACTCAAGGTTTTAGAGTTGGAAGACACTCTTAGCATACCTTTATTTCAAAAATAACTCCCACTATAATATAATCAAAGTGGTTAGCTGGACTCTGAAAATATCTCAATAAAACTGATTATACTTATATTTAATCTATGTATCCTCTTGATATTAAGCCTAAATTCTTCTCTTACAATTTCTTTATAGTTTTCCTGATTCTATTTCTGGAACATAAAACATGATACATGTACTTTCCAAATGATTGCCCTTCAAATAATTATGAGAAAATAGATATTCTATACCTTCTGGATATCTGTTTCTTCAAGCTCAATAACCTTATAAAAGCTTCAGTTGATTTCGATGTCATGGATATAATCAACATTTCATCATCAGCAGGGTGAGTTCCTTCAGTATAACACCTGTTTTACTTTTCTATTTCTTTCAAGTCCTTAGAAAAATTCTTTGCACATAGCAGTGTTCAATAAATACTTCATTTATTTATTCATTAATTCTTTCATCAACCTAGTTTCTCTCCTTTATATGATCCCAGTTTATCAATATTCTTCCTAAACTGCAAACTGAATACATGATTCTGATAAAATCTATTGAGGGCAAAATACAGTGGAACTTTCTCTACCTTTTTCCTGGAAGCTATGAATCTCTTGATAGAGAACCACATTACATTGTTTTTAATTCTATTATCACAGTTTTTACTCATACTGAGCTTATAGTCCAGGAAAATTTGAAGTCAAATCTTGCCTACTTCCCTATATTATGCTTGTGAAGTCAATGATTTGAAAGAAAATATAATACTTTAAAATTATTCCTAATAAATTTCATCTCTATAGATTAAATATTTTGCTCTTAGTTTTTAAGATCAATTAGGGAACTGATTCTGTCATCTATCATGTTGACTATCTCTTTCAGCTTTCTGTTATTTAAAAAGTTTATAGGCATGTTATTTGTTCCCTGGTCCTCTCATAACATTTCAGACTTTATACTCCAATTTATCTCTCTATAAAGCTTGATCTTTTTGTGGTATATAACCATAGTGAAATGAATTAATCTTTTCAACTAAAACCTGAACCATTAGCTCGGATGTTAAACTTGCTACTATTAAGATAATTGAGTTACTTAATGTCCATAAGAGAATGTTGTTATAAAAACTTGACTCACCTGTCAGTTAGTGCATGTTCTTCTATGTAACATAATTTGAACATGCACCTTTTGACTGTGCTAACCCATATTAGCAAATCTGAGAGTCCATTAAGAATGAATTGTAACATATTTTATAAATAGCAAAAAGGAGATGTAAAAAGGGATGCAAACATCATCATGCTCTCTGTGGGGAGCCTATAAATTTCTGAGAATTCATACTCATCTCCTTTAACAAGGACTTCAGCAGAAGACTATCCTAGAAATTGGAACATAAAACTGTCACTTCATTCTTTATTACACTTTCAAACCTGTGGCTTACCAGCTAGAATGAAAATATTCATCCGGCACATAGTCTACATTCCACTGTTTAAAAAAATAATCCTCAACCAAAAATAGTCTTGTCTTTCCCAATCTTCAATACAATTTTTGGAATATATTTAAGAGGAAATATGCCTGTGTGTGAAGAATATTGAATTTGGATTAAACAAAACTGGATTTAAATCTTGTCTCTTCTACTTACTACCCATATGACCTTGACTAAATTACTTCACCTTTCTTTGCCTCAGTGTTCTCATTTGAAAAATGAAAGGGATTTCCAGGTTAAGATGACTGCAGAGTAGTAGCAGGACCCTTTTTCTCCTTACCACCAACCAATACATGCTACCTCAAAAGGACAAAAAAAAAATCCAGATGAATAAAGTGGCTCCACAATAAGGCACAGCATTGAGGGTATGTGGGATTTGGGCATTTACACCCTATAAGGGGGTGAAATAGCTCCCACAAAAACATGAGCTGATCAACCTTTCCCCACCCCACCTATGGTGCCAGAGTCAGAGGCAGAGAGCCATAATTACAGCGAGCATGGGACAATCTCTAGGCCCTTGGCAGCTGACTAAGAGCACCACGTACCTACCACTGAGAGCAGCTAGACTTGAGACCCCAGGAGGCTAAATAGTGGACCAGACACAGAGCTGAGAGGGGTGGCAGATAGTAGAAGTTGCACACAGAGACTATTCGAAAAGTAGCATCAGGCAAACATTACTCTATAGCTTCATACACAGAGAGCCTTCCCTCCTCCCTCAGCCTTCTGGCTTGGAAGGACAATCAGCACAGTGATGGCAAGCTTTGCCCAAGAAATAACCACCAGAAAGAACAATAGAAAGGCATGGACTCTGCATAATTTTTACGGAGAAAAAATCCAGACCACAGAGGAGACAGTGGAGGAGGACGAACAAGCAAACACATCCAAACCTTCCCACCCCCCAATTGGAAATTGGTCACAAGCTCTTGTAGAGTTTAAATCTAAGATTTTGAGAAATGTAGAAGAGATTTGGGAAGAAAAGAGGGAAATAGCTCAAAAATAAATTAACAGTTTAAAAGACAGAAACTCCTACTTAGAGAAAGAAGCCCAAAAATCAAATGAAATTATAAGCAAATTGGAGACTAAAATTAAATAGCTAGAAAACATAAAAAAACAAGATAGATTGAACGGAAAAAGAAAATCAAAAGAATATAGCAAAAAACCAGTCTTTAAAGACCAAAATTGGGCAAGTAAAAGCCAATGATCTTTCAAGACAACAAGAATTAATAAAGCAATGTCAAAAGAGTGACAAAATAAAAGGAAACATGAAATAGCTCATTGAGAAAAGTAATGACTTTGAAAAGAGATCTAGAAGAGACAATTTGAGAATCATTGGTTGACTAGAAAACCCAGAAATCAACAGGAATCTTGACATCATACTACAAGAAATTATCCAAGAAAACTGCCCTGATGTTCTTCAATGAGAGGGCAAAATAAGACATTGAAAGAATCCATAGATCACCCTATACATTAAATCTTCAAAAGACAACCCCGAGGAATATAATTGACAAATTCAAAAGCTTCCAAGCTAATGAGGATATTTTACAAGAAGATAGAAAGAGATAATTCAGATATCAAGGAGCACCAAACAAGATTACACAGAATCTGGCAGCCTCCAAATTAAAAGACTGCAAGGCTTGGAATGTGATATTCAGAAAAGAAAGAGAATTGGGTCTACAACCGAGGATCACCTTCCCATTAAAAATGATTATATACTTCCAGGAGAAAGTATGGGCAGTCAACAAGATAGATGATATCCCAAGTATTTGTAAAGAAGAGACCAGAACTAAGAAGAAATTTTGATATCTAACCACAAAAGCCAAGAGAATCATGAAAAGGGAAATGAGAAAGAGTGAAACGTGAAAGGGATAGAGATGACACAAAACTAGAAAGGCTAGCAAATATAGTGTCAGACCCAGTCTGAATCCATTTACCTACTCATTTATTTATTTAATTAATTCCATTGGAATTGTCATTTAATTAATTTAGAATATTTTCCCATGTATACATGATTCATGTTTTTTCCCTCCTCTCCATCCCCTCTCATCATAGTCGACATGCAATTACACTGGGTTTTACATGTATCATTGATCAAGACCTATTTCCATATTGCATTAGGGTGATTGCTTAGTGTCTATATCCCCAGTCACATCCCCATCAAACCATGTGTTCAAGCAATTGTTTTTACTCTGTGTTTTGATGCCCACAATTCTTCCTCTGAATGGAGATAACATTCTTTCTCATTAGGCCCTAAGAATTGTCCTGGATCATTTCATTGCTGCTAGTAGAGAAGTCCATTACATTCAATTGTACCACATTGTATCCATCTCTGTGTACAATCTTCTCCTGGTTCTTCTCCTTTCACTCTTGTTATGTTGGTAATAACAGATAATTTGGGGAAGCAGATGATTAGGCCAGGGCCAGTAATCTCCAAGACACTCTTCTCCCCCACTGACAGGCTTGAGTGAAAAGGGAGGGGGTTAGGCACTCCTTGCTATTAAACCCCTCCCCCCAAGTAGTTGGATTTCAGTTGGTAATGGAGATAGGGCTGCAGATCTTCAAGCAAGTTTCTGCTGAATCTAATCTTTAATGATGTTCCCCTTTCTTTAACTTATATTCCCCACAGGTCTGATAGAGGGCTGAATAATAATTAGTTTTCTTAATGTTGTGGGCAGAGATGGATCTGATCTTCTTAAGCTGGCAACTGAGAGGATTCAAGCTAGATGGTAAAAATGAGCAGTGAGTATCCCCAAATAATTCCCAGGCACTGGTATTGATGGTAAAACTTATATTAATGAAGCAGAAAGGAAAAAAATGGAAGGGTAATAAAGTTTTGCATAAGAATGGGAAACCCTGAACTGTCAGGTTGAAGCTGCCCCTCCCCCCACCAGGAGGGAATGGCAGGCACTTAGCTAAACTTGCTCTCTTGGTTAATAGTAAATATTTCTAATCTCTATATTACTAAATAATTGTTATCTTGATGTTGGTAAGGTCTAATTCTACTAGACAGGCTAACTCCTGAGTAGAATCCACAGTGGCTTTTGCCACAATGACCCATCAGGTGAACACCCGAGTCAAGAGCAGCAAGCAGCAAGATCTGCTCACCTTAACTCAGCATTGTAGATGATGCTTCTTTATTGTTTTAGATATATGCCATTCATTATTTTAGGAAAGGCCCTCCTGTTCCCATACTTTCTGGTGTGTTCAATAAGAATGAGTGTTATATTTTTCAAAGTCTTTTTCAGCATCTAGGGAGTAATTATGTGATTTTTGTTGGTGTGCTTGTTGATATGGTCAATCTTGTGAATGATTTTCCCAGTATTGAACTATTCTTGCATTCCTGGTATAAATCCTCCTTGATCATAATGAATAACCCTCATGATCACTTGCTGGAGTCTATTTGCTAGTATTCTTTGAAGATTTTTGCATCTGTGTTCATTAAGGAGATTGTTCTATAGTTTTCTTTCTTAGTTTTTGATCTACCTGGCTTTGGAATCAGTACCATATTTGTGTCATGAAAGGAATTTGGTAGAACTCCTTCTTTGTTTATTATGTCAAATAGTTTGTATAGTATTGAGATTAGTTGTTCTTTGAATGTTTAATAGAATTCATTTGTGAATCCATCTGGTCCTGGAAATTTTTTCTTAAGGAGTTCTTTGATGGCTTCTTTAATTTCTTTTTCTGATATGGGATTATTTAAGTGTTCTATTTCTTCTGTCCACCTATGCAATTTATATTTTTTGTAAAAATTCATTTATATCACCCAGATTGCCATATGTATTGCCATATAGTTGGACAAAATTGTTTTTAATAATTGCTTTAATTTCCTCTTCATTAGAGGTGAGGACTCACTTTTCAGCTTTGATATTGTTAATTTGGTTTTCTTCTTTCCTTTTATTGGATTGACCAGTGCTTTGTCTATTTCATTTTTTAAAGTACTAGCTTATAGTCTTATTTATTGATTCAATAATTCTTTTAATTTTAATTTTATTAATTTCTTCTTTAATTTTTAAGATTTCTAATTTAGTTTTCATCTGGGGATTTTAATTTGTTCGCTTTCTAGTTTTTTTGATTTGCATGTCCAATTCAATGATCTTTGCCTTCCCTAATTTGTTAATATTTTCACTCAAGGTTACAAATTCCCCCCTGAGTACTTCTCTGAATCCATTTAAAATAATATTTATGGATTATAAGATTAGGCTCTCTAATAGGGGAAAATATAACAGGGAAAAAGTCTTATTTTGGGCACCAAAAATCAACTTTAAAATATAAGGTGAGTGAAATGTAGATAGAATAAAACTATATTCTGAAAATAACTTGGTTTTTAGTGGATAATGGTTAGCTGTGTGATGTGGAAAAAAGTAAGGTAATGTTATCTTGGTCTACCTTAAAACAATAATAGCTACTAGGAGTAGATAATAATCCCACCATTCTCTTCTCTCATCACATTTGGTTTGGAGTATACTATTTGGTTCTAGACACCACAGATATAGAAAAGTTTTAATAAGTTGGAATGTATCCAGATAAGGGCAAACAGGATGGTGAAAATCTCTAGTATACATGAGAATCAGTTAAAGGAATAAAATGATTTAACCCATTAGATTGGGGGCTACCTCCTTAAAGTCAGAGACTATCCACTGTCTTTTTTTGTGTCCCCTGTGCTTATCACAGTGCATGGCACATAATAGACTAATGAGTCCCTGTTGATTGAAAAGGAAAGAGTCAGGTAGGACACTGTACCTATTCTCAATCATTTAAAGTGATGATCTATGGAATAGGTTACTGTAACACTAAGGGTTACTAATAGTTACTAATGTAGCTGCTCAACTCTTTTTGGTTCAAGATTTGCTCCTACAATAAGACACATTTCGACACAGCATTTTTACAGAAAAAGGTAAAAGAAAAGAGATCTGTTATCACGCAAAGATCCAGCAATTTAGCTTGCAGGAGAAAACACAAAAGAATATATAGATGAGAATAACACCTACAATAATAAGAGAGATAGAAAAAAGAGATAACATCACTGAATAAGGGGTAAATACCAATACCTGAATATTCTAGCTTGGGAGTCCTGAAATACAGCATCCAGGGTCCCATTCAAGAAAGTCACAGGAAGAGTGTTTTCTCCATGGGTGAGACTCCAAAGTATACTTTCCCGAAAGGAGATTCTTATTGGGCATCAAACTAAGAAGGTGTTTTTTTTTTTCCAACTGTAGCTTGTATAACTGCTTCCAGGGCCCAAGCAACAGGGTACTGAATTCCAAGAAACAATTAGACAAAACATTTCTCAAAATCAAAAGTCATGAAGAAAGCATATTTCATGAGATAAGGATTAATATCACAGAAGGATTATTTTCTTCTGATGGTCATAGAAACCTGGGGAGCCTACCAAGTGTTCTGACCAGAAGCCGAAAGCAGATCAAGTCTCTTCTGGTAAATATGAGAACTATGTTATAAACAGGGGAGATTTATTAATATTTATTTTAACTATTCAGGAACAAACATGTTCATTTTGACATCATAAAACAGAACAAGGATTAGATGGAAGTTACAAAGATATTCTTAGGCTTGATAACAGGGAGGGGATGGGGTTCCTAATAATTAGAATTGTTTAAGAGTAGAAAAATTATCTGACTCTCTCCCCTTTAGCATATTAAGATCAGCTAGGTGGATCATTGCATTGAGAATGAGAATGAGAATCCTTGACCTCTTGACTCTTTTTAAAATATGACTGCACATATCATAATCAATCAGTGTTTAGCCAAAGGCAACAAAATACATGCCTTTTCTCTCTCTAACCTACTTTTACAAACAAATGAACAATTATAAATTAATATACAGTCTCAAGATAATTTTAATCATAATAGTTTTCTTCTGCCTTGGAACCCATACATGCATTGATTCTAAGATACAAGGTAAGGGTTTAGAAAAAAGAATGTATATCTTGAAGACAGGGGCTAAGTTTTCTTTGTGGTTTTATCCCTGTCTCTTAGCTAAGGTTCTGTAATAGTGTAAGTGCTTAAAATGTTTGTTGATTTAATTTTATTGACTTTATTTAAATAAATTTTATTTATTGATTCAATTTTAGTCCTTGTTATGTTAAGCACTCTCTGGGATACCAAAGATAAGGCTTTCTTTCTTTTAGATTTTTGGGCCTCCATTTCCTCATCTATAAAATATAAGTAGAGTTGGATTTGATGACCTTTAAATTCTCCTTTAGATTTAATAACGTATGGAAAACTGGAAAAACAAAATCATTAGTTTCATTCCTATCAACATAGTGACATCAACTGGATCATCCTCAGTAAATCAGTTATTGTGTTATGTTACATTTAATATTTCCATGAGTTAAAAAGTAGACCAATACATAGGCTTTCTGGATAGTAAATATGAACCAGAAACATAAATATGAGAAGGGAGGAAGGAAAGAAGAAAAGAAGGAATATGAAGGGAAAGAAGGAAAGAGAGAAAGAAGGAGGGAAGAAGGGAGGAGACAAAGAAAGGAAGATGGGAGGGAGGAAGTAAAAAGAAAGAGAGGAAGGGAAAAATAAAAGAAGAGATAAAGAAGTGATGGAGAAAAGGAAAGAATAGATGGAAATAATGAAGGGAGGGATGAAATTCTTATTAAACATTTTGAAAATTGAAAATATATATTTATTATATCAAGGAGAACCAACTACAAAAATCTACTAAATCTGGTGAAATAGAGAATAATACATGGGGAAATCATCACAGAAGATAGTAAAAGGGGTTCACTGAAGAAAAATCCTACAAAGTCAATCCTAAAATCCATGTTTTCAGGTGTCAGCATAGAATATCTGCTTAAGCAATTGATGACACACTTCAAAAGGAGTACATGAGAGGCTTCTGGATTAAGATGGTGGCAGACTAAAAAGCAGCTCTTAACCTGTCCTGACTGAAACACACAAGACTCCTCAAGGGGACATAAAAACAAGTCCAGACGAATGGAGGAACCCCACAACAGGGTGCAGCATGGAAGGTATGTGGAGTCGGGACATTTCCATGCTATAAAGGGGTGAAACAGCTCTCGCTAAATTGCGGGCTGAGCAACCACCCCACCCGCACTCCCTCCACACACAACACCTATAGCTCGGAAGCCAGCTAAAAAGAAATAGAGCAAGTTTGAGGCATCCATCAAGTCATTGGCAGCTCCAGGGCCTGTTCCTGAGAGCAGTAAGATTTGGGACCCCAAAAAGCTAAAGAATGCACACTAACTCTGAGCTTGGGCTCAGAACGCAGCCACGGGTGGAGGCGTGGGTGGAGGCAGACACAGCCACAAGCTAAAGCTCTGAAACCCTGAGTGGGGAACCAGTGCAGATGGGTATACGACTGTGGAAGCAGCTCGCTGAGACTTGTAAAGGAACCTCCAGCAGATGATCAAGCAAGGGGGTCCACCAGGGGGCTTGACCTTGGAAAAAACCAGAACTCAGACCTCAGGAGCCAAAAGACCGCGGAAAGACCCTGAGCATGAGGATAAAGCTGAGAAGCTGCTGGGCTAATGATGGCTACCCAGACTCAGGAAGTTCAGAAGAGAAAGATTAACAACAAGAAAAAAAAGTCTTTAACACTCAACAACTTTTTCACAGAGAAAATCCAGAAAACCAAGCAAACAGAGGAGGAGAACAAACAAGAATCCAGACCCACCTCAAATAAGGAAAACGGGTCACAAGCTATGAAAGAGTTCAAAACTGAGATTTTGAGGAAAATAGAAGAGATCTGGCAAGAAAATAACAGTTTAAAAGGTAGAATCTTGCAATTGGAAAGTGAGGCTCAGAAATCAAATGAACTGATAAGCAAATTGAACATCAGAAATTACCAGAGCGAAAAGGAAAACCGGAAGATTATAGCCAAAAACCAAAAGATTATAGCCAAAAACCAAAAGATCATAGACGAAAACTGAAAGATTATAGCCGAAAACCAATCCCTAAAGGCCAGAATTGAGCAAGTAGAAGCTAATGATCTCTCAAGACAACAAGAACAAATAGAACAAAGTCAAAAGACTGAAAAAATAGAAGGAAACATGAAATATCTCAATGAGAGAGTGACAGACCAAGAAAACCAGTCTAGAAGAGACAATTTGAGAATAATTGGTCTTCCAGAAAAACCAGAAATTAATAGAAACCTTGATTCCATATTACAAGAAATTTTTCAGCAAAATTGTCCTGAAGTCCTACAACAAGAGGACAATATAGACATTGAAAGGATCCATAGAACACCCACAACATTCGATCCAGATAAGAAAATGCCCAGGAATATAATTGCCAAATTCAAGAGCTTTCAAGCAAAATAAAAAATCTTACAAGAAGCCAGAAAGAGACAATTCAAATATCAAGGAACACCAATCAGGATGACACAGGATCTGGCAGCCTCCACGCTAAAAGACCGCAAGGCTTGGAATACGATATTCAGAAAGGCAAGAGAGCTGGGCCTGCAACCATGGATCAACTACCCATCAAAATTGACTATATATTTCCAGGGGAAAGTATAGGCATTCAACAAAATTGAAGAATTCCAAGTATTTGCACAGAAAAGACCAGGGCTAAATGGAAAGTTTGATATCTAACCAAAAAATCGAGAGAAACATGAAAAGGTAAATAAGAAACAGAGGGGAAAGAAAGAAAACTTATAATTTTTAAATTTGCCTTTTTAAGGGCCTCAGTGAGATCTAATTATCTGTATTCCTATGTAGAGAAATGTTATGTATAATTCTCTGTAGTGAGCTCTATTCACTATTATAGCATTCACTACTATAGTAATCAGAAGAATAATTCACAGGGTGAGGGTGGAACACTAAATAATCTAAGATGACAGGGGGGATGGGAAAGAGGGGGTGAATAGTAGGGGACACCAAAAGAAACTTGAGTGAATAAGAAAAATAGGATATTCTATTACACACAAAGAGGGCATGAGAAGTAGAGGGGACAAATACTATTATAAGAAGGAGAGGAAGAGAGCATTAAGAGGTAATAATCAAACCTTACTCTCAGTGTAATCAACCCGAAGAGGGAAGAGTAGCTATACTATCCATTGGGACATAAAACTCTTATCTAACCCTTCTGAGAAAGTCAGAAGGGATAAAACAAGGGGAGCAGAGGAGTGGGGAGGTCAAAAAAAGGGAGGGGAGAAAAAGGGGGAAGGAATTCATAAGGCCTTTAAAAACAAAAAGGGGGAGGAAAATAAGGGAGGGGGTAGAAAGGGAAGTTAATCAAGGGAGGGGATAAGGGATTGCGGCTTAATAGCAAACCACTGGTTTAAAAGGAAATAGTATAAGAAAAAGTTGGTAGGAATAGGGGAGGATATAAAAATGTCAGCAAATGCACAACTGAGGATTATAACTCTGAATGTGAATGGGATGAACTCACCCATAAAACGGAAGCAAATAGCAGAGTGGATTAGAAACCAAAAACCTACCAAATGTTGTCTACAAGAAACATATATGAGAAGGGTGGACATACACAAGTTTAAGGTTCAGGGCTTGAGCAAAATCTTTTGGGCATCAAATGAGAAAAAGAAGGCAGGAGTGGCTATTGTGATTTCTGACAAACCCAAAGGAAAAATAGATATGATTAAAAAAGACAGGGAAGGTCATTACATCCTGATTAAAGGCAGTATAAACAATGAGGAAATAACACTGCTCAATATATATGCACCAAGTGGCATGGCATCCAAATTTATAAAGGAGAAACTGGCAGAGCTCAAGAAGGAAATAGATAGCAAAACCATACTAGTGGGAGATCTAAATATTCCTCTTTCAGATCTAGATAAATCAAACCGAAAAATAAATAAGAAAGAGGTAAGAGAGGTGAATGAAGTCCTAGAAAAATTAGATTTAATTGATATGTGGAGAAAAATATATAGGGACAAAAAGGAATATACCTTCTTTTCAGCTGCACATGGCACATTCACAAAGATTGACCATGTTATAGGGCAAAGAGTCATTGCAAACAAATGCAAAAGAGCAGATATAATAAATGTAACCTTCTCAGATCATAATGCAATAAAAGCAATAATTAGTAAGGGCACCTGGACAGGAAAATCAAAAACTATTTGGAAATTAAATAATATGATTCTTCAAAACCAAATGGTCAAAGAAGGAATCATAGAAACAATCAACAATTTCATTGAAGAAAATGACAATAATGAGACATCCTACCAAACTCTATGGGATGCGGCCAAGGCAGTACTCAGGGGGAAATTTATATCCTTGAGTGCATATATTAACAAATTAAGGAGGGCAGAGATTAATGAATTGGACATGCAACTCAAAAAATTAGAAAGAGAGCAAATTAAAAATCCCCAGATGAAAACTAAATTAGAAATACTAATAACTAAGGGAGAAATTAATAAAATCAAAAGTAAAAGAACTATTGAATTAATAAATGAGACTAGAAGCTGGTACTTTGAAAAAACAGATAAAATAGACAAAGTACTGGTCAATCTAATAAAAAAAAGGAAAGAAGAAAACCAAATTGACTGTATCAAAGATGAAAAGGGAGACCTCACCTCTAATGAAGGGGAAATTAAGGCAATCATTAAAAACTATTTTGCCCAATTATATGGCAATAAATATAACAATTTAGGAGATATGGATGAATATTTACAAAAATATAAACTGCCTAGATTAACAGCAGAAGAAATAGAATACCTAAATAATCCCATATCAGAAAAAGAAATTGAACAAGCCATCACAAAACTCCCTAATAATTGCCAGGCACTGATGGATTCACAAGTGAATTCTATCAGACATTCAAAGAGCAACTAATCCCAATACTATACAAATTATTTGATATGATAAGCAAAGAAGGAGTCCTACCAAATTCCTTTTAGGACACAAATATGGTACTGATTCCAAAGCCAAGGAGATTAAAACAGAGAAAGAAAACTACAGACCAATCTCCCTAATGAACATAGATGCAAAAATCTTAAATAGAATACTAGCAAAGAGACTCCAGCAAGTAATTAAGAAGATCATCCACTATGATCAGGTGGGATTTATACCAGGAATGCAAGGTTGGTTCAACATTAGGAAAACCATCCACATAATTGACCATATCAACAGTCTAACAAACAAAAATCACATGATCATCTCAATAGATGCTGAAAATGCCTTTGACAAAATACAGCATCCATTCCTATTGAAGACACTGAAAAGTATAGGAATAGAAGGACCTTTCCTAAAAATAATAAACAGTATATACCTAAAACCATCAACAAACATCATATGCAATGGGGATAAATTAGAAGCCTTCCCAATAAGATCAGGAGTAAAACAAGGATGCCCATGATCACCTCTATTATTCAACATAGTACTAGAAACACTAGCAGTTGCAATTAGAGAAGAAAAAGTAATTGAAGGTATCAAAATAGGCAAGGAGGAGACTAAGCTATCACTCTTTGCAGATGATATGATGGTATACTTAAAAAATCCTAGAGAATCAACTAAGAAGCTTGTAGAATTAATCAATGACTTTAGCAAAGTTGCAGGATACAAAATAAATGCACATAAATCATCAACATTTCTATACATTTCCAACACACTAGAGCAGCAAGAAGTAGAAAGAGAAATACCATTTAAAATCACCCTACACAATTTAAAATACTTAGGAATCTATCTACCAAAACAGACACTGTAATTATAATGAAAACAACTACAAAACACTTTCCAAACAAATAAAACTGGATTTAAACAATTGGAAAGCCATTGATTGCTCATGGGTAGGATGAGCTAACATAATAAAAATGACAATTCTACCCAAATTAATTTACCTATTTAGCATCATATCTATCAAGCTACCAAAAAACTTCTTTACTGAATTAGAAAAAAACTATAACAAATTTCATTTGGAATAACAAAAGATCAAGAATATCAAGGGAAATAATGAAAAAAATGTGAAGGAAGGGGGCCTAGCAGTACCAGATATTAAACTATACTATAAAGCAGCAGTCATCAAAACAATATGGTACTGGCTAAGAGATAGAGAGGAGGATCAGTCGAATAGACTTGGGGTAAATGACATCAGCAAGACAGTGTATGATAAACCCAAAGAGCCCACCTTTTGGGACATGAATCCATTATTTGACAAAAACTGCTGGGAAAATTGGAAAACAATATGGGAGAGATCAGTTTTTGATCAATAATATTTCACACCCTACACCAAGATAAATTCAGAATCGGTGAAAGACTTGAATATAAAGAAGGAAACTGTAAGTAAATTAAGTGAACACAGAATAGTATACTTGTCAGATCTGTGGGAAAGGAAAGACTTTAAAACCAAGCAAGAGTTAGAGAAAATTACAAAATGTAAATTAAATGGTTTTGATTATATTAAACTAAAAAGCTTTTGTACAAACAAAAACAATGTAGTCAAAATCAGAAGGGAAACAACAAATTGGGAAGAAATCTTTATAACGAAAAACTCTGACAGGGGTATAATTACTCAAATATAACAATGAGTTAAAACAATTGTATAAAAAATCAAGCCATTCCCCAATTGATAAATGGGCAAGAGACATGAATAGGCAATTTTCAGGTAAAGAAATCAAAAGTATCAATAAGCACATGAGAAAGTGTTCCAAATCTCTAATAATTAGAGAAATGCAAATCAAAACAACTCTGAGGTATCACCTCACACCTAGCAGATTGGCTAAAATGAATGAAGGGAAGAGTAATGAATGTTGGAGGGGATGTGACAAAATTGGGACATTAATGCATTGCTGGTGGAGCTGTGAACTGATCCAGCCATTCTGGCTGGCAATTTGGAATCATGCGCAAAGGGCTATAAAAGAATACCTGCCCTTTGATCCAGCCATACCATTGTTGGGTTTGTACCCCAAAGAGATCATAGATAAACAGACTTGCACGAAAATATTTATAGCTGCGCTATTTTTGGTGGCAAAAAACTGGAAAAGGAGAGTATGTCCTTCAATTGGGGAATGGCTGAACAAACTGTGGTATATGCGGGTGATGGAATACTATTGTGCTCAAAGGAATAATAAACTGGAGGAGTTCCAGGCGAACTGGAGAGACCTCCAGGAACTGATGCAGAGTGAAAGGAGCAGAGCCAGAAGAACATTGTACACAGAGATTGATATACTATGGTAGAATCAAATGTAATGGGCTTCTGTACCAGCAGTAATACAATGACCCAGGACAGCTCTGAGGGATTTATGGTAAAGAATGCTACCTACATTCAGAGGAAGAACTGCAGGAGAGGAAACGTATAAGAAAAACAACTGCTTGAACGCATGGGTTGGGGTGGACATGATTAAGGATGTGGACTCGAAACTACCACACCAATGCAACTACCAACAATTTGGAAATAGGTCTTGATCAAGGACACATGACAAAACCAGTGGAAATGTGCTACGGCCATGGGTGGGGGGGAGTGCGGGTGGTGAAGGGGAAAGTAGGAGCATGAATCATGTAACCATGTTAAAAATAAATATTAATAAATGTTTAAATTTAACAAAAAGGAGTACATGAATCAAAGAGAACTTTAAACTTTCCACAGTTATTTAGGGCAGTTAGGTGGCAGAGCAGATAGAGAACTGGACTTGGCATCAATTACTCAAATGATCACAATTCCATGAGTATTCTATGAAAGATGACTACAATTCAACTATGCTCGATAATCCTTTGGAGTACTTTCTGGTCTAAGTCCTCCCCTCAAATTAGCCACAGTGTGAACCTAACATGCTAAGAGCTTGCTTTACTTTCTAATAACACCATGAGAAACTATTAAAATCTATAATTATTCATTATTCTTACTTCATGATCTTATTTTTCATCTTTTTTTACCTCTGATTCTGCTCCACTCTTCTTCTTTCCTAAAAGAACTTACAAGACATATAGATTTATAAGAACCTAATAATGAAAGATCAAGGTATTAAGACTATAACTATGTAAATTATATGTATACATATATATATATATATATATTATATACAGATATGTGTATTACTTTGCAAAATGTAGAATCCTAGTGATATGTGAGCACTTAGTATTCCCTTGGGTATTTTGATTATCTTTGTTTAAAATTGCATTTTCATGTTTATTTTTGTTTTATGCGACTTCAATATGGAAGGATGAATTAAAAATAAAGTGTTATTGACAAAAGATGTTTTTTTACCACCTAAAGCTTATAGTTCAACTATATTAACGAAATATCTTATGTGATACAATTAATCAGTAACCTTCACCTGAACTTCACTATGGTTTGATTCCCTTACTTTTTCCTGATGAGCACCGGGACAGATCCTGACTTTTTCCCTCAATCTAATGGGAAACAAGAAAAAATGGATCCCTAAAACTTAGTCAGCATGTCCATGACCTAAATTAATATGAGGATAATTTTCCTCGTGTATCAGCCTCTTAAAAGGAAAACCTAGGTAGTTCTGTTGTGGAATTTTCAGTTTAGGCATGGAGGAAACCCCAATTGCCACTCAAAAGTATGTAAAGAAGGAGATTTATTAGGCATGTGCACACAGATTCTGCCAGGGATCATTTCTCTAAGGGTTGTGCCCTGAGCAAAGGTAGTCTCAGTATTTTATACACCATCAATTGGGGAAGGTTTCAATTGGTTACATGATACATACACAATCAGGGGTTTATATGGGCTTCCATGGGTTACATGATACATACACAAGAGTTTCCATAGGTTATAAACACAAACAGGACAGGCAAGTATGGGTATCAGAATATAGGTAAGGACAGACATTTATCATGGATTCGTTAGGTCACAGAATAGGGAGTATGAAGTAGAAAAAATGTTTTGTTCTAGCAGGTGCAGGGGAAGGAGGTGCTATTGGTCACCCTGTTTGGGTGCTTCAGCCTTGCAAAACCAGTCCATAGAGCATAAGGGGGTCTGTAAAGGAGAGATCTGAGGATTTTCCACTACAGTTCTACTAAATCACACACAGGAATTAAAAAATGGTAGGGCCCAAGTATAGACCCTCCAATTTTCATTATTGAGTAATAAATCTCTTTCATGCTTTAGTAAACTACTTTTGGTGATCCATAGTTTGTCAGTTTCATCTTGTTTTGGGTTGGTTTTGGCGATGGGATAGGATGAATTGATTTGAGCCAGTATCAAGATGTTAAACCTTGTGTGGAAAGGCTGACAGAAATCTTCCCCAGGTAGAACCTGGTCTGAGATCACACACAGACAACTCAATAAATGTAAAGGTAGTTTAATTTAAAAGGGAAAGGTTAAAAGGGATTTGGATAACCCTAAGCTAATTTTCTCTAACTGAAAGTCCCAAGGATCTAATGCCCTGATAGCAAACCTATGACACATGTCAGTACTGACACGCGTAGTCATTTTCAATGACAAGTGGCCGCAAACAGAGTGGAGTGCATACAGAGAAGTACGTTATTTAAACTATAAATACAGCAAAATTATGGTGTTTTTTTTTCTCAAAGCGACACACCACTCGAATTATGTTCAGTTTTTTGGTGAATTTTGACACACCAAGCTCAAATGGTTGCTCATCACTAATCTAATGTCTCCTCAAGGAGAGTCTTCTCAGAGTTGTTGGACTACACTAATCCTCTCCTAACTTCCTAGAAAATCCCCAGTCCCTGCTCTTGCTAAGCTGCACTAAAACCCCACTTTAGATGGTATTAAGGTACTTGTCTGTGGTAAGCTTGGCACGGTCCTGGGAAAGATCCCAAGTCTGAAGGGACTCAGATATCCCATTCACTGACAACTGCTGTTGACAAGATGTTGACTCAGGCTAGCTTCAGTTCAAAGATCTTCTCAGGAAACACAGGAATTGATAGGAAGGATGGGTATAGGTAATCCACAAGGTAGGTTGACAGCAAAAGCCTCCTAGATGCTTGTAATCAACAAATCCCAGAGAGACTAACTGCTTCTGAGTTTTTTTTTCATTCAGCCTTCTTTTTCAACATTCCAGAATTCTTTCCCTCTTGTTCTCATACCTCCATTTTCTGCAAACTATCATTTCTAATTCTTACCCTCTCTTCCTTAAAACAATCTCAGAATCATCAGCATCAGCTAAAAATCTCATGCTCTTTTGCATAGCATTGCTTTCAAATATCAGAAATTGAGAGAGGATTAAAAACACTTGGCTTCTGTGATAGATTGAAATTTTGTTTGTCCAGGCTGTCATTGAGATATGGGAATATGTCAAGGACAATAAATTTTTCTTACTAATGTTTCTGTGGTTAATTTTTGAACAGGAATGACACCTGCTACTCTCATTACAACTCCTGCAGAGATTTGCTTTGGAGGGCCTGGGATTTTTTGTTACTATACTGCTACTCCTAATCCTGCTTATATATAATCAATATTTTTGCCATGTTATGTGTGGTATCCAATTCATTAGCAATTATGAACACACACTATACTTGGTTTTTCAATTTTCATTAAAAAATTATTTATATCCAAATAGTCACTTAATTCCTGTAGTGTAATAATCAATATAATATAATAATCAACTGATTCTTCAAAACTAATATCCTTGCAATATACATTTAAATTTAGTGTACATTGTCTACAATTTCTCCATTCATTTTTAAGCCTAAGCAATACAAATGATAATAATTAATAATAACAACATTAATAACAAATTAAATACTGACTTGTAGCTTTTTTCTGATATCAGAGTATAAATGCACTAAAAATTTAACAATTGACTTTCTTGAGGCAATGTTATCTGTCTCAATCCATTATTTCCATTAAATTTCACCCTACATTGACAGAAATCTAGAAAAGTTATTGATTAATATTTAGAGTCAGGCATTTTATGTGACTGAGTGCCAAATTTAAAACCAATTTTCTGCTAAATTAATTTCAGCTTGGTGATACAAAATATTCTTTCTTGTGTGATATCTCAATGATACACCCTGTGTTCCTAATTCCCACAATATTTCTCTTCATGTTTTGAACACAGTTAAACTTTTTAGAATTAATTTTAATTAGAGGATAGTCCATTTATTTTTAAACTGTGTACCAAGAATGTGACTATGCCAGTAGCTGCTTTTTAGCTAGGAATCAGAAGAAAATGAATACTCTAGGCAATTACTCTTGCTTTAACTATAATAGTTAATTGCATTAAAGATAACATTACTTCCCAACATGATATTTGAGGTCATCTAGTGATTTGGTAAAGTTTTCATAAAATATTTACTCTATTTTCAGTCATATACAAACCCTTTTTGTGGTGGTGATGGTGGTGGTATATTTGGATGCATGTGCATATGCATTGTGTGCAGTGGAATTGCAAAGACAAAAGCAACAGTGAACACACATAGGAATATTATAGATATATCATTATGTTGAAACCAAAGTATTAAAACTAATACCCAGACCTATACTTTAACCTTTTCTTATACATTACATTTCATTGTGATCTCTAGGGTACAAAGAAATAGACCTTTGGCCAAAGTTAATTTCAATTTGTATTGCCCCTTTTCCACCCCACAACCTTTGCCCCAATATTTTTTTTAATTTTTGAAGCTCAAAAGGTTAGGTTTGAGGGCTGAAACTCAAGCTGTTTCTCCCCTGGGCTATGTTAGGTCCTCATTTGTTTTGTCTAGATGTAAACACAGGCAAGGTGCTCTTTGTTTTTTCTATAGACAAAGACTCTCTTGGATGGTGAAGTAATTAAAATAGCTAGGGACCATCTTGGGGGACGTTCATATGCCTCATGCAAACATTTTGAATTGTCATGAGAACTCTCAATAACCTGAAGACCTACCTCTTGTCCTGATTGAGGTATGAGTCCTCTATTTATATTATTTATTTTTATTTTTTAAGGTTTTATTTTGAATATTTTCTCATAGTTACATATTTCATGTTCTTTCCCTCTCCCCCAAGCCCCCCTAATCCCCTTAGCCAACATACAATTTCACTAGATTTTACATATACCATTGATCAAGACCTAATTCCAGATTATTGATATTTGGACTAGTTATCATTTAGTGTCTACATCCCTAATAATATCCCCATCAGCCCATGTGTTCAAGCAGTTGTTTTACTTATGTGTTTCTCCTCCCACAGTTCTTCCTCTTAATGTGGTTAGTTTTATTTCTCATAAGTCCCTAAGCCTTGCTCTGGATTCTTGCATTGCTGCTAGTAGAGAAATCTGCTATGTTTGATTGTACCTCAGTGTATCAGTCTCTGTGTACAATATTCTCCTGGTTCTGCTCCTTTCACTCTGCATCAATTCCTGGAGGACATTCCAGTTCATATGGAATTCCTCCAGTTCTTTATTCCTTTGAGCACAATAGTATTCTATCAGCAAAAGATACCACAATTTGTTCAGCCATTCCCCAATCAAAGGACATTCTCTCATTTCCAATTATTTGCCATCACAAAGAGCTCGGCTATAAATATTTTTGTATAAATCTTTTTCCTTATTATTGCTTTGGGGTATAAACCAAGCAGTGCTATGGCTGGATAAAAAAATCTTTTAAAGCTCTTTGAGCATAGTTCCAAATTGCCATCCAGAATGGTTGGATCAATTCACAACTCCACCAGCAATGCATTCATGTCCCAATTTTGCTACGTCCCCTACATTCATTACTGTCCCCTGTTGTCATTTTAACCAATCTGCTAGGTGTGAGGTGATACTTCAGTGTTGTTTTGATTTGCATTTCTCTAATTATTAGAGATTTAGAACACTTTCTCATGTGCTTATTGATAGTTTTGATTTCTTTATCTGAGAATTGCCTATTCATGTCCCTTGTCCATTTATCAATTGGGGGATGGCTTGATTTTTGTACAATTGATTTAGCTCCATATATATATATATATATATATATATATATAT
>NC_058130.1:652968403-653015392 GCF_016433145.1 Gracilinanus agilis
GTTTTTTTGTTATAAAGATTTTTTCCAAATTTGTTGCTTCCCTTCTAATTTTGGTAGCATTGATTTTGTCTGTAAAAAACTTTTTTAGTTTAATGTAGTCAAAATTATTTTTTACATTTTGTGATTTTTTTCTAACTTTTTTAGGGTTTTAAAATCTTTCCCTTCCCATAGATCTGACAAGTATACTATTTTGCTCTCACCTAATTTACTTACAGTTTCCTTCTTTATATTCAAGTCATTCACCAATTCTGAGTTTATTTTGGTATGGGATGTGAGATGTTGATCCAGGCATAATATCTCCTATATTGTTTTCCAATTTTCCCATCAGTTTTTGTCAAATAGTGGGTTTTTGTTCCAAAAGCCGGGTTCTTTTGGTTTATCGAAGACTGTCTTGCTGAGGTTGATTATCCCTAGTCTATTCCACTGATCCTCCCTTCTTTCTTTTCAACAATACCATATTGTTTTGGTGACTACTGCTTTATAATACAATTTAAGATCTGGTATTGCTAGGCCACCTTCCTTCATATTTTTTCAGTATTTCCTTTTATATTCTTGGTCTTTTGTTCTTCCAAGAGAATGTTGTTATAGTTTTCTTTTCTAATTCAGTAAAAAAGTTTTTTGGTTGTTTGAAAGGTATGGCACTAAGTAAATTAATTTGGGTAAAATGGTCATTTTTATTATGTTAGCTCATCCTACCCATGAAAACTCAATGTTTTTTTCAATTGTTTAGACCTAGTATTAATTCTGTGGAAAGGGTTTCATAGTTGTGTTCCTATAATTCTTGTGTTTGTATTGGCAGATAGATTCCTAAGTATTTTATCTTGTCTAGGGTGATTTTAAATGGTGTTTCTCTTTCTAACTCTTCCTGCTGCAATATGTTGGAAATATATAGAAATGCTGATGATTTATGTGTGTTTATTTTGTATCCTGCAACTTTGCTAATGTTGTTTATTATTTCCAATAACTTTTTAGTTCATTCTCTTAGATTTTTTAATTAGACCATCATATCATCTGCGAAGAGTGATAATTTGGTCTTCTCATTGCCTATTTTAATATTTTCAATTTCTTTTTCTTCTCTAATTGCTATTGCTAGTGTTTCCAGTACAATGTTAAATAATAGAGGTGACAATGGGCATCCTTGTTTCACTGCTGATCTTATTGGGATTATTCCCATTGCAGATGATATTTGTTGATGGTTTTAGATATATACCATTTATTATTTTTTTAGGAAAGGCCATTCTATTCCTAAACTTTCTAGTGTTTTCAGTAGGAGTGGGTGTTGTATTTTTTCAAAGGCCTTTTCAGCATCTATTGAGATAATCATGTGGTTTTTGTTGGTTTGCTTGTTGATGTGGTCAATTATGTGAATAGTTTTCCTAATTTTGAACCATTCTTGCATTCCTGGTATAAATCCCACCTGATGGTAGTTAATAACCCTTGTAATCACTTGCTGGAGTCTTTTTGCTAGTATTTTGTTTAAGATTTTTGCATTTATGTTCATTATGGAGATGGGTTTGCAGTTTTCTTTCTGTTTTTGTTCTACCTAGCTTTGGGATCAGTACTATATTTGTGTCATTAAAGGAGTCTGGGAGAATTCCTTCTTTACTTATTGTGTCAAATAATTTGTATAATATTGAAATTAGTTGTTCTTTGAAGATTTGATAGAATTCACTTATGAATCCATGTGGTCCTGGGGATTTTTTCTTGGTGAGTTCTATAATGGCTTGTTCAATTTCTTTTTCTGATATGGGATTATTTAATTATTCTATTTTTTCTGTTATTAACCTAGGCAATTTATATTTTTGTAAATATTTATCCTTATCTTCCAGATTGCTTTATTTATTGCCATATAATTAGGCAAAATAGTTTTTAATGATTGCCTTGATTTCCTCTTCAATAGATGTGAGTTCTTCCTTTTCATCTTTGATATTTATAATTTAGTTTTCTTCTTCCTTTTTTTAATTAGATTGACCAGTACTTTGTCTATTTTATTTATTTTTTCATAGTACTAGCTTCTAGACTTATTTATTAATTACATAGTTCTTTTAATTTCAGTTTTATTGATTTCTACTTTAATTTTTATAATCTCTAATTCAGTCTTTAAATGGGGATTTTTTATTTTTTCCCTTTCTAGTTTTTTTTTTATTTGCATGCCCAGTTCATTGATCTTTGCTCTATCTAATTTGTTAATACAAGCACTCAAGGATATAAATTTCCCCCTGAGTACTGCCTTAGTTGCATCCCACAGAGTTTGGTAGGATGTCTTATTATTGTCATTCTCTTCAATGAAGTTATTGATTTTTTCTATGACTTGTTTTTTAACTAACTCGTTTTGGAGAATCATATTATTTAATTTCCAATTAGTTTTTGATTTGCCTGTCCATGTGCCCTTACTAATCATTATTTTTATTACATTATGATCTGAGAAGTCTACATTTATTATTTCTGCTCTTTTGCATTTGTTTGCAATGTTTCTATGCCCTATTACACGATCAATCTTTGTGAATGTACCATGTGCAGCTGAAAAGAAGGTGCATTCCTTTTTGTCCCTATTTATTTTTCTCCACATGTCTATTAAATCTAATTTTTCTAGGATTTCATTTACCTCTCATATCTTTCTTATTTATTTATTTTTTGGTTTGATTAATCTAGATCTGAAAGAAGAACATTTAGATCTCCCATTAGTATCCTTTTACTATCTATTCATTCCTTGAACTCTGCCTGTTTTACCTTTAGAAATGTGGATGCTACACCATTTGGTGCTTTCATGTTGAGTACTGTTATTTCCTCATTATTTATAGTGCCTTTTATCAAGATGTAATTACCTTCCCTATTTCTTTTAATCAGATCTATTTTTACTTTGGCTTTATCAGAGATCATGATTGGCACTCCTGCCTTCTTTTTATCATTTGAAGCCCAAAAGATTTTGCTCCAGCCATTGACCTTAAACCTGTGTATGTCCACCTTCCTCATATGTGTTTCTTGTAGACAACATATGGTGAGATTTTGTATTCGATTCCTCTCTGCTATTTGGTTCTATTTTATGGGAGAGTTCATTCCATTCACATTCAGGGTTATAATGATCAGCTGTGTGTTCCCTATCATTTTGGTATTCTCTCCTAGTTCTGCTCCTTCTTCTTACGCTATTTCCTATTAAACCAGTAGTTTGTTTTAAATCCTTCCACCTTGCTCCCTCCCTTGATTTACTATCCTTTTCGCCCCCTCATTTTGCCTCTCATTATTTTTAAGGCCTAATGAATTCCCTCCCCCACTCTTCCCATCCCCTTAAGAGCTCCCCACCCCACTGCTCCCTTGATTTATTCCTTCTAACTTTATCATTAGGGTTAGATAGAATTTGATTTCCCAATGGATCTAGCTACTCTTCCCTCTCAGGATTACTTCCGCTTAGAGTAAGGTTTAAGTATTTCCTATTAATGCTCTTTTTCTCTCCTTCTTATAATAGTTTTCATCCCCTCTCCTTCCCATGCCCTCTTTGTGTGATATAGATTGTCCTATTTTTCTTATTCCTTCAAGTTACTCTTGGTGCCATCTTCTATTACCTCCCCCATTTTCCTCCATATCATTTTAGATCATTTAGTACTCCAACCTCTCCTTATGACTAATTCTTCTAATTAGTTTAATAGTGAGTGCATATTTTAGAATTAGACATAATATTTTTCCATATAGGAATACAAATAATTAGATTTTATTGAAGCCCTTAAAGAAACAAATTTAAAAATTAGAATTTTCTTTCTTTCCCCTCTCTTTATTATTTACCTTTTCATTTTTCTCTTACTTTTTGTGGTTGGATATCAAACTTTCCATTTAGTCCTGGTCTTTCTGTGCAAATACCTGGAAATCTTCAATTTTGTTGAATGCCCATACTTTTCCCTGGAAGTATATAGTCAGTTTTGATGGGTAGGTGATCCTTGGTTGTAGACCCAATTCTCTTGACTTTCTGAATTGTTCCAAGCCATGAGGTCTTGTAGTATGGAGGCTACCAGATCCTGTGTGATCCTGATTGGTGTTCCTTGATTTTTGAATTGTTTCCTTCTGGCTTCTTATAATATTTTTTCCTTAACTTGGAATTTCTTGAATTTGTTAATCATGTTCCTGGGGGTTGTCTTTTGAGGGTTTAGTGTAAAGGGTAATCTATGGATCCTTTCAATGTCTATTTTGCCCTCTTGTTGAAGAACTTCCGAGCAGTTTTCTTGGATAATTTCTTGTAATAAGGTGTTCAAATTTCTAATAATTTCTGATTTTTTAGGAACACCAATAATTCTCATGTTGTCTCTTCTAGACCTATTTTCTTGATCTATTATCTTCTCATTGAGATATTTCATGTTTCCTTCTATTTTATCACTCTTTTGACTTTGCTTTATTAATTCTTGCTGTCTTGTGAAACCATTGGCTTCTACTTGTCCAATTCTAGCCTTTAAAGACTGGTTTTTAGCTATAATCTTTAGGTTTTCCTTTTCAATCTGGTCTATCTGGCTCTTCATGGTTTCCAGCTGTCATTATTTCTGGTCTTCAATTTGCTTATTGTTTCATTTGATTTCTAAGCCTCAATTTCCAATTGCAAAATGCTGCCTTTTAAACTGTTATTTTCTTGCCAGATCTCTTCTATCTTTCTCATGATCTCATATTTGACATCTTCTGAAGCTTATGACCCACTTTAAATTTTTTGGGAGGTTTGGATGTCTTTAATTGTTTGTCCTCCTCTGTTTTCTGTCTTTTTTCTGTGCAAAAGTTGTCAAGCTTTATAGCTTTTTTCTTTTTCTTTTTCGTGGTTATTTCCTGGGCCTTGCTTGGCATCATTATGTTTTCTCAGCCAGAAGTCTGAGTAAGGAAAGCAGACTCTCTTCATACTTTGTTAGTCTCCTGCCTTCCATTGTCTACTAGTCTAGTCCTCTGCTTTCTGCAGTCCCTCTCAGCCTCACTCCTGCACCCAAGGTCTGAACTCCCCAGCCTCCTGGTGTCTCTATTCTAGCTGTTTTCAGGGTCAAGCTCCCGTTGTCTTAATCAGCTGTCCAGAGCCTGGAAATTGGCCCAAACTGTTCTTTGCTTCTCTCAGCCCCACTCCTGAGCCCATGTTCTGTGCTCTCCAGCCTTATGGGGTCTCATGTCTTGCTGCTATCAAAGATAAGCTCCTAGTGGTGCCAGTTAGCTGCCAAGAAGCTAGGTATTGTGCCCCTGGTGGCACTAACTCTGGTGCACAGCCTCTGAATCTTGTACTTTGGGTGGGGTGGGGGACGGTTGATCAGTTTGCATTTTGATGGGATCTATTCCCCCCCTTGTAGTGTGGAAGTGCCCAAATCCCATGTTCCTTTCATACTGGGCCCTATTGTGGGGTCCCTTCTTTTGTCTGGATTTTATTTTTTTGTCCTTTTGAGGTATGTTATATTGTTTGGTTAGGAGAGAAAGTCATCCTGCTTCTATTCTACAGCCATCTTAACCTGGAAGCTGAGCCCTCTATTTAGAGAGGTCATGGAAAGGGACATCATGAAAACATTAATTGATGGAAGTGAAAGGAAATCAAGCTTTTTCCTAGGAACTGCTAACACAGCAGGCCATGCTATCTTGTTCTGTTTGGCTCAGCTGCTTTCAGAGCAGGCCACTGGAAGCTCTGGCTGGAAAGGATGGCCTCAGACTTCCTCTCCCAGCTAATAAGTCAAGCAATTCATGCTTATATCTCTTTCCATGTCTGTCTTTCTCCGTCTGTTTCTGTGCATTTGTTTTGGTCTGTCTACTCTCTCTTTCCAATCTAATTTTTGCTATTTAATAAATAATAACCATAAAATTAAGATAGAATTTTCAGAGAACTTGATTTGTTAAATCTTTATGTTTCTTAAATTTGACATTTCATCTCCCATCTTTATTTCTTTGTACCGTTATCAGCTTTGCCTTAAATTTCCTTTCCAACTCTGCTTTTAAGTATCCATAGGATGTTTGAGCACTATCTTCTATATGAACTTTCTCGCTCTCTCATTACTAGAAAACCTGACCCAAGAAAACTACTTCTATATTTATATTAACTTTGCCTCTTTTTATATATGAATGTCTTTCTCCCTAAGAAGAATACCAGTTGTATGAGAACTGGTACATTTTCCTTTTTCCTTTGTATGCCTAACAGTGAATGACATCTTCATACTTGATCTATTATTGTTATCTTGATTACAATGGATGTTGCTGCTTTGTTGATATTTAATGTCATTAATGAGAGTGCAGATATTGAAAGAATATCCTTAGCCTCTTCTTTGGTTCAAACTGTTGTGGGAGAGCTTTAAGGTAAAACCTTGGATCTGGACAGGTTTCTCTTATCAAGATTGACAACTCTAATAGCTAGCTTAAAAATAAAACAGATTTATTAATTGATTGTAAGTCAAATGGTTAAGTCAAATGGAATGACTAAGGGAGGCACAGTGGATGGAATGCTATCTCTGAGAAGAAATGTCTTCTGAGATTTATATACCCTTTCAACAACAGGGCTTACCTGACTAGAGTTGGGATGATGATGACATGTTACTGGGTCTCTGGAACCCAAGATGGGTCATGTGGTTACGTCCTGTGCCTCAAAGCCAAAAGAGGGTGAACTTTTCAGTTTAGAGGATAATCAGATATCTGGAACATAAAATACATGCTTATCAGGAGCAACCAGAGGGGATCTTCCTCTTAGCTCAGAGACACCTTCCCTTAGCACTGCAGGAAAGCAAGGAAAAATTAGTCTTTATGTACTCTCTGACCTGGGACACTTTCTGGGGATTTGGTATGGCTAGGGGAAATCTGTACCCCAAATATCAAAATCACCACATAACTATAAGCACAGTACTAGAATCAAGTAAGACATGAGTGCAAAACAAAGTGTGCCATTTCATTATGGGCATATCAAACTTTATCAGTTTTAGGTTCTTCATCTATAAAATGGAGATGATAATGAAACTCTCAAGTCTTTCTTTCAAGGGTTGTTATAAGGATTGAGAGAGATTGTGAAAAGAAAGCTCTTTAGAGATAAACATAAGATTGCTGTGATTTTAATGGCATAGGCATATCCTGCCAAAGAAAAGTCCATCTAAAAATTCAGATCATAATCTTTTCTAAAACTAAGAGTGTTAGATAACTACCAAAATTACTAAGAAGTAAAACAACTTCCAGGTCATATAGTATTCACCTGAAGTTATACATGAATCTAGATCATCCTATCTAGCCAAAATTACATTTTTTCAACTCATCCTATTCTAAAAACTTTACATGAATTCAATCATAACAGTAAGTCTTTTATACTGTTTACAAAAAAGTTGTCATTTATTTGTGAATAAAATTTGATCTTAGAAGTTATGGAGCAAATAATCCATTTTTTAAAGAATTCTAGTGTAATTCCTTATAACCTAAATTGCTGATAATTGAATTGAAAATTATATATATATATATATATATATATATATATATATATATAGTTAAAAATGATTTGTCAGTTGATAATTTAGTGCACAATAGAAGATTACTGTCAAGTTAAAAAAACAAGAGTAATCTAAATAGCATGTGAGTTTTTAACTTATCCTGTGAATGCTAATGCAATCTAAAATCCCCAGCTGAAGGCTAGAGATATATAGCTATGTGATGTGAGATGCCAATTCCTCAGTAGAATGCCATTCTTGTCAGTTTGTTGGCAGGTCCCATTTTCTTCTATGGCAATAGCTAAGTTATCCTTTTTTCTTATTGTTCAGCCAGATAGAATTCTTTCTTTAGGACTGCAATTCAGTTTTATTTACCAGAAGAAAAATATTATTTCCAGTTTAAAGCAAAGAATATTTTTAGTGGACTGTGATTTTCTTTTGCCTCAAAAAAGTGGACTTAAAAGCAATGTTATTAGAGTAATAATTATAATTTTTTGAACATTTCAGGATACAAAATATCCCTTCTATTACTCTGTGACACAAGACCAGATTATTTACATAATTTTTTTTTCTGTAAGACGTATTTTCTGAAAAAAACTTTTTAAAATATCATTTAAAAAAAAAGGCAAAAACTGTCCTCCTGGGAGTTGTAAAGTTGAAAAGACCTTGTACCCCTTTAAACTACATTACCCAAACTCCCTTTCACCATACCTATAATTCCTTAAGCCTTTTCCTATTGGTTGTGGGTTTTCACAGGCTGTTTTGATATGGTTGTTGTGGGTGTGGTATTGGGGCTTTTTGGAGAGGAGGCAGCTTGGTAAAGGATGAGTTGGAACTCTTTCCCTGTGCTTTTAATAAAATCCTTATAAATATCATACTTTGGAGGCATTGAATATTAATTTTAAAACTTAGAGTTGGCGACCTTATTAAGGGATCCTCAGATTCCCTTTGGAAATAGTTCCCAGCTGAGCCCTACACCCCCTCCCCCAGTGGCAGAGCTTTCTTCCATTTTTTTAAACCTTTGCTGAGCTGCTGCCTCCCACTCCCCCCCACACACACCTGTGCATTTTCCCTCCCAGGCATCCTTTACATGCCTTCCCCTCCCTTTCCACCCTTGTGCTGTGCCCTCAGCCTCCTACCGCCTCCCAGCCCCTTCAATGCACTTTTCCCCCAGTTCTGTTGCCTGCCAGGCCAGATGAGGTTTTAAAAGCCTCAAGCTGCTTTCAGCAGGCACCAGACTTAAGCTGCTTTATCTACTATTGGGGTTTCCCACCATTACACAACCCTTCCCACCATTACAGACCATCCGGCTGGCCTGCCTACTACTTCTGTGACTGGTAAGCTTTAAAGCAACCCCAGCCACTAGCCCCTGCACAAGAAAGAGCCTTTTAACCTTGCAAACCCCCCTAACCTCTGCTGGTCTTTTTGCCTTTGTGTGGGGAGGTCCTGACCTTTTTTCATTCACCCCAGCCTGCGTTCTAGCTTCCCTGCCTGACTTGGGTTTAATAAAAAAGCAAGGTAACTGCTTCAATTCCCAGTTTCTGACTGTGAAGGTTTTAGAGCAAATCTGTCCTGTTTTGTAGCCATATCCTCCATTTTGGTTTCTGGCAAACACAGTCATGTTCCTTGCTCGCCACCCTTTCCGTTCTCTGCTGAAGTGTGACAACTTAACCACAAGAGGTCAATAGAGAGCAAAAATTATTTTTTCCTTTTTTCTGTTATCTTCCCGGTTTTTCCTGCTGAGCAATAGTGAGTTTTTCCTTCAGCCACAAAAGGGCATCAACACCAAACAAGTATATGAATAAATAAAGCTGTTAATTTTTTTGGTTAAAAAAATTAATAATATCAAATAAAATAATTTAAAAATTATATATACAATTGTAAACTATATACTATAAACAAATTATAATATTTAATATGAATGAATAAATTATAATTAATTTTTTCAAACAAAACCATATTCAATTTAAAAATATACAATACCCTTTAACTTGCCCCTACCTCCAAATAAATAAATAAACAAATCAATATATACATTAAAAACTTATTCTATTTTCCACTTCCCTTTAATCTACCCTTTTGATCACAATGCTCAGTAGTATAAATGCTACTCTACAAGAAACCCTTGTGGTTTTTGCCCATTTAGGAACTTATAGGGTTCTAGATTAATTCCTTGTTTCTATGTGGTTTGTAGTTTTCTTTTTTCTCTGGCTTGGATGGTCACAACAAAGGAGAATGTGAGCCAACATAAAAGTTCAATTGAACCGGATAGTGTACCACTTACAAGCTCAAACAGAAGAGGATTCTCCCCAAAACAGGCCTCACTTTTGCAAACCTGTTTCCCTTAACATAGGAATATAAGGCCCCTCTACTATATCTCAGGTGCAGAAACTCTTCTCTCGCATTCTGAACCAATTTGCTCATGCTCTACAACTCCTGGCTAACATGGCCTACCCACAGTCAGTAAACGATTCCTGTGTAGGCCCTTTTCCCTTAAGGGAAGTGTCCTCAACATGACCCAATGGGGATGTGGTCACATTGAAACAACACAAGCCTTTCACGAACCAGGATATAAAGGACTTCAAAGAAAACTGTCCATCTTTTACAGAGGAGCCCTTCACAGTAATAAAAAAAAATTGATGATATTTTCTATGACTATGACCCCTCTTATAAAGATGTATAAAAATTTCTCTGGGCTTTCCTAATGGAACGAGAGAGGATTAAAATCATCTCCCATACTAACAAACCCCAAGGATACAATGCAGTACACTGGTTATCTGAAGATCCTAACTGGCAGTATAATGACCCCAAAGACTATTCAGACTTATGTCTTGCTAGGGGTGTGCTTCTAAAAGCAATGTGAGCATGCGCTGAGAGACCTCAGGCCTGGACCAAATTTAAAGTTATTACACAATCTGATGATGAGACACCCTTCCAATTCATAAACAGGCTCATTGAAATGAGAAATAGATACATGGAACTTGACCCTTCTGTTGAAAAGGATGTAAGGCTAATAAAGGAAGAATTTGTCCATAACTCTCATAGAGAGATCCTAGATCATTTTAAAACAAGTTACCCTACATGGCCCCAAATGGACCTTCATGAGTTAAGGAGAACAACTGTTTATGTCTTTAACAACCATAAAGAGAAACAGGAAGAGAGTAATAGTTTATTGGACATATTTAAAAAGAATATGGACATTTTCCAAAAGAGACTAGACTCTTTAAATGACTCTGTAAGTGTTAGAGTTGAAAAACAACTAAAAGAGTTTGCTACTCAACCAATGGCAATTGCCCCTCTCCAAGAATCTAACTTTCAGCCCCTTATATGCCATTTCTGTGGAAAAAGGGGTCATATAATGATGAGCTGTAGGACTTGGAATCAAGCATCTAAAATTATAACTTCAGAAATTACAACTTTAGAAATAATTACAATTATAGAAATAATAACAATTATAGAAATGATTATAAAAATTATAACAATTTTGGAAAAGATGATTTCAGGAATTGTGACTTTAGGACTAGTAACAGATCTAGGTATATGGATCAGGCAATTGATAACTCATACCAAATGACTCCAGAGCAGTATATCTTGAGTGGAGCTTGGCTTCAAACCACCCAGGGTGCCACTACCCCTCAAGGAGTAGCCCAAGGGCCTACCGAAAGATTATGAAAGTGTACGGGGTGGAGGGCGAGACACAGGGATCAAAGGATACATCTTTGATTTTCCAGACCCTGATGCCTTACTACCAGTTCTCCCCATCCACTGCAACCCTCCCATACAGAAGAGCCCCATGTAACATTAAAGGTTGGTAACACCTATTATGACTGTCTTGTGCAGACTGGAGCTTCCAGATCTGTATTGAAGAGTACACCAGACCCATATTGCAATTCCATAGGAGCAATAAGTGTAGTGGGGGTATCAGGAAAACCCCAAATGGTTCCAAAACTCCCCCCTAGAACAGTAGCCTTAGGGCCCCTAAATGTGGAGCACTCCTTCCTATTGATGCCCACCTCCCCTATAAACTTGCTGGGGAGAGATCTTTGATGTAAGCTTACAGCCACAATAAATTGCTCTCCAGATGGCTCTATTTCACTGGAATTGCCTGAGGAATCCTCAACTTTGCTCCCTGTGCTTCTTTCAGATAGTCATGAGATGAAGGGGTCTCCCACTTTTGAATCCCAACAGATATTACTGAGTCTCTCTGAGCCACATCACCTTCTTATGTTGGCCTACTTAAATCAGCTGTCCCTGTCCAAATTAAAACAAAATCTAGCCCATCTCCTTCCATTCCTCAGTATTCTCTCTCAAAGGAGGAAATAAAGGGCATTACCCCTGTGATAAATTCACTGATTGACCAAGGCATCATAATTACCTGTAAATCTGAATAAAATATGCCAATCCTGCCTATTAAAAAGTCAAAATTGGGGCCCGATGGCAAGCATCTCTATCGATTTGTCCAGGATTTGAGGGCAGTGAACAATCATGTTATAAAGAGGCACCCTGTAGTTTCCAATATAAATACTGTCATTTCTTCTATTCCTAGCACAGCTACATACTTTACAGTAATAGACCTGTGCTCAGCCTTTTTTTCCATACCTATACAGGAAGACTGCAGACATATCTTTGCTTTCACCTGGAAAGGTTCCCAATGGACATGAGCACGTTTGCCCCAAGTATATGTTGAAACACTGAGTCTTTTTGCACTGATTTTGAGCCAAGACACAGATAATATAACATTTAAAAACAGCAAGTTAATTAAACATGTAGATGATTTACTCTTGGCCTCACCAGATGCCACAACATGTCAAGAAGATAGTAAACATCTTCTTTTAAAATTACATAAAAGAGGCCACAAGATCTCAAAAGAAAAGTTTCAGTGGTGTCTCCCAAAAGTGCAATATTTAGGCTTTATTTTAACTGCTGGGGACCGTTTAATTTCTCCACAACGTATTGAAAGTATCCAAAACTTAAGTGATCCTACCACTAAAAAACAATTGAGGGCAATACCTGGAGTGACAGGATTTTGTAGGCAGTGGATTCCTTGTTATGGGGAAATCACTAAGTCCCTTGTAGTACTCACAAAAAACACAGTCCCTGAACCAGTTAAATTAGAAAAGGAACACTGAACAGCTCTTTTAAATTTAAAATATGCTATCCTGTCTGCCCCTGCTCTTGGCATCCCAAATTATGACAAACCATTTACTTTATATGTCCATGAAATGAAAGGAATAGCTTTAGGTGTTTTAACTTAACTTTTGGGATCTGATCAATGCCCAGTAGCCTATTATTCAGCCCAGCTGGACCCAGTAGCTGCAGGAGCACCACCATGCCTTAGAGGTTTATTAGTAACTAAATCTGCTGATCTGGTACTAGGATGCCCTCTGACCATAATGTAACCACACAAAGTAGAGTGATTGTTATTAAGATATAGAACTCAGGCAATTACTGATCAAAGGATTATGAGATATGAGATAACCATAAATAATGAACATATCACATTAAAAGCTGTGTAGCTCTTAATCCTGCAACCTTGCTCCCTGATTTTCCAATTTCTGGAGAACCTTTACATGATTGTACATCTTTGATGTCCACTGTTGATGAACCTCATAGTGATTTACTGGACACTTCTTTGGATAATCCTGATTTAATATTATTTACAGATGGTTCTTCTTTTATGAGAGATGGTGTGCGTTATACAGGAGCTGCAGTAGTTACAGAATTGGATACTCTATGTCAGCTTCTTTACCCTCACATTAAAGTGCACAAGGTGCAGAACTCACAGCCTTAAAACAGGCTTGTATTATTGCATATAACAAAAGGGTCACAATTTACATAGACTCCCATTATGCATTTGGCATATGTCATGCTGTTGGCATGTTATAGCTTCAAAGGGGATTCTTAACATTAGCTGGAAAGTGTATTGCCAATGCAAACCTTATCACTAAACTTCTTTCTACCATCCAGCTCCCTGAAGCCATAACTGTTGTTCACTGCTCTGCACACATGGGTGGCACTGACCCTGTCTCCTGGGGAAATGATCGAGCAGATGCTAAAGCCAAATTAGCAGCCTTAGAAGGACCTGAATTAATTATGCCACTAAAAATTACTGATAATTTGTATCTATCCCTTTCTTTGAATGTCAAGGATGTGGGAAAATGGAAGCAGAGATTTAAAGCAAAACAGATAAATGAAGTATGGATGTCATCTGAAGGCAAGCCCCTGCTCCCTACAGCTTTCTATAACCAAATTTGTCATGCCATCCATAAACACAGTCATTTCGGCACTCAAGGCATTATAGACTCTGTTAAAAGAGTATGGATAGCACCTGGAATAACTACAACCACCTCCAAATATGTATAGCTTGTCCTACCTGCCAAGTCTTTAATCAGCACACTTTTCGAGAAAAAGCTTTTGGTGGGCACCCTCTAGTTTATACACCATTTGAACCTTTGCAAATTGATTTTATCTCTATGCCAAGAGCTGGTCACTATAAAGTTTTGTCTGGTCATAGTCAATTAACTGACCAGGTGGCCTGAAGCATTTCCTACTGCTCAGGCTACAGCGGTTTTTGTTGCCAAAATCTTTTTGAAAGAGATTATTCCTTGTTTTGGCCTGCCAGCACATATTGATTCTGATAGAGGAACTCACTTTACTGACACAGTCTTATCATAAATTTATTCATGTTTGGGGATAACTCCTAAATTTCATACACCATATCATCCCCAGAGCTCTGGCCAAGTTGAAAGGACAAATAAAGAACTTAAAACTATGATTGGCAAATTATGCATGGAGTCTCATTTAAAATGGCCTGAAATTCTACCTCTGCTTTATTTTATCTCAGAAGCAGAAACAGAGGTGATTTACACATCTCACCATTTGAGATGGTATTTGGACATCCACCTATTCAGGCACAACCATTCAACCCTGCCTATACTTCATTGTTAGGAGGGGATACAAACATTGCCACTTATATCAGACAATTACAAACATAATTGCAAGAACTCCACAACTCTGGAGCTCCTGTTCAAGCAGGCCCCTTAGACTTCTCGCTTCATGATTTGAACTCAGGTGATAGTGTGTACATAAAGATTTTAAAAAATACTGGTTCGACTGAACCTGTGTATGATGGACCATTCCAGGTCCTATTAAGTACATGAACAGCCATTAAAATTGGGGAAAGGGACTCATGGTTTCATTGGAGTCATGTGAAACAAGTACCCTCTATTGATAATGAATAATTCTCTGTATTAAGTACTATTGCCTGTACCTATTATATTTGACTATCGATTGCATTTATCTATTGTGATAGAATGCTCTATTGCTGGATTTTGCACTATTTTGTTGCACTTTATTTGACTGATCCTTTTAGTTGAACATTACATATATTACCTCACAACAAAATATCTGTATTAGTGACCTATGTTGACCTGATGTGCCTTTCAAAACATTTTATGCCTTTTGTCATTCCTTTTGTACTTTCTTGGAGGTATTATTGTTTTATATGCCTCATTTGCACCCACATCACTTTGTGTACCTCATATGCACTCACGCTGTGAATCACGGCAAATTAAGGAGGGAATGAATCTTTTTTCTTGAAAATTAAGGTCTATTCTTTACCTCTGCGATTGTGTAAAACTACACATTTTTTTGTTCATTTTTCTTCCTACATGTGCAATGCAACATTTGATTTTTTTTCTTTTCTCTCAATTTTTACATTTAAAGCACATCACCACCATTAAATAGACTCTTGACTGTTTTGATTTTTGCAATAAGAACAAGCTAAGATGTCCATTTCCCTAGCATATAAATTTATACCCAAAAAGCTTTGGACTATAGAAACCTGCCACTCATTATTTAATTATTATGAGACTTTGGTTTGATGACTATGTCTAATCCAAGGAGAATTGGACCACAAAGGAACACAGAGTTTTTGACCTGCGAAGTGCCAAATGAGCACATAAAGGAAAGAGACCAAACTAATTCTGCATGGTTTGATGACATTCTATGCACATACTTGATCCTGTGTGAGACTTGATGTTGTGACACTTTAGCATATGTTAACACATAGGACATCCTTGTACCTCACTTGATATCAAGTACTTGACATCGATTATTCTGGCTCCATTACCTCTGAAAGTGAAGAAAAGTATTCTGCCAGGAAATGCTATTTCCCATTTGTCTCGAGATCTAGTCTCCTTTTCCCATTTCTTTCATGATGTGACAACTTACTGTGGTCCAGGCTGCTAAATTGGGTTAGTGAGTGATTTTTGTGGCAAAGCTTATGGGACATGGATTGCTACAGGAACCTGCTTTGATTTGTGAATTTTTTCTTTTTTCTTGTTCCTAGAATTTTTTCCTTTCAGATTTTTTTAATATCCTATATTTTCCTAAAAGGTTATATTTTTTTCTTTTTTCCTTTTATTTTTCTTTGGACTCTTTGATGTTTTCAGAATTGATTCATATATTTTATTTCTTGATCATGTATTCCTGTGTGATTCCCATGTGTATCCCTGTATTTTCCTCAGGGGGGAATGTAAAGTTGTTCTCTTCTAGGGGACTATGTTATTTCTGTGAATTTGGACTTGAATTTGACCATAATTTAGAATAGAAGACTACCTCCCAAAATCCAGAAGATGCCATGAAGATTCCTGCAGAGACCACACACTGCACAAAAGATCCAGAGTGAATTTCAAGACATGGCAAATTTGAATTTTGGGAGTTGAATGTATTCATTTTGAATGGATACTTTATGCCAAAAAGGGGACTGCCCCCTAAATGGATTTTGTCAAAGTACTGAACATTGGTTTTATTCTTTCTCCCTTTTATTTCCCTTTTATCTCTGAATTATTGTAAACTTTAATTTGATTATGTTTTCCTGACCCATTGGGGAGACTCGTCTCCCAAAGGATCACAGGGAGAATGTAAAGTTGAAAAGACCTTATACCCCTTTAAACTACATTACCCAAACTCCCTTTCGCCATACCCATAATTCCTTAAGCCTTTTCCTATTGGTTGTGGGTTTCACAGGCTGTTTTGATATGGTTGTTGTGGGTGTGTTGAAGGGGCTTTTTGGAGAGGAGGAGGCTTGGTAAAGGGTAAGTTGGGACTCTTTCCCTGCACTTTTAATAAAATCCTTATAAATATCATACTTTGGAGGCATTGAATATTAATTTTAAAACTTACAGGGTAAAGCTAAGATGGAGGAGTAAGGCAGAGTAGCTCAAGGTCACCATCAGAATCCCTTCCAATCATTATTTAAAAAAAAAAAAACAACCAAACAAAAAAATTCCACAAAACAAATATAGGAGTGAAAGAACCAACAAGGAGACACAGAGAAATGACTTTAAAAAATATAAAGACTTAAAAGGTAGACAGAGAAAAACTGGGGCACTGGAGTAAGGAAAGCAAAGTCAGCAAGACTATAGAAAGAAGTGAAGACCAAGTCAAGAGCAAGCCACACACCCCACCCCACATCTGCTGTCCCAGTTTCACAATTGAAGTCCAAGCCAACATCCAAACACTGAGACCCTGCCTAGGCAAATAGAGATCTCAGTCAACTCATACCACTTGAGGTTTCAAACCTGTGGTGCAGTCCAGAATCCTCACACAGTGCAGTCTGTGCTAAAGTGGTCTGATCTGTGTGAGCTCAGAAGAAATCAGAAGTCCCAGTCTGATCCTGTGGTAAGTAAATAGAACCTAACTTGGAGTAATTGGTTGACCCAAGGGGGTTCTGGATTTCTTGCCAAGGGTTCAGGGTAGAGCTCCAGGACAGGGCAATCAAATATGTGCCTGATTGGATCAAGTAAACTGTGAGAACAAAAACTTGTGCCTAAGTCTGGAGCTAGAATTTGATGAGCCCCTGACCTAATCAAGTTCAGAGTCAGATCAAGAGACTACTACTATGTTTAATTTAATCAAGTTATTAAGCTACAACTAGCCTCATAATTTAAAATATTATAGGGGAGAAATGACACATAGTTAAACTGATCAGAAAGGGTTTTTTGTTTATTTGTCTATTTTCAGTAAACCAATTAAGAGATAATAAGATACTGAATAAAGGTCACAGAAAGGAATAACTAGAGAGGGGAGATATGGACTATTTAAGAAGTGGTTAGTTAGAGAACAGAAAGAAAGGATTCAAAGATGACTGAAATTTTTTGACTATAACTTCAATATCAGTGGTGCCATGAACTAATGAAATCAATGAAAATTTTAGTAATTTTTTAGTTTTAGACATGCTGAATATGAGGTTCCGCAATAACATATAAATGTCTGGTATGCAGATGGAAATACAAGACTAGAATTTAGAAGAGATGGAGAGGTTAGATACGAGAGATTTGTAAATCCAGAAAATAGAGATAGTATTAGATAATAGTTAAAATTGTGTGAGAGCATAAGACAAATAATTATAACTATCACTGTGAAGCTTAAAGTACACTTTATATATATACTGATTAATTTAAACCTCATCACTAGATTAGGGAGATATAAACACAAGAATTAAACCATCCCCACCTGAAAGGAGTTGGAAGAGAAAACAAATAGATTTTAAAATATTCCTGGGACTTGGATTATCCCAGGTCCCCAAGAGCAGAGTCAGATCAGGGGCCCCCCAAAAGAACCCTACTACCCAAAGGTCCATGGCATCCAAGGGAAAGAATAAACTTGTGCTGATCCAAAGACAGTCACCTCTGGCTAGGATTTGATATGTAGAAATCACAATAGTAGGGATGAGAAGTCAGACCATGAGCCACTATAGGGATGGATCTCCCATTGAGATTGATTTGGCAAAAGTATACTTTTGGGGAAGCCAAGTGGATTAGTAGATAGAGAAAAATTATTCTTGGGAAAAATAAACATTCACACTAATAAAAATAAAGGTATTAGGTAGAAGATAGTGGCTTAAATTGCATTTGGGGAAAAAAGGAAAAGGATTCAATATATCAGAATGAGGAAGAAATGCATGATAGGGGTGGAGGAGGGCCAGAAGAGTCAACAGAGCTTAAGTGTAATTTTTAAAGAGCAGTGAGAAGGCCAATTCAAGTCTATCACAGAATGGGAAGAGGATAACAGTTCACAACTAGATTGCAAATATAAGTTGAGAAAAGGTGGAAAGGCTTTTAAAAGCTAAACAAAAGAATTAAAAGGTGCTAGAGCAGGAGGAAGCCACTGAAATTTATTGAACAGAAATAAACTGGTCAGATTTCCAATTAAGGAAAATCACATTGGCAATAGTTTAAAAGATAAACTGGAGAGAAAAGAAATAGTACTGGAAGATCAATTAGTTGATAATTGCAATAATTTAGGACACAAGTGATGAGAGCCTGCACTAATGTGCTAGCTATTTGAGAGAGAGATGAGGTATTCAAAATATTGTGGAGATCAAAATGACATAATTGGGTAATTGTTTATATGAATTGAAGAGAGAGCTGAGGAAATGAGGATAATGATTAAGATATAAAATTGGTAACTTGGAATAATAGTGATACTTTTGATGAAAAAGACAATTCTTGAAAATCTGTAGATTCTTTTGGGGAGAGCATAATGAATTCTTTATTGGATATATTGAATTTGAGATACTTTAAGAATCAAATCTGAAATTTCTAATGGACAATTGGAGGTGTGGGACAAGAAACTTAGGAGAGGGAACTGGTATTGGATATACAGCTCTGGGAATCTTCAGCATTGCTATGATAATCAAACCTATGGAAGTTTATGAAGTCATCAAGAGAAATCTTATAAGACTGAGTAGGGAGATAGCATGAGACATTTGGGAATACTCACACTTAGGAGAAATATTGTGACTGATAAACAAAGCTATCTGAGAAGGAGTGGTTATATTGTTAGGAAGAGAATGAGAAGAGATAACGGATGAAAAATAGAGTAGAAGTTATAAAATAATCACATTTAAATTTTATTTAAAAGACATAAAAATGAAAGAACATTGGAAAGAAGTTATAAATGGTTTTATTATTAAATGATAAAAAGTGTCTACATAAAACTATCATCAAGTATAATTTGTAGTGAAGATAAACTAGAAGTCTTCCCATTAAGTTCAAGAGTGAATCAAAGATACACATTACCACTAATATATTTAGTATCATATTAGATATGATTGAAATAGTAAGAGAAGAAAAAAGAAACTGAGGATTAAGAATGGGCAGAGATAATAAAGCAAATTTTTTTGGTGATGACATAATGGTATATGTGGAAAATCATAGAGATACAACTAAAAAGTTAGTTGAAGCTGTCAATAATTTTAGCAAAGTAGAAAAATATAAATTGATCCATATAAATTATTAGCATTTGAAAATATCACTAACAAAGACCTGCAAGGAGAGAGACACCTCATTTAAAATAACCGTGAACATAATGAAACACCTGGGAGTATACCTTTTAAAACAAACTCAAGAAGTACATGAAAATAATAATAATAATAATAATAATAATAATAATAAAACTTTTATACAAATACATTCAAATACAAATAATTGGAATAATATTAATTGTGTATGGGTGGACAAAGCCAATATTATTACAATTACAATCCTACCTAAATTAACATACTTATTCCCTGCCATCCCAAATAAATTGTTAAAAATTTTTTTTGATCTAAAAAACCTTAAAATTCATGGGGAAGAATAAAGGTCAAGAATATTAAATGAATTAATAAAAATATAAAGGAAGGAGGTCTAGCAAGGTCAGAATTTAAAATGTATTTTATATCAGTATTTACCAAGACTATCTAGTATTGGCTAAGAAATAGAAAGGTAGGTCATTGGAAGAGAACAAAGATACAATAAACAAAAGCAAAATATTATAACAACTTTGTTTTGACAGAATTGTAGATGCAAGTTTTGGGGATAGGAATTTACTATTTGGTAAAAATTTTTGGGAAAAATGTGCAGAAATACGGCAGAAACTTTCTATAGACAAATATATGACATCATTTACTAAGATAAAATACAAATGGATATATGACTTAAATTTAAAGCAGAAATCATAAGCAAATTAAAACTGAGAACATATGAGATATATGGATGAGAGGAATTTGTGAATAAGAAGTGACAAATATCATTGTAAGATTTTTAATGGATAATTTTGATATTGAATTAGAAAGCTTTTTTTTACAAATAAGACTAATAAAGCCAACGTTATAAGGAAAATTTAAAAAATGGAGAACATAATATATAATTTCTTGGATAAATGTCTTATCTCTCAAATAAATAGAGAACTTTGTTAAATTTATGAGAATATGGACTATCCCCCAATTAATAAATGGCAAAAAGCTATAAAAGGATAATTTTTGATGAAGTCAAGGTCATATATTATCATATAAATTGTTCTAAATCATTACTCATTAGAAAAGTGCAATTTAAAACAACTCTGAGTTATCATTTCATACCTATCAGATAGGCTAAAATGGTAAAATAGCAAAATTATAAATGTTGGAGGGGATATGGGAAAATAAAGGCACTAATACACAGTTGGTTGAAGTGCGAATTGGTTCAAACCTTTTGGAGAGCAATCTGGAACTACTTCACAGAGTATAAAACTGCGTACACTCTTAGACCTAGGAATGACACTGCTGGATCTGTTTTCCAAGATCATGGAAACGGGAAAAGATCTTATATATTCTAAAATATTTGTTGTGTCAGAGATATGGGACATGAGGGGATGTTCATCAATTGGGAAATGGCTGAACAAATTGTGGAGTATGATTTTGATGGAATACTACTCTGCCATAAAGAAAATGATGAGCAAGTTGACTAAAAACAAAATAAAACATGGAATGAGTGACATGAAAACATGAAATAAAAAATGAATAGAATGAAGAGAACATTATATGCAACTACATAACTAATATTTGAAGAATAACTTGTGAATATCTACTTCCAGATAAAGAATTAATAAAGAGAAACACAAAAAAATACATTTTTGGGGTCAAGTGATACTTTCTCTGGTGTGTGGATGGGAGGGAGAGAGATATCTTGGGATTTTGTTGTAGGCAACAAACAAACAAATAGATTAAAAATAAATTATAAATGAAAGAAATAGTGAACATTTGAAGAAGAATGGTTTTGACTATGAAAGATAACATAATCTACAGAGAAGCAATTAAGGAAATTTATTTATTATTTGACTCAAACCTGCAACACACATCTATACTGAAAGACAAGGAAAAGAAAAGATTACATTAAGTATGAAAAATAGTAAATGATTTTTTTCTTCCTATTTCTTTCACCTTCTCCCCCTCTCCCTACTGCTTCTGATAGTCTGTCATAATCTTATGGCTAAATTTTACTTAGGAATACACACATTCTTCTTCAGATTCAGGGTGAAAATAATTAATTTTAAGCTTATTGGGAATAATAGGTGTTTTCAGTATCTATTTCAAAGGGTTATTGTGAGGATAAAATGAAGTAATATTTGTAAAATCACTTTTCACAAGCCCTGGGATATAGTAAGTACCTGATAAATGCTTCTTCCATCAATATTTATTTTACTTTTAAAACACAACTATCCAAGAGTGCATTTAAATGTTAATCACTCATTCTTCAGTAAAAATTCATTCCATCAAGTTATTTCCTCCCAAAATATAGATGAGAATATATTCACTGACACAACATTTTTCAAATTTTGTTTTACTTTCTTTTAAATAAGTGTACTGAATATTAGGGCATTTCTTTGAAATCTACCATCCTTCCAGGAACCTTATCATCATGTTATTCATCATTCTGTAGTTCATATTAGCCTTGATATTTAAATCTTATAAGCAACTCTGTACTTTGATTGGAGAGTTGGAAGACAAAACAAAGAACTTGTCTCAAAGATATTTAAAGATAACTTCCAGGCTAGCCATCTCTTCATTTTCTATCCAGATACATTGCTTTGTACTAGACTTAATCATACCTTATCCTCATCTTCTACCTTCTCTGATTCTTTTAATTTAATTTTGAATTGTCATGCGTTCTCCCTTCAACTGTGAGTACTTGAGGACAGGGACCCTAGGGCATTCTATCATTGTTTTTCCTTTACATATGTGTGCCTTTTGACTAGCGCAATGCCTGGGACAGGTACTTAAAAACCAGTACTGACTGAATGAGTGATAGAAAAAGCAGATCAGATGCACCAAGGGCTCTATCTAAGTTATCTCAGTAGGTGATGAAAAGAGAAAGTTCATGGCATAGGGCAGTGATGGTAAACCTTTTAGATATCAAGTGCCCAATCTACAACCCTCACACAGAATGTGATCCCCCTCCTTTACAAGGGAGGGAGGAAGTGTTCCCATTGATCTGCAGGGCAGAGGAGTGAATGATTAAAGAAATGTCCGCAGGTGTGTTTGGAAAGGGGGATTCAAGCAACCCCTTCCACATATGTGCCATAGGTTCACCAATACAGGCTTAGGGAATGTCCTCAATGAATATATGAAGATGGGAGTAATATAATAACAGTTAATTGTTCGATTTTGTTAAAGCATAGATTGTATAAAAAGGGAGTCTAAGACAGATAACAAATATGTCAGGAAAATAGTTGAGAAGAATATATGAAAGGCTAAGGAGCTTCCATTTCCTACTATAGGCAGTAAGTAATTCTTGTAAGTTTTTGATCAGAGGAATGGCATGGCCAGGATTATACCCAAGATTATTTTAACAGCAGTATAGAGAATAGTCATATAGATGTGAGATAAGAGGCAAAATTATCTGTAAGGCAACAGTTAAAATGTGATGAGAGATGATGAGAATTTTAATGGAGAAGGAACAGACTATGAAAATAATTAAAAAGTTTGAATGGACAAAACTTGACAATTGATTTGGGGTGTAGAGAAAAGGAAGAGTTAAAGGTGTTTAAAATTTTGAGGATATTTGTGCTATCAAAATTAATGGTCACTTTAGTTTTGTAATTTTTTTTAATTTGAAGTACCAATATGACATTCAAGGGAAGCTTCTCAGCAACCAGTGAGAGCTGAGGGTTGAGTTCAGGGGAGAGATTGTTTTTGCTTAGAGGTAGGGAAATATATATCTATATCTATATCTATCTATATATATATATGTATATATCTATATCTATATCTCTCTCTATATATATGTATATATATATATATAAAATGTATGCACCTACACATCCATACATACTGTATATTACATATGTCATTCATCATCATATTGTGAAATGGAAGGAATATTATATGCGATAATGACCCCATTATTAAAATCACTTTTATTAACAAAATTCTTTCTTTTTAATTACCCACATTTTGTCTTCACCACAGACCCATTAAGTAAGCATCAAAAGCAGTAGTGCTTCCACCTTAAAGAAAAAGAAACTTGTAGAAAAAGAAATTAATGCCCATGATCTTAAAGCTAGAAAGTGTCAGTCAGGATTTATGAAATTTCTTCTCACTTTCAGCCAGATGCTTTCTCTCTTCCTTCCCAACCATACTTTCTCTTATAACGAGGATCTTCTGGAAAAGATGGAGAACAGTTTGAGTGACAGGATTGTTAATTACAGAACTTGGAATTTACTCAGGTGGCATGAGCCAAGGGCAAAAGACAGTTGGGACCACCTCTATAAAAGCCCATGGGCTGAGCCACCCATGGTCTTGGTTTTGAGAAAGGAACCTTGGGAGAGGGTGGTCAAGAGAGGGTAGGCCATAGACCTGCTAATCCAGCATCCACACTTCATTACCTTCTTACTAAATTGAGCTGAGAGATAACAATAGCAACAGCTGCCAAGAAGAACATCACTATCCCTCCCTTTCTTTGGTCAGGCCATGGCTGGGTCAGACCAGGGACTGTGAGAGGGGGAAGAGTCTCTAGTAAAATATGAACCTAGTGTTCTTAGATTTAGATTACTTTAGTTTCAATAGACATAACATAGCATTTTCCCAGCAAATCTTCCCTTATCTTGTTCTTACCCTTTGAGTTAAAACATTAAACCCTGTTCCAACCTGATTCAAATGAAGATTGGTATTTCTTTCCCAGGGTAGTAAATATCTACAGCTATAGGGAAAAGGGATTTATCAATACCATAGTCAGAATAGCATTATCCATTCAGCACATCAACAATTCAGTCCATAACTAACTTTTATCATCAAACCCAACCCCAAGCCAAGGAGCCAGAGGAGCTGTTGAACATACTTACAGCTCCTCACTTGATACTTGGCTTGGATACTGTTAAAGGGGTGAGGGCTTGGCTAAGCTAAACATCCATAAGCCCTGGTGGTTACCATCACATCTTGGCAATCATGCAGGCAACCTTATCCATCACCTCAGTCCTCAGGTCCATCTACTACCTGAGGATCTAGGGCCAGCTTACCAGGCCAGCTTATACAGCTTGTAGCCCAAAGAGAATGTCTTTAACACTCTTTAAGGTTATTTTTTATTTGTAAACACCAGTGTCACTTTACTTTCCATTATAAGAACTAAATGAAATTTGACTATACTTGAACAAACACCTTAAGTGACAACATACCTTAGTGTTCCTGTCCAAGTATAGTATTATTATATATAACAAAAATATATGTTTTATATAACAAAAATATGTTTAATATATATAACACACATACATGAATATATATATATATATTATCCAGTTGAATGGTTTCCAGTCTGTCTAGAAAACTCTATAATTCAAAGCTCTATTCCTCATTTGTGGCATACTTTGTCATTTCCAATCAATACAACTCATAACATGTTTTTCTTCATTTTACTCAAATTAGTAAAAACCAAAAGGGCAGACAGATATCATGATTTATAAGTTGCTTTTTCCCATTTTGGTAGGCTTGTGGAAATCTGCAGCAGATGAAGTTTGGGAAATTACATTATTAGGTCAGAATTCTTTGTGACTAAGTCAGATGGTTTTGTAAAGTCTGTGGCTCTTTTTAACCTTTATGATGAATTTACCTAAATTCATATGAGTAGTTTTTCTCTCCACATATAAAGATGTGATTTTTTGAAATCCAAAAATAAAATCACCTATGAAAGTGAAAGAATATAAGAAGGACAAACACCTACAACTTCTATTTTAGTGGTGTGTTCAGTTATAATAAACTACTTATGATAGCTATAAATATTTTAATCTCATTCCCCCTTGCTGGCTAAACAAATCAACCCTAAAATAACTAATGAACTCCTTAGTGGGTTTACAATATGTAGCTAAATATTTTAAAAATATAATCCTCATCATTTAAGGATGAGAAAACGGAAACTTATTCTGGTATTAAAAAATATTTACCTATTTTTTGTTTGTATCAAGCACCAGATAATATGTCAAAAATGGTAATAAGCTCTAAGCTCTGGAGTTTTTCACAATATTTTACAGGTTAAAAGTGAGGTAATAAGAGAATGAATCCCTTTGCTGTAAGTTGTAATTGATTGAGTTAGACACTATTAGATGGTTTAATTACCTCTGAGATATTGGAATATGATGGGCTAGCCAGAATAATTTATGCAAAACAATAGGAGGAAAATGACACAAAAGCAGGTGTATTATTTTAAACTTAGGGTTTGACTGTATGTAGATATTTAAAGATGGTTGAGATAATTAAGTACCTGAAAATTGAGTTTAAAAGAAAAAAACCTTTACATTTTATCATTATTATTGAGATTTTTAAATAGGATAATATAAGAAAAAAAGGATAAGAAAAGTCTGTAGCAAGAATTGAAATGCCATAGTTTCTAACATCAGACAATCAGGAACAATAGCTTTCTAAGTCTGTTCATTTCCAAAGAGCCAATTTTGAATTCTCATTAAAGGAAATCTATAGCCTCTAAGATAACTGTATGTACTGTGATGGGTATTCATTTCAACAACAGAATAGACAAAAACCATTTTGGTTCCTGTTTACTCATCTGTCAGGGTTTTACAGGTAATTTTATTTTTACTAGCACACCTGCACCCAGCATCTTACATGATATTTGTTATGCTAAATATCCTTAAGCTTTTGAGGTTTCTGCCTCTGAACACAGATTCTATATTGTGTATTGAAAAGTGCCAGAGCCAGGTGTTCCAAATGAGTCTGTGAGTTGTCAGGCTTAAAACAAAAACACTGCCATGTGATCTTGCATTTTAAAAGCTTTGCAAATACTATATTACTACCTGGTTTAAATATAGAGACCCATCTTCAAGTCTGTTCAGCTCCCCATGTATTTTCACATATCCACGTGTCTCTGTGGGGATTTTTGGCTTAATTGCAGCCTGTTTCCATCTGTAGTGTCCAAGATAGTCCCCTGCCAGACAAAATTCTTTTGCTATCCTAGTGAGTGACAGAGCTCAGCAGGGAAAGACATTTAAGAATAATTTCATGTAAGGAACTTCTATTTGGGGACCATGGAACTGCTTTTCAAATATGTAGTTGACCAGGTAGAATGTTGAAATCTATAATTTTAATATTTCAGGTAATCATTTTTAATTTAATCTTATCCTTTGAATGGAATCTATACACTAGTTTTTTTTAACTTTTTGTCATGGAAATCCCTGAGAGCATTTAAGCAGGGAAAGGTTTTAAAATTCAGGGGTTTTCAACCTGGAATTAAATAATCCTTCACACTCCTGACTTTTCCATCACACCTCGAATGGTTGTTCCTCCTCTGTCATGATTTCATTACCTCCACTGGTTCTTCCTTGAAGTTCCATTTTAAGGAAATGCTCCTTTATTCTCTGTATTTTGACATTATGCCACATCTCATTCATTTTTCAGCTTAAAAAGCCCTGTACTTTATCTTTGGGTCTTGAATACTTAATGAATTTAAAATATATGTAGGTCCTCTCAAATCAGCAGAGTTCTGTTTTATGCTTAAAATCACCTATTTACACATACACGTACATCTATGTACATATATAATCAAAGATTAGAAAGGAAATAAAAACAGAATTTCATTTGATATATATTTTGTTTTTTCTCCTTAGGCTTTTAGAAAATTACCATTTCTCTTCTAGATCATAGAATTGGAGTTGGAAATGATGTTAAAGGATGTGAAGCAGAACCTTCCCCATTTTGTGGTAAAGATACAACAATGTGGATTAATTTATACAAAGTCACAGATTTGGGATTCCACCCATTTTTCTGACAAATCTGACATTTATTCCATTATATTAAGATTTCCTTCCTCTTATTTCCACTTCCCTTCCTTCTGAACTTTCTCATCTAGTCAACATATTCCAATTAATTCAAGTAAAATTAAAATGTGACTTGTACTTTTAAAAGGTTTGAAATATTTTATAAGTGTTAGACTATAGTCTTCCATAATTCTTTCTTTATTCTAGACATTCAGTGTGTTATAGTGGATAAAGGCAGTATCTTGACATTAGGAATACCTGTATTTCTTGCCCCTCATATACATATTGGCTAAGTAATCATGGGAAGGTCACTCAACTTAGAGTATCAGAAAATTCTCTAAGTTTATCAATTGCTGGTCTGAATAGATTAGTGAATATTCAGACCAGAAGTTTTCACACTTGTAAAGTACATATTTGGGACATAAACACTCTATGCCTTGACCTCTAGGGTCTTTAGCCTGGGTAATTTACATTTGACACTTGAACAGATGCAATAGGGTCTATCAGTTCTTCTATCAGGAATAAGAGTGTTCCTACAATTCTAAGGGGACCCTGGCACCCCAGTTTTTCTTAGCTACATACTAGTCTAGTTAGCTTACTTGAAGGAATATTTACTCCACAAGAATAGTAATAATAAGAATATGAATATCCTACTAACATATACATTTTCTATTAATACCTGGGGGGTGATAGTTGGCCTCAGTACTGCTTTATTCATGGAGGAGGAGATTTAATTCATGATGTAATTCAGTTCCTTTATAGCCTTGCGCAACAAATTCCAATAAAAAATTTCCATTGCGCTTAAATCTTTGATATCATAGGTTCTCAAAGCTTCCCTCTATGTGGACTAGCTTGCTGTATATTCAGTGTGGAATCCCATCTCCAAGGTTGCCATGGCTGGGTCTTCTGGGTTCATTCAGAATTTGAATACCTGTAACTAGAAATGATAAATAAAAATTAAACAGTACAAAGCAAAATAAAACCTAATGGACATTTTGGGGGGCCACAAGCCATTCCTCCTCCCATTCAGTTTCCTGTGAGTGATCTTGTGATCTCTACCCTTTCCAGACTCTGATGAAATAGATAGATTGTCCAAATCTAGCAATTTTAAAAGAGATAGATAGTTCTGGCTTCAAAGTTAATGTAGAGGCTACTCCCACTCACATGACAGGAGATGCATAATGTCTTATCTGAGAATCTGTTCCCTCCATGTTAAATTATCTGGTCACAGTCAAACCCCACAATTATACTGGTTGTGTTAGAAAGGGTTAGGAATGAATAGCAAAATTCTGGAATTCTTTTTCAAGTGTTTTAGATAAATATTAATGAAGGTTTCTACTCTTTCCCAAGTAGAAAACAAAAGGCAAGTTTTTTTTCCTATTATATCTACATAGCCTAAGGACCTAGCACACTACCTTGCATATGTAAGGCACTAAATAAATATTTCTTAAAGGAAATTTTCATTTCCTAGAAGAATTATAATAGATATAGGGAAAAAGATATAAAGGGAGGAGAAGTATTGAAAGTATAAGGATCTACACACTCTTAAATCCAACAATGCTGGCCTCTTGGCTACTCCACTTATAAGATATTCAGTCTCTTTTCTCTAGCATTCCCTTTGGCCTATTTCCATGTCTGTAATGGTATCTCTCCTTAACTCCACTTACTATTCCTAGTATTTGGTAATTCAGTGTTAAATGCATATTTGCCATATAAACTTCTATCAATATTTTATAAAAGCTTATTTTTATCTCTTATGACAAAATGTCTGTTACTCAAGTAAAACAAATCATATACCAAAGTTGATAGGTTTATTGTTCATCTATATTTGACTTACTAAAAAGAAAAAGACCCTTAATAATGTATTTTTAAGGTGAAAAGATGTATTTTCAGAATTTTTTATAATTTAAAAACTGGTAATAAAAAGTCTTGATTTTATTAAAGTATATTTTCATAAAATATGTCATTGAAATATCATTCTTAACAATTAGAAACTTTATTATATCACCACAATTCACTAATCCCTTCCTTAGCCCCTGTAGACATTATAATCTCCCTTAAATATTTTACCTGTCCCCCAAACATACACCCATATGCCAGATATAAGGAGAGCAAATGAAAGTAAAGGAACAAAATGACATAATATATATATATGGAAACACTAAGGATGATCACATTAATCTATGTTCTGATGAGTTCCAATTTTGTAATAATTCTGTCCTCAGAAGTATGGTTATAAAATGTGTTTATATCTCATGATTATGCTTCCAGTTTGAGAATCCCAGTATTGTGATAAGAAATTTTATCCTTTCTTGTATGTCTCCCAGAGCTGTCCCTTGATTCCATTCTCTAAATTAAGAGATAGAGAAAATGCAAATAAAAAAAAGAATCACCAAGAAGAAATAGAATTACATCACTTAGATGTAGTTTTTGACAGAATAGGCCATGCTTTTAAATGGGTAATCATCAAAACCTTCTGAAATAAAGCAGTGATCTGATAAGCACCAGTAGTAACTCCATTTGTTTGTCCTTCATTCCTTCAGTTACTTGAGAAAACATTCTTGAGTAAACAAATAGCAAAAAATAATAATAAAAAATAGAAACAATAAAATTGTTACTATTATCACATACTTTTTTGAATTTTACCTCTTCAGTATTCAAGGAATCAGTGAAGGTTTGAGTTAGAGAACTCCCAGTATTACACAGACTTGCAGCTCTATGTGTCCAGGGAAAAAACCCACTACCTCTTTTTTCTATGCTGTATTCTTTCCTATTTTAATGGACTCTTCTTTTAAAAGTATCTCAACCTCAAGTCATATGATATTTCCTTGCGTCTGGAGAGAAGCCGAAAATCCCATTTACATTCCAAAACTCTATGCAGGAAGAGACTATTTTTCAACACATTTGGAGAGACTTTATATACAATTAGACATGATCTCATTTAAACAAGGCAACGTGCATTTCAAGGTGTATTGAAAAAGAAAATAAAAATAAGAAAAAAAATAAGAAAAAAACCTTTAAATGTCTACTGCATGCAGAGTACTGTTTTGGGACTTAGGAAGTTCAGATTGTACCAATTTTATCTAGAACATTTTGTTTGGCATCATGGAATTTGGAGACTAATGTATAATAATAAATGAATATAGATTACTAAAATACACAATATTACAACATAAGTGCTTTGAAAACATAATCATCATATTGGGGAAAACAGTGGTTTCAGGGGAAAGCGGGACCTATTGTAGTGGCAATGGACCCACTGAATTGGAATTTATGACCTTATACTGTAGGGTGAAACAAATAGAGAAAATATTATGTTTTAGTGCCAAAATTAAGATTGAAAGGCTGAGCAGGAGGTCAGCTAGGTAGGTCAGTGGATTGAGAGTCATATCTAGAGACAAGAAGTCCTATGTTCAAATTTGACCTCAAAAACTTCCTAGTTATGTTACCTGAGGCAAGTCATTTAACCCTGTTTGATTTAGCTTCTAACATTCTTCTGCCTTAGAACCACAAAATATTGGTTCTAAGGCAGAAAGAAGATAAGTTTTTTTAAAGGACCACTGAGTAGACATGGATCATATTATTTTAACTTGAACCTTGAGGTCTCCAGATAGAAACCATATTTAGAAATGAAGAGATCAAGAAGTGGTTCAGGTAATTTTCCATGTTGGTACATTCTTGCAAGAACTAAGATAGTACAGAGAAAGCATAGAAGGAGTTCAAAGCTATTGACAAAACCTACAATTTGCTGCTGGATCAGGTGTGGAAGAAGACCCTGGATGTCATTCATGTAGAAAAAGAGTATGTGGAATATAGCATGACAGAGTGAAACAAAATAGCTAAAGAAAGAGATGAAGTCTACAAATATGGAAGAAGATAACTCCAAATCATTCAAAAAGTCAGCTCAAACAGACATTGAAGCTTTTTTGCGGACTAGATTAAGAAGAAATAGAGAAAAGCTAAAAACTTCACAAAAGGAAGTGAAAAAGAGCATATTGAAGCACATGCACACACAAAAGAGAGTGATGTAAGGGGTAAAAAAAAAGGGTCTTGAGTAAATATATTTAAGATTGGCCTCCACAGGATTGAACAATTATCAATCCTCAATTAAGAATAATCTCAAGTCAAAATTGACTTTTATGGAAGTTTATTTACAATTGAGAAGAGAGAGAGGAAATAAGGAAATAAGAATCTAACACAGTAGGTAAATTACTATGATCCTCTAATTAATCCAGGTAGATCTAATTAACCCTCAGCCAAGAGTCAGAGGCCCAGAGGCCCAGAGGTGAATGAAGCAAAGCTTCATTCATAGAGTCCCAATTAAGGGGAAGTTCTTTAAGAGAAGTTCAGGAAGATTCAGTCTTTACATCAACCACGTGGGCTTCTAAAGAAGATATTGAAAGCAGTTTCACCAAGGTCTCAGTTTTAGAGCCAGCACTCCTCTAAGGACCAGAAGAGCTCCTTCACCAGCAGCCTTTTTCACCAGAGCACTTCTCTAGCAGAAACCCTTCTCCTTTTAAAGGGGTCACTTATGCATCACTTCCTGTGCCTCCCTCTCAGTTTGTGTGCCCAATAACAATAGATGCTTCTCATAGAACTGCCTAGGGGGAAGCCAGTTGATTCTTATTCATCACCCACTCTAGCACACGTGGGTTACAGACCTCCCAAAATTGGAGGTGCTTTCACCTTTGGTGATTAGATCTAAAGATGGGCTGTGTAGACTTAGTCTAATTACCACAGTGGAAGAAAAAAAAATTATAGGAAAGTCAAGATAGGCATGTGCACAGTTGGTGAAATTTCCAGGGAAAATCAAGGAGGAAAAAGCAGAAGAAAATCAGACTTTCCTGAGGCCATCCAAAGTAAAAATGGAGAAACATGAGTAGTCGTGAGCTGCAGCAAGAGTCTTTCTATTTTGCTCTCCTTCACTTCCTGCCTTGAAAGTCTCATCTCTCATATAAAATAATATTATAATTTTAGTGTGCTCATTTTCAGTATGAGATTGATTATGGTAGTTTCTTTATACATGGAAACAAGGTATCTGGTTCAAGAGCAACCTGACTGTCATGCACACTGGCCTCAAAGGGCATGAGACGGAGATATCATTATCACAATTGCTGCTGTTCATAATTTAATAATTTGAATTTCATTGAATTGTGATCTTTATGAACTTCATGTAAAGTGTGTATTTGCCAAGTACTTAAAATGGTGTTCAGGAACTTAAGAAAAGTCTGCTTTTAGGGAAGTTACCACTTCTTTCAAATGCATGTTCCTGGGTGTGCATTCAAACAAATCCAAGGCTATATTATTTCTTTGTTGATTGGTGAAACAAGCATCTGAGAGGAGTTGCATGTCACTGAAGATACCTAACTCTTGTCATTGGGCTTAGAAACCACTCCATGATGCAGAGTAGCTAACATTGTGTAAAAACCAGTCATCATCACCAATTTGATTTCCAAAGAGCTTACCTCCATCTTCCATCTATCATAATTCTCTGTCTTAGTGGCAATATTTTGCATGTAGAATATTTTCCCCAAAAAAACATACAAAAAATCCTAAGTACATAAGAAAGCTACAATAAAAATCTGATGTAAGTGCTGAGGACAAAAGTTATTATCAAATGAAGGATAAGATAAGTGCTTTGTAAGAAACTAAAATTTTAGTTGAACTTTTCAGAGTAGATAGGAAAATTATAGTGAAAGATAAAGGAGGAGAGGTACTTCATTTAGAGCAAAGAGTGTGAGGAAATAGCTGGAGGTAAGAATGTCTCTTCCTAATGACAGCTTCTAGCTTTCAAAATAATTTTTCTAAAATTTGATCCTATCGCACCTCCTGTTTAATAAACTCCAGTGGTTCCTTATTAAATTTATAGTTAAATATAATTTTATCCATTTGATATTTGAAGATCTTTGTAACTGACCTTTTCTTGTCATTTGAATTTCCTTACATAATTACTCCTTTCCATATACTGTATTGTCTCTACATATCTGCTTTCTTTCTGTTTTTCATATGTAAAGCTCCATTTCCCGTCTGCACTGTTTTCACTGGTCACAGCTCAAGTCAAGGATGCTATCCTGTCTAATCGCCATTTCATATATATATATATATATATATATATATATATATATATTTCCTGATTCTTTAAAACTTCACCTAATGACCTTTTATGTCAGAAGCTATTTCTGGTACTCCCTAGGTAATAGTGGATTCTCCTATAAGGTTACTTATATTCAAATATAAACAACTCAAATTCAGAAACTGAAATTGTACCACACACACACACACACACACACACACAAACAAATGCATTTTCTATATATCAGAAATGTTTGTTAAACATTTAATGGCTACTTGAAAATTTATTTGCAGATGTTAGCCCAAGAAAACTGAAAGACAGAAAACATGGAGGGAAGTAATATGACATAAGGCTGAAAAAGTTGATATAAGAAGGAAATGCAGAAAATCTGTTAACCAAGCAGGCATATCAATTGACTTCTTTAGGAGGCCTTGTCAAAGACAGAAAGAAGGAAGATAAGATATTCATAAAACATTAAGGAATATATGAACAAGGTGTCTTAATACCTGCATTTATATAATGTATTAAGGCTTAAAAAATAACAACTTGGTGACACAGTAAAATAAAATTAATTATCCTTTTTCTACAGAAAAGGTAACTGAGGCACACATAGGTTAAATGATTAAAAATACAAATAAAGAAAGTATCACAGCAGAGATTCAAATCCATTATTGCACTGACTCCAAGTCTAGTAATTTTCTCATTACACAAACCTGGCTATCTGATGGTACTTGAAGTTATAATTAGAGATCTTGAAATTAAAAGAGTTATGGGAATGCTTGCAGTGCAAAGCAGATGGGCAAAAAATGAGAATGCAAGAAAGAACACTGAGGGCACCCTCATGGGAAAGCATATTTCCATATCAATGTCCTATTACTTATGCACAGTAGAACTTTTATTATTGCTTTTGCAGATTATGTGGCTATATAATTTTTAATATTTGTATTCTGGCATTTTGAAATCCATGTCGCTTCCTTCCTTCCAACCTTCCCCCCTCCTCAACAAGGCAGGTAATGTGATATAGATAGTACATATATTATTATGTAATACATATGTCTATGCCCTTATGTTATGAAACAGGACACATATTGTTTACATTAGAAAAAAATTCATGGAAGAAATGAAATGAAGAATATGTTTCATTATGAAATCAGACACCATCTGTTCCTTCTATGGCAATGGATGTCCTTTTTCATCATGAGTCTCTTGGATTTGTCCTGTATCCAGGTCTTATTAGTAATGGTTAAGTCATTAATAGTTTATCATCACACACTCTTGTTACTGTGTAGAATGTTATCCTGGTTTGGCTCATTTCAATTTTCATCATGAGAGAGTATATGTTTGTGTGCACACATACACACACACACCTCATATTCCAGTTTTAATGCATAGATACATGTCTGAGTATGGAATTAAAGGGACATAACTCTATTAAAATGAGAAAAGAAAGAAGGAAGAAAGGAAAAGGAAGGAAGGAAGGAAGGAAGGAAGAAAGAAAGAAAGAAAGAAAGAAAGAAAGAAAGAAAGAAAGAAAGAAAGAAAGAAAGAAAGAAAGAAAGAAAGAAAGAAAGAAAGAGGAACGGAGGGAGGGAGAGAGGAAGAAAGGGGGGGACAGAGAAAAGAAAGTAAGAAATGAAGGAAGGAAGAAACAAAGGAACAAAAGAATGTAGGAAGGAAAGAAGGAAAGAAAGAGAAAAAAGAAGATAGGAAAACCATTATATCCAAAAATTGCACAGGCTTTGGGTACTAAAGAAATGAGGGTAGAGGCTGAGATTCTCGAAATTCAAATTACTTGCTTAGGAGGAAAACAAAATAAAAGACAATAAAGCAAAAGAAAACAGTAGGATAAACATAACACTTATTGTAGAAATGCATTGATGTGAAAGGAACACTTTGTTTCTTAATAGACATTCAAATCAATTCAATAATCATTTACAGAATATCAGGTAATATGAGACTGATGAAGTCATTTAACCTCTCAGAGACACCTGAGCAATTTCCACAATACCTTAATAGGAGAATGTGTTTTGACACTGCTAGAGCATAATTCTTCTCCCTGGAATTCTCTGTACCATGGAAATCAAAAGTTAGACAGAGTGATAGACATTGTCTTGGGCTCTGGAGTTATATAGACTAAAATGAACCAATACTTGTCATCAAAGAACTTATAGTCTATTAGATGGGAAGTCTTCCATGTGCTTCTTAGGTAAGAGTTCCTTCTGTTATCCAAGCTAATTTATCTCCTCTAGGATTTAAGCAACTGTTAGTAAATGAGCTTCTAATGAACATTCACTCCAGTGAATTCTAAATTATATTTGGGCCCTGCCTTCACTTTGAGATGAAGTGAGTAGTTGAGAGACTAACAATTCCACATGAAAACTTAATACATATTTGATAATGATAATGGAGGAAAAGCATACCAAAAATTAAACAAAATCACTCCTATTTGATTTCACGAACTGTTGGCAATTTTTAAAGATGCCCAAGAACATACCTTATTTAAAAAAAAAAAATCTTATACCGCTCTTTAAAAAAGGATTGACATATGCTCCATTATTTAATCTAAAATTATTAAAATACATTAACATTACTTAGTCTATGCAAGATTGTGTATTAATACATGTATATGTTAATTATAGCTTGAGTAGTTTTATTCATTTTAATTACATATAAAAATTATTTTTGACAATTTTTTTCTGACATTTTCTGATTCAGATTCTATTCCTTTCTCCTTCCCTCTCCTCCCAACTCAAAGTGGAAAATAGTGTGATACAAGTTATACCAGAGCTTTAATGCACTATTTATTCTCATGTTCCTCATTTGTGAAGACATATATTACATATAAAATAAAATTTTAAAAAATCTTAAAAGAATTAAAGTGAAGGTTGGCATGCTTTAATCTGTGATCAGATTCCAATAGTTCCTTTTTCTTGTTGCTTGTTTTAATCGAGTCTTAGGGAGTTTTCTGCAAGCCTTGTTTTGCAGATAATAGTTCAGTCCTAACAGTTGATCATCATTTAGTATTTGTGTTACTCTATAGGCTGTTTGCCTAGTTCCACACATTTCATTTTGCATCAGCTCATATGTCTTTCCAGGTTTTTCTGAACTCATCATCATTTTTTTATGATGGAATAGATTTTCATTAAAAACATATACAACAACTCGTTCAACTCTTCCACAATCAATGGATACCTCCTCAGTTTTCAATTCCTTTTCCCCACAAAAATGGCTACTGAAAATATTTTTTTACAGGCAGGTCCTTTTTCTCTTATCTCATCTCTTTGGGATACAGACCCAGGAGTTATATTGTAGGACTGAAGGGTATCATAGTTTTATGGTCCTTTGTGTATGGTTTCATATTGCTTTCCAGAATGGTTTTATTACTTCACAGTTACATCAACAGTACATTAATGTCCCAAATTCCCCATAACCCTTACAAAATTCATCATTTTTCTTTTGTCAATAGTGATTTGGAACATTTACTCATATGACTACAGATAATTTTAATTTATTCTTCTGAGAACTGCCCATTTATATCCTTTGAAAATTTATAATTTAGGGAATGTTTTGTATTTTTATAAATTTGGCCTACTTCCCTATATATTTGAGAAATTATGTCTTTGAAAGAGACACTTCCTATAATTTCCTCCTAATTTGTTGTTTCCCTTCTAATATTGGTTACATTTTTATACCAAAATTTTTAATTTAATATAATCAAAATTACTCATTTCATCTTTCTTAAAGTTCTCTATCTTGTTTGGTCATAAATCCTTTCCTAATCCATGAGCTTGACATTTTGTCATTCTCTTAATTTGTTTATGATACCACCTTTTATTTCTATATCAAGTGTCCATTTTGTCTTTATCTTGATGTATCATGTGAAGGTTGGTCTATGACCATCTACCCCAATTGGTCCTCCATTTTGTTCATTCTCCCTCTTCTTCTCTTATTCCCCTTTCTCTCCTATTTCTCTACAAAGTAATTTATGTTTCTATAGCTACCTGAGAGTGGGTGTCATTCCCTCTTAGCCAAATCTGCTTATCGTAAAGTTCAAGCATTGCCTTTCACAGGCCAATCTCCTCCACTAACTTGACCCTTATGCATTGTTTCATCAGAAGTAATTTATTTCCTTCTACATTTCCTTTTCTCTTCTTTCCAAAAGTCCCACTTTCACATCTACCAAATTTTATTTTACAACAACTCATCCTATTTCACTTAATTCCTTCTTTATATGTATGATACTTTTTACTGTCCTAATTGTGATAAAGTTCTCATTTATATCTAACACATATTAATTATTATCTTCCCAGGTATGAATGAATTCAATTCAACCTTATAAGATACTTAAATTTTCAATTTTCTGTTTATCTTTTTATGCTTCTCTTGAGTGTCAAATTTGGTCATTGAATTTTCTTTTCAACTCTAGTTTTTGTTTTTATTTTCTTTTTTGACTTGTTTTTGGTCAAGAATAACTAGATATTCTCTATTTAATTATTTCTTCCTCCTCTGGAGGTAATGGTCAGTTTCACTGAGTATGTTATTTGTGGTTGTAAGCCTTCAGAGTATAATATTTTATACCTCCTACACTTTTCATGTAGAAACTGCCAGCATTATGTCATCCTGATTTTGGCTCCATGACATTTGAATTGTTTCCTTCTGGATATTTTAATTATTCTTCCTTCATCTGGGAGTTTTTGAATTTTGCTATAATAACCTTGGAATGTTTTATAATTGATTTTTTTTCAGAAAGGGACAGGTGAATTATTTTAATTTCTATTTTCTCTTTCTGTTCAAGGATATTAGGCAATATCACGTCGAGCTTCTCCCCACTTCCACCTTTATTAATCCTAGCTTTCAGGTATTGTGAAGATTGTTAATCTCTCCTGAATTTTTTTAGGTAATTTCTTTCTTTTGTTTTGTTCTCCAGTAAGATATTTTGGGGTTTCTTCTATTTTTTCATTCTTTTTATTTCATCTTATTATTACCTAATGCCTTATGGAATCATTAACCTACGTACAATTCTAATTTTAAGATGTTGATTTCTTCCTTGAAATTTTGTGTTTCCTTTCCAATTTGGCACATTCTAGTCTTTAGGAAGTCTTTTCAGTCCCCATTTCCATGTGGCCTCTTCTAATTTCTCAATTGCTGAATCATTTTATAATTGCTTTTGTTATTTGATTTTTAAACTTCCTTTCTAGTTTTGCCTAAAAGGTATTTTGAAGCCTGACATCCTTTCTCAATTTCCTTTGAGGCTTTTATGTTTATTTTTCACAAATCTCTCTTCCAAATTTATATTTTGATCTTTCCTAACACTACAGTAACTTTCTAAAATTAGGTTTTTTTCTTTTCCTTTTGCTCATTTTTCTAGTTATTAATTACCCCCCTCCCCTTTTGATCTTATCTATCTATTGAAGTTCTGATCTGTTCGTGCATGGGGGAACTACTTTTCAAAACCTTTAGTGTAAGTTTCTCTGGTGATTGGGATAGATCTGGCTCTCTTTGAGTACCTCATTGCATACTTCCAGAGGGGGGACTGACTTCTTTCTTGTTGTGAAGCTTTCAGTAGTATTTTTTTCCAGCTGGAATCTTCTCTCCCTGATTTCAGTTTCCATGTTTTCTCTTGTATTGGACTAATTCTTTCCCTCTTCTTTTATTACCTTAGACCACAGAGAAGCAGGTAGGGATAGAGGTTACGGCTAACATTAGGCTATTCCTCCTCTTTGAAATTTTATTGTTTCAGGCTATTTGGGAGCTAATAGGGCTCCTGGACCTGTTGTTTCATTTCTTCAGGGTGTTTGGCATACCCAAGATCTTCTACACTCTATCATTTTGTTGTTACCTTAGGTCAAGTGGAAGCTTATAGGGCTGTTGCTGAGCTACTCCTTTCCTATGTGAATTCCATTGCTTCAGGCCACACATAGAACTGTTACTGGCTCTGATCTTTCCTGCCATCAGGCCTCTAAAGGGTTCCTCACTATTTGTTGTTTCAATTCCTCAGGTCACTTGACAGTGAGTAGGGCTATACCCTTACAAATTACTTTATTTTCTGAGACAACATGAAAGAGTTCTGGGCCTGGGCTCTTTTCGACATTGGGCTACTTTCGACATTCACCCCAATGAGAGGTGTCCTGCTACCTTTACTTTATTTTTAGATGCTTTATTTTCTATTTTCTTTTTGCCGGTGTGTTTAGAGGATTTGAGAGAACTGAGCATCCTTTACCCCACCTTTTTAACTACCAGCATGCAACTGAAAGACTACAATATAATTTATATAGAGTGGCCTACTGGGAACTTGATTTAGATCAGTAGGTGGTCATTAGTTTGTTGTAATTATAAAGATAGTTTCTCTTATTCACATGAATACTACTTTTTTGAAAAAGGTGTTTACACTTATTAAATTAACAAATTAACACTTATTAAAATTAAAATAAAAAGGCAGGCAGAGAGAGCATGAGGACATATGTGTGTATGATGTAAGAAGAGGAACTGAAGGAGAGAAAAAACACAGACTAATAAGCTCATTGCAGGAAAGAATAATCATATCAACTTTGAAATCTTGCGAAGATCAGTTTTATTTTACCAAAATACTTCTTTAGAAAATACAAAATTAAACATCCATCCTTTCAGATAAGCAAGGTACTTTATTTATAGTATATTATAGTAACATTTTACACAGTAACATTATAGTAAATGAGTTTTTAGTACTATAACTGACATCTCTAGTAATGCTCCACTGAGCCTTGGAAATGAGAACTTGTCCTCTATTTCCTTCTGAGTTACAAATACATGTTATTAGGCATTGTAGCAGCTAAGGTGTGTGTGAGGGGAAACACCTTGTAAGCAGTCAATATGTATGTTTCCTCTAATAGGAAATAGAAATGAATACTGGTTCTTCTGCTTTTATCTCTCTCTCCTTTAGTAACAAGCCACTGCTCTACATTGTCAGGGTTAATCTTAGAGTACTGAATTGTTATAAAACAACAATATCTGTGTCTTCTACCTATCCATATTACTTTTATTCCCTTCCTAGAAACACTAAAGGGAAAATGGGTTTTTAAATTTTCTTTTATCTCATAATTCTTTTAAAAAAAACCTCTTACCTTCTGTACCCATGACAACTCTAGGACAGAAGATCAAAGTCTAGGCAAATGGGATTGTGACTTTCCCAGGGTCACACAAATAGGAAGTTTCAGAAGTAAGATTTGATAGCCTATGGTACTGATTTCTTTTGGAGACCGATAGCATTCCTAGTACTGATATCCCTAGAAGGTCCTCTGCTTATAGCTCTTTCAAGGAGCATCAGATATGTCACAAATCTAAGCTAAATATCTGTCAATAGTTTATTTGCTATGAAAAATGATATTGTGTTTTTATGTGACTGATTTATAACATTGACTTTGACCAAAAAAATTATATTTGTTAAATTCAAAGCAGGATCTTGAATTAGATTTCCTATAAAATAAATGATGTTATCATTGTGTTTGAATAATAATATAATATATTTTAATTTTTGTTGTTTTGATTCTAATTTTAAGGTCCAATTTTTATTTCAAAATCCTTTGAAACTTGGACAATAATGTAATAATTCAGTTATAAGGGTCTCCAACTTTAGGCATTGAATGATTTAACAAAAGGAATTACTTAGGAATCTCCATATGTCTTATAAAATCCTTAATTTCAAATCCATGGATAGAAATTTGATTACTATAAGGGCAAAAATTATAAAGAAGCTTTAATCCTTAGAAAATTGATAAATAAATATTTTTATAACCATCTTGCAGTTCTGAGACTACATTATATATGAAAATCCCTTCTCCTTTTGTAATCTCCTTTTTCTAAAACTAATCCCTCTAATTCTAAGTTCAGTAACCTATAAGCATGGAAAATGAAATTAATTCTTTTTCTATATGACATCTTTATATACATACATATATATATACACACACATATAAACAAAGGAAGATACCTATTCAAGAAAGATAACAAAATTCTAACCTTGATGATTAGAATAAAGTTGTAGATTGGAAAGCATTAGGGAAGATAGGAAGAGGAATATTTTGGGGAGTCAGTCAATTAGTATTTTTTAACCATACTGTTATGTTACAGGCATTGTAGTAAGTGCTGGAATAAAAATGGGGTAAAGCCAATGAGATCTGTTTCAGAATCATTGAAATTCAAATATCTACAGAAGATAAATTTTGCAATATTTAATAGGCAGTTTATTATGTATAAATGGAACTCACATGAGGTATAAGAGATTTTCAGATATGGGAATCATTTGTATATCAAATACTTTGTAGTTGCTGAGATCACATAGAAAGTTTGCAAAGAAAAGGATAAAAGATAGAGTCTCAGAGCACACCAAAAGTTAATGGATGTGGTATAAAAGATAATTCAGAAAAGGAAAACTAGAAATAGTCATATAGTTAGGGAAAAAAAGAGAGAGTTATGTCAGGAAAATCCAAAAGGAAAAGAGAATACAGGACAAGGAAGTGAAAAATTTTAGTAACAGATATTTTAGGTGAACCAAGAAAGTTGAAGATTGTTGTGAGGATTATTTAGGCATTAGTTTATATATAATTAATGTGGACTTGCAGGAAGGGCTGGAGAATTCCACATGGAATGGGGAAGCAGGAAGTTGCTTACACTCTCTGAGAGGGACTCCATGATGGGAGTTACAAGCAGTAACTGATTCCCTGGCAGACCTCAGAGCTTGTGGAGTTGCACTCTGATTCCCTGGGATCCTGGAATGTGGTGAAGGTTGGAAGCAGAGTACATCTGTCCTGCACAACAGCACTGAGTAGGGAGTGATCTGCAATCTGGTGGACTGCTTGCAGGCTCCTCTCTCTACTGTTATGCTTTGGACCATCAGTTCTGGAGGAGTTGGTTCCTGGCATCCTGAAAATATCTCTGGTCTCTACTGTGAGGATTCCCACTCCAGTCCTGTTATTCTCTGGGCCCTGCCTGGCTTAGGTCTTAGTTTAGTGTAGTAAAGTCCTTCCCCTTCCCCTGTAATTTACCCTTAGCTTTTAAGTGTAGTAAACCCTATTCCCATCCTTAATCTTAGTTTGTCCTTGATTAAATGTGTTGCCTTAACTTATAAACTCCTGCCTTTACTTTACTGATTACCATAGGCCTAGTCTTGGTGCTTCAGAGTGGCAGTTGGACCTAACAGCCAATTCAGTAACAGACACCCCTTTGCTGTTAAACTTTAGTCTCTCTACTTGTTGGGCCCCTTCCTGTCATTCCTGTCTCTTTCACCCCAGTGTGAACCCACAAATAATAATAATAGTTAACATCCCCTCCAATCTTCCATTACAAGGTTGAGAAGTAGAAATTAGATTTGGCAATTGGTGATCCTTGCATGAGGAAGTCAGTTTCATTTGATTAATTGAGTATTGAACCAAATCAAAACAACAACAACAACAACCTTACTTTCTTAGTTACAATTCCAAGACAGAAAAGGGCTAGGTATAGAGTTAAATGACGTCCTTAGGATCACACAGCTAGGAAGTATCTGTGGGTGTATTTGGACTCAGGTCCTCCTGATTCCAGTTCTGGAGCTACATATACTATGCTACCTATCTGTCTCTCTAAGCTGGATTATAGAAGGTTAAGAAGAGAATGAGAGGAAAAGAAGCACTTCTTTTAGCAGCACTTTAGATATTTCTCTTGGGGGATATGGCTAAGGAAGAGGAAACTTTTATAAGAGGATTACATCATATCCAAAGATAGAATAAGATGTATTTTAAGAATGAATAATTGGGGAGCATTTTTAGGTAGCAAGTAAGATACTGAAGTTTAAAGAGAAAAATGGCAGAAGAGTAGCGCCCTTACTTGTACTCTCCAAGTTCAAATTCACATTAGCAGATTGTATAACCTAAAGGGTAGTTAACTACTTCCACCATCATAGTTTTAGGGAATAATTCAGATGTAATTCTAGTAGTATTTCTGACAATCTTCCAATGTGTTCTTCATTCATTTTCAATCAGAATTATTTAGCTTTAAGAAAAGGTACTTACTAAAAGGTATTTACTATCTAAAGAATTATTGCACACTAGCACAAAATAGGTATTTCCTAAAATATGTTACATATTCTTCAAAAAGATTTCTGTGACTTTCAGGAGCTGAGATGGCACAGCAAAGAATTATCATAGCTCACCCAAATGCCTCACAAAAAATGAAAGAAAAGAAAACCTCAAAACAAAAGCAGGAAGGACTCAGCTCACCAGGGTAAGAAGGGAGAACAGTCCAATGCATGTGTAATCTGAGTGAAGTGACAGAGAAGGAACCAGCCACTTGCACAGAATTTTAATTAGCAGAATGCATTGTCAGACTAGTGATCAGCCCAGATCATTCAACACTACTTTGGGGCATAAATTGGTAGAATGGGAACCAGTCTAGCATATGAAACACCAGCAGAACTAACAGCAGAGGGAGCATAATGCACTTAGGCAAAACATCTTCAAGCCTCCCCACAGCAAGTCAGCTAGACCACTCATCAAAATGCACACTGTGCTTCTGGGTTAAGATGGCTGCAGAGTAGTTGTAGAACTTTTACCCTCCCCACCACCAACATGTACAATACCTCAAAAGAACAAAAAGGCCAAGTTCAGATGAGAGAAGGGACTCCAAAATAGGGCACAGCATCAAAGGTACTTGGGATTTGGGCATTTCCATACTATAAGGGGCTAAATTAGCTCCCAACACACCAAGAGCTAATCAAACCCTCCTCCACCCTACCTACAGGGCAGGATTCATAGCAAGCACACTAGAATTAAAGCAGTGGGGAACAACCTCTAAGTTCTTGGCAGCAGATCAAGAGCACCCCATGAGAACAGCTAGACCTGAAACTCCAGGAGGCTGAAGAGTATGCATCTTGGGCTTGGAGAGGGGAGTGGGGCTAGAGCTGAATACAGCAGAAACTATGAACAGACTCAAAAAGTAGCCTCAGACAAAAATGGCTCCTTAGCTCCATACACAGAGAGCCTGCCCTCTTCATCCAGACTTCTGAGGGAAGCAAGAAATAGCAAAATAATGGCTATCAAGGCTCAAGAAAAACCAACCAACAAAAGAAGCAAGAAAAATTGAATAACTCAAGATAATTTTTACATAGAAAAAATCCAGACTACAGAGCAGACAGCAGAGGAGGACAAGCATGTAAACACATTCAGGTTTTTCCTGGTTAAGATGGCGGCAGAGTAAGAAGTAGCTCTTAACCTCTCCTGACCAAAACACACAAAACTCCTCAAGGGGACATAAAAACAAGTCCAGACTAACAGAGGAACCCCACAACAGGGCACAGCGTGGAAGGTACATGGAATCGAGGCATTTCCACGCTCTAAAAGGGTGAAACAGCTTTCACTAAATGGCAGGCTGAGCAACCACACCACCCCCAACCCCTCCACACACAACACCTATAGTGCCGAAGCCAGCTAAAAAGAAATAGAGCAAGTTTGGGGCACCCATCGAGTCATTGGCAGCTCCGGGGCCTGTTCCTGAGAGCAGCAAGATTTAGGACCCTAATAAGCCAAAAAACACATGCAAAATCTGAGCGCGGGAGCAGAGAGTGGACGCAGAGTACAGGCTGAGAGCGCAGGCACAGCGGAGGCGTGGGTGGAGGCAGACACAGCCAGGAACTAAAGCCTAAGTGGGGAACCAGTGTGGACGGGTATACGACTGTGGAAGCAGCACCCTGAGACTTGTAAAGGAACCTCCAGCAGATGATCAAGCAAGGGGGTCCACCAGGGGGCTTGACCTTGGAAAAAACCAGAACTCAGACCTCAGGAGCCAATAGACTGTGGACAGACACTGAGTGCGAGGATAAATCTGAGAAGCTGCTGGGCTAACAATGGCTACTCAGTCTCAGGAAGTTCAGAAGAGAAAGAATAACAACAAGAAAAAGAAGTTTTTAACACTCGACAGCTTTTACACAGAGAAAATCCAGACAAACAAGCAAACAGAGGAGGAGAACAAACAAGCATCCGGACCCTCCTCAAATAAGGAAAACTCCTCACAAGCTATGGAAGAGTTCAAAACTGAGATTTTGAGGAAAATGGAAGAGATCTCGCAAGAAAAATAACTGTTTAAAAGGTAGAATCATGCAATTGGAAAGTGAGGCTCAGAAATTGAACACCAGAAATGACCAGATTGAAAAGGAATACCAGAAAATTATGGCCGAAAACCAGAAGATCATAGCTGAAAATCAATCCCTAAAGGCTAGAATTGAGCAAGTAGAAACTAATGATCTCTCAAGACAACAAGAACAAATAAAACAAAGCCAAAAGACTGAAAAAATAGAAGGAAACATGAAATATCTCAATGAGAGAGTGACAGACCAAGAAAACCGGTCTAGAAGAGACAATTTGAGAATAATTGGTCTTCCAGAAAAACCAGAAATTAATAGAAACCTGGACTCCATACTAACAGAAATAATTCAGCAAAATTGCCCTGAAGTCCTACAATAAGAGGGCAATATAGACATTGAAAGGATTCATAGAACACCTGCGGCATTTGATCAAGAAAAGAAAACACCAAGAAATATAATTGCAAAATTCAAGAGTTTCCAAGCAAAAGAAAAAATCTTACAAGAAGCCAGAAAGAAACAATTCAAATATCAAAGAGCACCAATCAGGATCACACAGGATCTGGCAGCCTCAACGCTAAAAGACCGCAAGGCGTGGAATACAATATTCAGAAAGGCAAGAGAGCTGGGCCTGCAACCAAGGATCAACTACCCATCAAAATTGACTATATATTTCCAGGGGAAAGTATGGGCATTCAACAAAATTGAAGAATTCCAGGTATTTGCACAGAAAAGACCAGGGCTAAATGGAAAGTTTGATATCCAACCACAAAAATCGAGAGAAACCTGAAAAGGTAAATAAGATACAGAGGGGAAAGAAAGAAAACTTATAATTTTTAAATTTGCCTTTTTAAGGGCCTCAGTGAGATCTAATTATCTGTATTCCTATGTAGAGAAATGTTATGTTTAATTCTCTGTAGTGAACTCTATTCACTATTATAATATTCACTATTATAGTAATCAGAAGAATAATTAACAGGGTGAGGGTGGAGCACTAAATAATCTAAGATGGCATGGGGGATGGGAAAGAGGGGGTGAATAGCAGGGGACACCAAGAGAAACTTGAGTGAATAAGAAAATAGAATACTCTATTACTCACAAAGAGGGCATGGGAGGGAGAGGGGACAAATACTATTATAAGAAGGAGAGGAAGAGAGTATAAAGAGGTAATAATCAAACCTTACTCTCAGTGTAATCAACCCGGAGAGGGAAGAGTAGCTATACTATCCATTGGGAAATAAAACTCTTATCTAACCCTTCTGAGAAAGTTAGAAGGGATAAACCAAGGGGAGCAGGGGAGAGGGGAGGACAAAAAAAAGGGAGGGGAGAAGGGAGAGGGAATTCATAAGGCCTTTAAAAACAAAAAGAGGGGG
>NC_058130.1:653015465-653044943 GCF_016433145.1 Gracilinanus agilis
GAGGGGGGGAAATAAGGGAGGGGGTAGAAAGAGAAGTCAATCAAGGGAGGGGATAAGGGATAGGGTCTTAATAGCAAACCACTGGTTTTAAAGGAAATAGCTTAAGGAGAAGGGGTAGGAATGGAGGAGGATTTGAAAATGTAAGCAAATGCACAACTGATGATTATAACTCTGAATGTGAATGGGATGAACTCGCTCATAAAACGGAAGCAAATAGCAGAGTGGATTAGAAACCAAAATCCCACCATATGTTGTCTACAAGAAACACATATGAGGCGGGTGGACATACACAAGTTTAAGGTTCAGGGTTTGAGCAAAATCTTTTGGGCGTCAAATGAGAAAAAGAAGGCAGGAGTGGCTATTATGATTTCTGACAAAGCCAAAGTAAAAATAGATATGATTAAAAAAAAACAAGACAACCCCCAGGAATGTAATAGCCAAATTTAAAAGATCTTGAGTTAAGGGGAGAAGGGAGAGGGAATTCATAAGGCCTTTAAAAACAAAAAGAGGGGGAAAAACAACTGCTTGAACACATGGGTAGGGGTGGACATGATTGAGGGTGTGGACTTGAAACTACCACACCAATGCAACTATCAACTATTTGGAAATTGGTCTTGATCAAGGACACATGACAAAACTAGTGGAAATGTGCATTGGCCATGGATGGGGGGAGTGCGGGGGGAGGGCAAAGGGGAAAGGAGGACCATGAATCATGTAACCATGTTAAAAATGAATATTAATAAATGTTTGGAGAAAAAAAACTTAAAAAATAGATAAGGTTAAAAGAGATAGGGGAAGTAACTATATCCTAATAAAAGGCAGTATAAACAATGAAGAAATATCAGTACTCAATATGTATGCACCAAATGGTATAGCTTCTGAATTTCTAAAGGAGAAGCTAGTGGAGCTCAAGGATGAAATAGATAGCAAAACCATACTAGTGGGGGACCTCAACCTTCCCCTATCAGATCTAGATAAACGAAACCAAAAAATAAATGAGAAAGAGATAAGAGAAGTGAAGGGAACCCTAGAAAAATTAGAGTTAATAGATATATGGAGAAAAATACATAGGGACAAAAAGGAATACACCTTCTTTTGAGCAGCACATGGAACATTCACAAAGATAGACCATGTAATAGGGCAGAGAAACATGGTAAACAAATGCAGAAAAGCAGAAATAGTAAATGTAACCTTCCCAGATCATAATGCAATAAAAAATAGTTATTAGTAAGAAGACATGGAGAGGCAAACCAAAAACTAATTGGAAATTATATAATATGATTTTCCAAAATAATTTGGTGAAAGAACAAATCACAGAAACAATTAATAATTTCATTGAAGACAATGACGATGATGAGACATCTTACCCAAACCTATGGGATGCAGCCAAAGCAGTTCTAAGGGGAAAATTTCTATCACTGAGTTCTTATATTAATAAATTAGGGAGGGCAGAGGTTAATGAATTGGGCATTCAACTTAAAAATACTAAAAAATGAACAAATTAAAAATCCTCAGATGAAAACTAAATTAGAAACACTAAAAATCAAAGGCAAAATTAATAAAATTGAAAGTAAAATAACTATTGAATTAATAAATAAGACTAGAAGCTGATATTTTGAAAAACAGATAAAATAGACAAAGTACTATTAAATCTAATTAAAAAAGGAAAGAAGAAAACCAAATTAACAGTATCAAAGATGAAAAGGGAAACCTTACCTCTAATGAAGAGGAAATTAAGGCAATTATTAAAAACTATTTTGCCCAACCATATCGCAATAAATATAACAATTTAGGAGATATGGACGAATATTTACAAAAATATAAACTGCCTAGATTAACAGCAGAAGAAATAGAATATTTAAATAATCCAATATCAGAAAAAAAATTGAACAAGCCATCAAAGAACTCCCTAAGTAAAAATCTCCAGGGCCTGATAGATTCACAAGTGAATTCTATCAAACATTCAAAGAACAATTAATCCCAATACTATACAAATTATTTGATATAATAAGCAAAGAAGGAGTCTTACCAAATTCCTTTTATGACACAAATATGGTACTGATTCCAAAGCCAGGTATATCAAAAACAAAGATAGAAAATTACAGACCAATCTCCTCAATAAACATAGATGCAAAAATCTTAAATACAATATTGGCAAAAATCCAGCAAATGATCTAGAGGGTTATTCATTACGATTAGGTGGGATTTATACCAGGAATGCAAGGATGCTTCAACATTAGGAAAATCATGCACATAATTGATCATATCAACAAGCCAAACAAAAAAAAAAACATGATTATCTCAATAGATGCTGAAAAAGCCTTTGACAAAATACAATACCCATTCCTACTGAAAACACTTGAAAGCATAGGAATAGAAGGTCCTTTCTTCAAAATAATAAACAGTATATATCTAAAATTATCAACAAGCATAATATGTAATGGGGATAAATTATAAGCCTTTCCAATAAGATCAGGTGTGAAACAAGGATACGCATTATCACCTCTATTATTTTACATTGTACTAGAAACACTATCAGTAGCAATTAGAGAAGAAAAAGAAATTGAAAGTATTAAAATAGGCAATTAGGAGACTAAGCTATCACTCTCTGCAGATAATATGATGGTCTACTTCAAAAATCCTAGAGAATCAACTAAAAAGATAGTAGAAATAATCAAAAATGTTAGCAACATTGCAGGACACAAAATAAATGCACATAAATCATCAGAATTTCTATATATTTTGAACACATCACAGCAGCAAGAGGTAGAAAGAGAAACGCCATTTAAAATCACCCTAGACACAGGAATTATATGAACATAACTACAAAACACTTTCCAAACAATTAAAACTAGATCTAAACAATTGGAAAAACATTGAGTGCTCATGGGTAGGATGAGCTAGCATAATAAAAATGACCATTCTACCCAAATTCATTTACTTATTTAGTGCCATACCTATTAAACTACCAAAAAATTTTCTTTTACTGAATTAGAAAAAACTATAACAAAGTCTATTCGGAAGAACAAAAGATCAAGAATATCAAGGGAAATAATGAAAAAAATGTGAATGAAGGGTGCCTAGCAGTACCAGATATTAAACTATACTATAAAGCAGCAGTCATCAAAACAATATGGTACTGGCTAAGAGACAGAGAGGAGGATCAGTCGAATAGACTTGGGGTTAATGACATCAGCAAGACTGTCTAGGATAAACCCTAAGAGCCCAACTTTTGGGACATGAATCCACTATTTGACAAAAACTGCTGGGAAAATTGGAAAACAATATGGGAGAGATCAGATTTTGATCAATAATATTTCACACCCTACACCAAGATAAATTCAGAATCGGTGAAAGACTTGAATATAAAGAAGGAAACTGTAAGTAAATTAAGTGAACACAGAATAGTATACTTGTCAGATCTCTGGGAAAGGAAAGACTTTAAAACCAAGCAAGAGTTAGAAAAAATTACAAAATAAATAATCTTGATTATATTAAATTAAAAAGGTTTTCTTCAAACAAAACAATGCAACAAAAGCAGAAGGAAAACAAGAAACTGAGAAAAAATCTTTATAATAAAAAATTCTGACAGAGGTCAACTTACTCAAATATACAAGGAATTAAAACAATTGTATAAAAAAATCAAGCCATTCCCCAATTGATAAATGGGCAAGGGACATGAATAGGTAATTTTCAGATAAAGAAATCAAAAGTATCAATAAGCACATGAGAAAGTATTCTAAATCTCTACTAATTAGAGAAATGGAAATCAAAACAACTTTGAGGTACCTCCTCACAGCTAGCAGATTGGCTAAAATGATAGCAGGGGAGAGTAATGAATGGTGGAGGGGATGTGGCAAAATTGGGACGTTAATGCACTGCTGGTGGAGTTGTGAACTGATTCAACCATTCTGGATGACAATTTGGAATTGTGCCCAAAGAGAGATAAAAGAATGCTTGCCATTTGATCCAGCCATACCATTGCTGACTTTGTACCCCCAAAGAGATCATAGATAAACAGACTTGCACAAAAATATTTAGAGCTGAGCTCTTTGTGGGGGCAAAAACCTGGAAAGCGAGGGTTTGCCCTTCAATTGGGGAATGGCTGAACAAATTGTGGTATATGTTGATGATGGAATACTATTGTGCTCAAAGGAATAATAAACTGGAGGAATTCCATGTGAACTGGAAAGACCTCCAGGAATTAATGCAGAGTGAAAGGAGCAGAGGCAGAAGAAAGTTGTACACAGAGACTGATACAGTGTGGTAAAATCAAATGTAATGGACATCTGTACTAGCATCAATGCAATGACCCAAGATAATTCTGAGGGATTTATGAAAAAGAATAGTCTCCACATTCAGAGGAAGAACTACAGGAGAGGAAACACAGAAGAAAAACAACTGCTTGAACACTTGGGTTGATGAGCACATGATTGGGGATGTAGACAAGAGAGGACCACACTAATGCAACTATCAATAATATGTAAATAAGTCTTTACTGAGCACACATGTTAAAACCAGTGGAAATGTGAGTTAGCTATGGGGGAGGAATTTGAGGGGGTGAAGGGTAAAGTAAAAACATGAATTATGTAACCATGGAAAATTTTTCTAAAAGTAAAGAAATTAATTAAAAAAACAAAATAAAATAAAAGATTTTGTAAAAACAAGATCAGTTCATCTAAGATTAGAATGGGAATAAAAAAGCAGGAAAACTTTTTTTTAAATATAATGAATGTGTGGGATAAAGTCTTAATTTCTCAAGCATATTGAGAACTCACAGAAATGTAAAAGAATACAAGTCCTTCCCCTATTTATATATGATCAAAGGACATGAAAAGGGTGTTCTTCAATGAAAAAAATTAATATTATCTTTATTCATGGAAAAGTCCTTCAAATGTAAAATGTAAATTAAAACAACTCTGAGATACCACCTCTCCCCTATTAGATTGTCTAATAATATGAACAAAAAGGAAAATGATATATTTTGGAGAGTATTTGGGAAAATTGGGAAACTAATGTACTGCCATTGAGCTATCAACTCAGACAACTAGAGAGTGATCTGGAACCAAGTTCAAAGGGCCTTAAAATCATATACATCTTTCATTTGTCTTTGATTTATTTGGGATATGTATGTACAAAAATGTAACAGCTCTTTTGTAGTGGTAAAAAATTGAGAACTGAGAGGATGTGCATCAGTTGGGGAATTTCTGAACAAATTATGGTGCATAGTTGTCATAAAATACTAGAGTGCCATAAGAAAAAGAATGAATGGAATGGCTTTAGGAAATATGGGAAAAATTTGTTTAAGTGATACAAATCCAATTAAGCAGAAAGAGAACGCTGTACTTAGTAAACAGAAATATTGTACATTGATCAACTTTGAAGGATTAAAATATTGTTAGTAGCACATTAGTAACCCCAAGAGACTCATTATGAAAAATGTTATTCATAGACATAGAAAGAACTTTGGAGTCTGAATGCAAAGTGAAGCATACCATTTTGCACTTTATTTCCTTCATGAGTTTTTACTTACATTTGTGATGTGTCCTCTTTCATGGAAAGAGTATGCATTCATCAAAACTCCAGTATAAGCTCTAACAGATTATTTCCTCTTTGGGGGAAGGGAAGAATAGGAAGGAAGAAAGAGAATATTGATATCAAAATGTCAGAAAACAATTGTTAAAATTCTTTCTACATATAATTGAGAAAAATTAAATAAAAATTATATAGAGCAGTGATGGGCAAACTATTCCCCATGGGCCAGATCCAGGTCATAGTTTGCCCATCACTGCCTTAAGTAATTCCCTAGGGAATTGATATAGAGGGATAATTTGGAAAATGGGCTCAAACCTAAAGAGAATATGTGGGATAACTTTTCTTTTGAGGAAGCCATTTTCTCCCTTTATGGACTCTTTTTAAGTCTTTCTTTGGATATTGAACTTTAAAGAAGTATATCATTATAGAATTATTATAATTAATTTCCTTAGTATCATTTAGTATATCTTCATTATTTCACTTAGCTCTTGAGGCTGACAAAAGATAATATTTTTCCAGGGGTGCTCTTACCAAAACTGATAGGAACTCTAAATATTAAACACTTACAAAGTTCAAAAAGTCTGATAAAATTAGTGAAAGAGAGTTAAATCAATATTATTCCCACTTCTCAGCTAGGGAAATTTCCTCAACTATCAAGAAATAAGGCTGTGACTAGATTTTAGTGTTGGAAGGTTTGATTCCCAAATGACATGATATGGATGTATGATTCTTTCAACCAAATATTTCATTTATTTGCGGTATCATCTGATTTAATTGTTCTTTATACTTCACACCTTCAAAATTGATGAATAACTTGTTCTTAACTAATTTATACATATATTTTTTAACTGACTAACTTGATAAAAATATTTAGGCCTTCTTTAAGTAATAATATTCTGGAAGATATTGTAAGGGTTAAAATAGGGGTCTTGGCAAAATAAGAAAGCAGCTTTTAATAATTAAACTTTAATGAGAATATAGGAGAGTTGTAAATTTTTATCCCTTTAAGCCAAAGAAAAGAAAACTTCTAGCAGCTTTTAACAACTAACAATTTAGTTTGATTAAAACAGAGATAGTAAAATAATATAGTAATGGAAGGAATGATAGAATAGAGGAAAGAGAGATTACTAATCTTATGCCCTATAACTATACCTAAAATTCCTAATAACTATCTCTAACTATCTTCTGTGGACAGTTTCTTTTTGCATGAAATAACCGAGGCCTATTTAACCTACACTATCTATAAATGATTCACTAACTACCTATCTCTCAAAATAACAGATGTCCGCCACTCACTTACTCCTTCAATCAGTTTTCTATAGCAACTCAAACTGTCAGTAACCAACTGACAGCAGATCCTAGCCTATCTTGCTTTTTAGAGATCCTAGAGGCAAAAAAAATTCTTTAAAGGTTAAAGCCAAGAGTCCTCTCAGTGAGTTCAGGCTTGCCTTTATATTCCTGTAACTAAACGCTAACCACACCACCAGCAACCAACCCCTAAAAATGAACTTATGCCCAGCAGCCAACTTCCCCACAACTGCCAGCCCTCACTGTCAGCAACTAACTCTACCAACTGTCAGCAACTGACTTTCACAATCAGCAACTCACAAGAGGCTCCCTGGTTCCCACTTCCTGTTACTGTGGGCTGGTTAATCCCTACACATCTCTATGGTAAGAGGAACTCCAGGTCCTCCATTAAATTAAAGAAAGTAAAGAATTCCTTTTTACAACATGAAGACCTTATACAAATGTTTTGTATAAAGGGGGCTGTTCTCAGTAAAGATATTTTTGTAGATTTGATATAAGAAGCAGATGATGGGTAATCAAGTTGAAGGTTTGCCAGATGAGAGAAGAATGAGCTAATATTTAAAGACTTCTATTTTCTCTATAAAGTATGAGACAATTTCTTCACCTAAGGAGATTTAGGAAGGGAAATGTAATAGGAAACTTGAGGTAAGAGAAAAGAAGTTCTGAAATTACTATGATGAGTTACACATAATCAATTACAAAGGAAAAAATACTTTGATGTAGCAAGTTTCCAATTTAATTATACTAGTCACCTCAATCAGCATGGTTCTATAATACGGCACTCTAACTAGTAAAGTATATATACACATATATAAGACAGCCTATGAGAAGGGTGGGGTTTGACTAGAGATATACTAGTAGAAAGTAACTCTCAAAAAAAAACAACAACATGAAACATAAGGTTTTTTTTTTTTAAAACCCTTGTACTTTGGTGTATTGTCTCATAGGTGGAAGATTGGTAAGGGTGGGCGATGGGGGTCAAGTGACCTGCCCAGGGTCACACAGCTGGGAAGTGGCTGAGGATGAGTTTGAATCTAGGACCTCCTGTCTCTAGGCCTGACTCTCACTCCACTGAGCTACCCAGGTGCCCCCATGAAACATAAGTTTAATCTGATAGTTTCCCTATCATGTTCTTATATGTAGACAACCAAAAACACAGTAATAAATCAAGTCCTAACTTATTGACTAATTTCCAGTATGTAAGTACGTGAATTTAGTAATGTAATTTTAATGATCTTATAAGCTGGATCCAGCATACCACCAGATTTGTAAAGAAGTGAGAACAATCAAGCATGGAAGCAAATAATTTAGAATAGTGGATAGTGAAGAGATGAGCTCTTTCAATGTTACCGAACTGGAAAGTGAAGTTCTACAGTTCTAAAGTAGTAATGAAAGACAAAAGAACTGTGAGGTAGAAGTATTAAAATTCACAGTTAGGAAAAGAATGTTGGAAAAGATATAATTATAGCCTCTGTGATCAAATAAGTGCTTTTCAAAATTCCTTATCATGAAAGCGAACACTTAAGAGTAATCTAGGGTGTTATCCTCACTTTGTGATGCTGAATTGGAGTGAAGAAGTAGGTCATAAGGGATGAGAAGTTTGAGGAAAGGTAAGGTTATTATGTTTGAGGAAACATGTCTTTCTATTTCTGTTTCATTGACTTTTTTCTGTCTCTCTGTCTTTCTCTCACCTCTCTGCCTGTTGAAATCTAATAAAAGCAAGAGTAAGTATGATGAGGAAGACTATGAGGCAGATTCTAAACTCTTTGTTAAATAGATACCAAGATCTCAATTGAGTAATATATTTTGACTGAGTAAATGTCAAAGGATATGAAAGTGATTAATGATGGGAGTAAGGAGATCCAGAAAATGGGAGAGGGGAGCTGTGACCTCCTTTTGGTCCTCAGGACCAATGACACTGGAGGCACCCCAAAATGTGGAAAAAGTGATGAAAATTGTTTCCAGGCCTTCGATATGTAGAAATCCTGGATTAGCAAGTGCCAGAAGATGGGGTGTGGGGGTGGGAAGTGGTAAACAACCTTGAAAAGAAGCCATCAAAAATCAAACAGAAATTGTTGATTATATAACAGGAATTTCCAGTGGCATTTGGGAATAAGAAAGAACATTAAAATAGAATGGGTTATTTTAGGGCTAGAGTTGAGGTACAGAAGGATATAAAATCAGGTAGAAAAAAATTAGTGAGGAAGGGTTTCTCTGTACGAGTTATAGATTTAGTATCACCTAGTTGAAGAAAATAAAAGAGTGTGAATTTGTTGATCATTGACAAAGGAGTCTAGGGAGAGTAACAGTGGGCTATGATGAGTTGATTAAGTCAAATAAATATGATATTAAAGGGATGAACACAGCATTAATTTTTTGCCATGAAGCCTTCTGAGATTCACTCAAATGGCAGAAGCTTAGTATTTTAATTATGAGTAGACTCATTTATCTTTAGTAAAATTGCCCATGTCTGTCATAAGTTGGATTTTTCAGGATTTCTTCTATATTGTCATGCTGCTTTTTAGTGATCATTGTCTTCCTTCTTAAAGTTCTAAGACTTATCATTTAATATTTATATAATTTGGCCTGAAGATCAATTAATAATCTGAAAATTCCAATCTCTCATTCCCACTGTCTTTTTATCTCTTTCTCTGTGTCAGACTGTCTCTCATTTGTTTTAGTTATTCATAGCTTTTAAAGATCATTAATAGTAACTATTATTATGCTAATTTTTTAAAGTAGTGTGGGATGTGATTTTTTCATAAGTCAATAAATAAAGTTCAATATTTATTATTGGACCTAAATGTGTCAGGCACCTTGTTAAGCACTGCGGATATGAAAAGAGAAAAGATGGAGTCTGAACCTTCATGGAGTTCAAAATTTAATGCTTAGAGAAGTGACTTCATTGAGACAAAATGAATGTTCTCAAATTGTATGCAAATTTATCTTAGATTAATTTTTCACACTCAAGAAATCATTTCCCTTGTTCAAACAAATTTAGAAAACTGATTGAATTTTAAAAAATTGATTTTAATAACTGCTTGCCATGCTCATTTGCTGGATGGAAGCTAGGCTAAAGATGTTCAATATAGGGTGATCAGAAATATACAATAGTCTATCTGGATCCTAGATGGGGAAAAAAATGAAAAAAGTCAAAACGAGTCAACTCATTAAAACTGAAGTTGGACTCACATTGAGTCGAAAAAGACAAAATCTTTTCACGAAGAGTCATTCAGAGTTGGAAGGGACAATATAGTGCTTTTTGTCCATCCACTTATTTTTTTATAAATGAAGAGACAGAAATACAAAATTAATGTTAGATTAAATGGGGATTAGACAGTTCTTTTGAATTTCACACTAGCATGCTTTCAACTCTATTTTTTTGAATTTGAATTTGTCACTGACAAGGTGCTGCCAGGCTAGCAGCTAAGGAAAAGGTGCTTAGATGAATATATTCTGGCCCTAAGAGCACCATCCCATCCCTACTTACACATTTGGATCACTGTCTCCCCACCAATATTTCTTTTAAATTGTTATTTGTTTTAAAATTTTTAATTGATTTACAAATTCTCTGCCTCCTTCCAACCCTTTTTGAATCACTGAGAAGGAAAGGCATATGATTTCAATTATATTTGTGAAAAAAAGAAAACATATTTCTATATTAACAATATCAAAAAAGGAAAAACTACAAGAAGAAAAGTATATTTACACATAAAATATATAATTTAGTCATCAAAGTAATCCTTTAGTATAGGTGCCATTATTGTCCATATTTTGTAGATGGGGAAACTGAGATTGATAGAAATTAAATGATTTGCTTCAGTTCACAAAAATAATGTATCTGAGGAAGGTTTCATATTTGATTATTCCTTACTCACAGTCTAAAAACTCTATATACAAGGCCAAAGGAAGTAGCAATATAAATTATGCTTTCTATATATCCTCCCCAGGAATGAAAAGAAGACTATCATTAAAGCAACATGATGTGCCCCCATAAATATATTAACCAAAATTATTTATATTAGTTCAATATAAGAATTAATAAGAAGTTAGATTGAATTTGGGTTATAAGAGGGGAAGAGAGAATGCAATAAAACTTTTAATGAAAAATTTATTTTTCAACAAGGTTTAATCTGAAAGTCTAAAGTCATTGGACTCACTGAAATCAATATTATATATGATTAATCTGAATTGACATTTTACATTTGTTGGCATTGTCATTTTGGTTTTTGCTTTGTTATGATATTATGTGGAATTTCCACAGTGATGGAAAAATCTTTGTAAATCATACTTTTAGAAAAAACATTTGGGGCATTTGGGTCTATAAAACTCACCCAGGAGAAGTTTAGGGCAGAAAAAGTGTTATGAAAAGGCTGGCCATTATTTAGGTTTATATTAAAATTGGGAACACTGAAATCTTTAGTTTATATAATGAGGGATGTTAAGTGAAAATTTTATTGGCTAATGAACAGTAAAACACTTCATTTCTATAGAATTATTCATTTTAATCCATTCATTAAAAGTTAAATGGTTATAATGTACTGGGATTAAGAGGAGCTAAGCTTCCTAGAAGCTGACAAATGATAGAGAGTAAGACAAATTAACCCAAACAATTATCAAGGGCATTATCATTTTGACATGAAAGAATTAAATAACTACCGAATAGAAGCTATTCACATTTTTCCAGAAGAAAAGTGCAATGGTAAATAAACATTGACTCTATAATGAAGAAGAGGAAGGCACAGGCAGGGAATATGAGTAGATTTGAAATTCCTAAAGTATAAGGATTATTTCACTTAGTTCTGTTTCCCCAGATTCTAACAAATTATTTGGCACATAGGGAGTTTAATAAATGTTTGTTAACTTAAATTAAAAGATTTGGGAGCATATGTTATAAACCATAGACCCTGAGTGATTGTACTATACTGAATTCTTGTAGGGACCTTCTGAAACCCCTCAGAGCCCAATATCAGAATTGAGGAAAGGTGAGACATACTCCCTGAAGAATCCAAATTTGTGTGGTGTCTGAAGTTGCTGCTTTCTGTGGGTTTCTTATGGAATAAAAATAAAATGATTAAAATTGTTTTGGAAACATTGTAATTTTCTCATGAAGTTATTTGAACAAAAAAAGGCTTCATGATAATTATTTTGTGTAGGAATATTTAGCAAGAAAGTCACTGCTTGCACATCAAAACAGTGATCCCACTAATAAGTGCCATGACTAATGTGGACAATTTCCATTATAAATCACTTCTGCTCAGACACCAGAACAGACTAGAACATTTGCAGCAGAAGACAATTAAAACATGGTACGTGGTGTTTAACACAGGGTTAGCCAACTTTCATTAGGAAAATAACACTGGTTGCCAACTGTTTTCAAAACATTTTGTAGCTCACTGAGCATATTGAAGATCTGATGACTTGTGTTGCATTCACTGTCACACTCAAAGTACAGAACAGTGAGAACTTAGCCCACACTCATTATGAACACCTGGGACTCAGTCTGTGCCAAGAAATGGCATCAAACAGGAAAATGGCCTGGGATCAGTATAGCCATCAAAAATAAAGTGTCTTCTTAGCACATTGTCATATATCAGTTCTTACAAAGTGCACCAACTGTCATATGACAGCTTTGTTACCAGCTGGTGTCTCTATTAATATAGCCTCATAGAGCAAAAGATCATGGATAAATTCTTTTTAATCTTATAGGTAGACTTTGTTTAAAATGAGGAAGCTATTCTATTACCTGCATGTTAAAAAAAAACAAAACAAAACAAAACTAAAGCTTAGATTTTTTTGCTTGTTTGCTTTTTTAAATATTCCTAGAATTTTTATGGATAGTGAAACTTCAATCCTATTCAATAGGAAAATTATTTTTTTTAATTTCATTTTGTTAAGGGGTTAAAGGCAATAGAGGGAAAAGAGGAAAAAAGAAAACTTCGTGTTATTTTTATTTTTCATATGGTCACACTGACCCGTTTCATTTTATCCTTTGGAATTTTGATAGGCCAATATTTTTAATTATAGTTATTAAATATTTTGCAATTGATTATCTTTACAATATTGCTGTAACTGTATTAATTGTTGTACTGGTTCTTCTGATTTTACTTTGCATCAGTTCACATAAGCCTTCCTAGTTTGTTTTTTTAATATTATTCCATCACATTAATATGAAATTTTTAGTTAGGCATTCCTTCTAATTCACTGCAAATACAAAAAGAGATGATATAAAAATTGTTTTTGTAAGTATGCATCCTTTCCCTTTCCCTTTGGTCTTCTAAGCATATATCTAGTATTAGAATTATAGATCAAAGTTTATGAATAATTTAATACTTTTTGTTGCATAGTTCCAAAATGCTTTCTAGAATGGTTGTATAACTTCACAATTTTCATATATTTCCATACTCCTGAAACTTTTGTAATTTTCTAAATGTTTGTCCTATTAGCTAATCTAAAAGGCTTGAGGTGGTTCCATAGAGTTGTATTGATTTTCATTTCTCTAATTATTAGTGACTAAGATTATTTTATAACTCTGAATAATGATTTCTTCCTCTGAAAACTGTTACTCTTTGACATTTTATCAATTGGAGAGTGGCTTTTATTTTTATAAATTTGAATCAGTCCCTTATAGTTTTGAGAAATCAGATTTTTATCAAAGAAACTACAAGGAATAATTTTCAAATTCCCTGATTTTCTTCTAATTTTCTCTACATTGCTTTTGATTTGCAAAAAAATTTTGATTTAATGTAATCAAAATTATTCATTTTATCTGTTATGAAACTTTTTCTTATTTGATTATGGATATTTCCCAAATCCATAAATCAGATAGATAATTTCTTCCATCATCTCCTAATTTGCTTATGATATTATATTTATGTATAATTGATTTTACCTTGGTATATTCTAAAAGGTATAGATTCATGCCTAATTTTTGTGAGGCTGTTTTCCAGTTTTCCTAAAAGATTTTGTTAAATACTGATTTATTGCCCCAAGTAGCATGAATAATTACATATACCACTTAGGTGCTGTGTTCCTTTTGTGTTTGTAACCTGTTCCATTAATCAATCACTTGATGACTTATCTAGTACTGAATTATTTTGATCATTACAACTTTGTGGAATAGTTTGATATTTGGTATCGCTAGGCCCCTTTCTATTCATTTTTTTTCATTAATTTCCTTGATATTCTTGAAATTTGTTCCTCCAGATGAATTTTGTTATTATTTTTACTAGATTAATAATTTAATTCTTTAGTAGTCTGATTGATATGGCATTAAATAATTAAAATTAGATAATATTGTAAGTTTTATTATAATGGTTCAACTGACTCATGAAATTAATATTTTTCTGATTCTTCAAAATGTCCTTCATTTCTGTGAGAAGTATTTGGTAATTTTGTTCATACTATTCCTGTGTATATTTTGGAAGATGTAGCCCCCAGCTTTTCATATGATTTTTAATTATTTTAGAGGAAAGTTCTCTTTATTTTTAAAATTTATTTTGTTATACATATTGCTTTATAAATACAATAAATAAATATAATTTCTTACATTTATATTTTATATTCTGCAACTTTGCTGGTTGTTAAATATTTTGTCTAGTTTATTTTAGTTGATTCTCCTGGGCACTCTAAATAAATAATTTTATCAGATCCAAAAAGCAATAAATTAGTTTCTTCACTTTCTAAGCTTATTCCTTCAATTGATTTTTGGTTTTTAAATTTTCATTCCTACCTTTTACAGTTTAATATTTAATAAAAATAGAAATAACTGATATGAAAACATTTTGTCATTGAAGGAATTGGTAGGACTCCAACTTTACATATTAGTTTAAAAAATAATGTTAGATTCAATTCCTAATTTTTGGATAATTACACCTGTAATCCACCTTCTCCTAAATACTGCTTTGGTAGTCTTACAAATTTGTATATATTGTTTTATTGAATTCATCAATTTTATAGAAATTGTTTATTTTAGTTTTGATTTGTCTTTTGATTGATCCAGGCATTTTATAAGATTAGGTTATTTAACTTCCAATTAATTTTAAATTTAATAAGGCCTTTTATGAAAATAATTTTATGGAAATATCTTCAAAAAGTTACATTTTTGTAATATTTTATGCAATTGTTTGTAGAATTTTAAGTTCTAATACATTGGCAATTTTTATGAAGGCAAAATTTATGATGACCAAGAACCACAAAGAATTAGGTACATTCCTTAATATTGCCATTGCTGTTCTCCAGAGGTCTATCGTAATTAATATTAATACAATTCTATTTATCTAATTAATTTCTTTCTTGTTTATTTTCTTGTTAGATTTATCTAAGTTTGTGAGGGAAAATTAATGTCCTTCTTGAATATAGTTTACTTTCTATGCATTCCTGTAACATTTAACTTTTCCTTTGGGAAATGGTATATTATGATTGATTCATATATGATCAGAATTTATATTAATTGAATGCTTGAATTTTTAGAAATAGGTTATCTGATTATGTATTTTAATTACATTTTTTTCAAATTTTTCTATAGCTGAGAACTTAATCACTGTGTATGCTAGTTTTATTTCAACCAAAGCACAATAGCTTCTGTTTTAGTCCCTTATTTTGGGCTTTATGTATATCTTTATGTTTTAAGTATTTTTTTGAGAACTTGTGGGATTCTAATTCCTAATCCATTCTATTATCCTCTTCTATTTTATGGATTAATTATTCTTACTCACAATTATGATCTTTGTATTTCTCTCCATTCTGTTCTTTTTAATTTCTCCATTTTAATAGATTTATTTATCAAATCTGTTCTACTTTTGATCACTATCTCCCTTATTATTGACCCACTTTCATCACTCTCCTTTTCTCTTAACCCTTTTCCTTCCAAATTCCCTCTTGGGCAAGATAAATTTCCATATCCAATTGTGTCTATATACATTCTGCTTTCTTATCCAGTCTAGTTCAAAGTGAAGTTCAAATGTTTCAAGCTCTAATCCCAACCTTCTTTCCTCCCTCATTATATGTGATTTATGTGAGGTAGTATCCTCTGTTCTTTCTCCCTTTTACTTCTTTTCTAGTGCATCCCTTTTCCTTACATATCCATTGTTCTTTTGAAATCATCCTAACATAACAGAATCATACCCATGTTCTTTATGATGAAAAAAGACAATGTTATTATAATGAAAAAAAGACAGTCACTTCCAGTGTCAAGACGATCAAGTAAGGAAGCTTCCCACCATGATCCTCCCAAATTTCCCAATAAAAACCAGTAAACAAAAGCTTCATACACAATTTTGGAAGATAAAATCAACTATCTGAGAGGACTAATACAATAGGTCAGTCTCACTTGGGTAGGAGGGGAGCTAAGCTTGAGGATGCAGCAAGAAAGGCAGATGGCATCCCAGTGGGCCACCCCCTAAGCAGTGAGGTCCCAATCTGAATTAGAATAGACAATTAAAAAAACAACTCTCACTTTTTGCAAATGATATGATATACTTAAAGAATCCTAAAGGTCCAATAAAAAACTAATTGAAATAATTAACAACTATAGCAAAACTGCAGGATATAAAATAAATCCACATCAATAATAAGTATGTCTTTATATTAACAAAAAAGCCCAGCAACAATAGATAGAAAAATATATTCCATTTAAATTAACTGTAGATAACATAAAATGCTTTGGTGTCTACCTGCCAAGACAAACTCAGGAATTATCTGAGGACAATTACAAAACACTTTTCACACTAATAAAGTCAGATCTAAACAACTGGGAAAATGTTGACAGCTAATGGAGTAGGCAAACCATTATATTAAAAAAAGACAATCCTACCTAAATTAATCTACTTATCCAGTGCCATACCAATTGAATTGGCCAAAAAAATTTTATAAAGTTATAAAATATGATAACAAAATTCATCTGGGAAAACAAAAACATCAAGACTATTAGAGTCAAAGGGGAAAAATTGTGAAAGAAGGTGGCCTAGAAGTATCAGTTCTCAAAATTGTTTTACAAAGCTGTAATTAAAAAACAAAATAAAACTATTCTGGAGAGTGATTTAGAATTATGCCCCAAGGGCTTTAAAACTGTGCATATCCATTTATCTGGTATTATCATTACTAGGTCTGTATCTAAAAGAGATTAAATAAAAGGAAAAAGTCCCCTTCATACAAAAATATTTATAGCAGCTTTTTTTGTTGTGAAAAAAACAAACAACAGGTAACTGTGGGGATGTCCATCAATTGGAGAATGGGGTAGGTTGTAGTATATGATTGTGAAAAAAAGCTACTATAAGAAATGTTGAGAAGTTAAGAAAAACTTGAAAAAATCTACATGAAGGAAAGCAAAGTTAAATGAGCAGAACCAGGAAGTCATTTTTCATGCTAAAGGCAATACTATATGATGAATATCTTTGAATGACTTAGCTATTCTTGACAATGTAGTGATCCAAGAAAATCCTTAAGAACTCATGATGAAAAGCACCATCCACCTCTAAGGAAAGAACTTTTAGAGTCTGAATGAAGACTTAGATATACTGTATTTTGCTTTATTTCTTCTCTTTTCTTCTATATGTTACTTTTCTTTCACAAAATCACTAATATAGGAAAATGTTTTGCACTATTACAATTGTAAAACCTTTATCAGATTGCTTGCCATTTCAGGGAGTGGGGAGGGGGAGAAAAGGAGGAAAGGTGATAATGTGTCTCAGAGTTAAAAAAAGGATAAAATTGTTTTTTTCTATGTAATTAAAGAAAAAATAAAATTAAATAAAAAAGGCAAGAAATGTTAATATTAATCATGATTAGATTAACTATGGAATACAAATCTTTAAAAAACAAGTTCAAGATATTCATGGATAATAAACTATTTTATTTAAGAGAAAATAATATATCTCAGTCCAATTTGTGCATATCCAGCAGAAAATTAAACAAAAAAAAAATAAAATTTTCAAATGAGTGAGGAATTAAACCTGAGGGACTTATTAGAGCATATATTAAAAAGTAACATTAAAGAATAAACATATTTTTCTGTCTCTGTAGGCATATTTACAAAAAAAGGACTATGTATTGGTAAATTAAATCAATAAAATCAATAAAATTAAAAGTTGAAAATGTAGAAAATCAGTAAAAAGATAAAAATCATCAAACAGAGAAAGTCTTGAAAATTAAAATAAAAAGTAGAAAAACGCAAAATCAGAAAATATTAAAGAATTGACAAATGAAAGCAAAGGATTTCCAGCAAAAATACAGACAAAATCAATACACTTTAGTAAATATGATTATAAGAATTGTAGGTAAAAAAATCAAAATGTGAATGGAATTAAATAAATTGAAAAAATGTCAATTAATCATCTCAATCTACTATAGATACATTTTATATAGGCATAGTAATGTAAATTTGAGAAATGGTTGCAAAGAAAATTTCAAAGAAAAAGATCATGGAATAGAGATGTTGAAAACTTCAGTCCAAGAAAATGGAAATGTATAATCAGCAAATAAACTATAAAATCCCCACATGCAAATTAACATTGAAACAATAATTTATAGCCATATACTCAAATTTTTCTCAAAAATTGATAAAAACAACACTTTGCTAAATTATTTTTATAAGATAAATATAATCTTCATTGTTAAGCTAGTGAACAATAATTCAGGAGAAAATATATTTATGGGATTTAAAATTTAAAGCATTGAAGTAATCAACTAATATTGATGCTATAAAATTAAATCTTAGCAGAAATACAGATGGACTACAACTAAAGATTTTTACCACATGTTTAGAAGTTATTCAATATAAGGAAGATAAATAACATAAATAATTATATGAAAGTCAAAAGCCAAAGTTTTGTGTGTATAATGCAGAAAGAGCTTTAATTAAATACATTTGTATGATCAAAAAATAAAAGTATAATCATAATAAGGATATTCTTAATGTGTGAAAAGTATAATAGAAAATGCTAGCACTACTTGCAAAGACAACTTAATTAGTATTATTTCTATAGAAGTTTCAATGAATCATTTGGGAACCTGAAAGATTTTTTGTTTTGTTTTATTTTTTTTTAGATGTGACTGATCATTTTCCAAAATAATCCTCTTAGTTGCATAAATATGTAGTTAGAATGAGTGATGTGTGACAAGTCTTTTTTTCTTACATTTTATAAGCTTTTGAATTATAGTGACTGCTAAAGAATCATAAAAAGGAAAGCTCCACTTATTTATTGCCTAGATACTCAAATTATAAATTAAGATAAAAAAAATCTCCAGTATATCTACCTCAAACATTTTAGAAAAAAAAACAGTAATATAAATATCTCATATATCTCAATGATAAAATACAGTCCCAGGAAATATCATAAGTCAAAATTTGGATAGAATAAAGAAATTTCACTACTCCTCCTCCTATGAGCTACCTAATATATATATATATATATATATAAAAGAAAGCTAGGTTGGTCATTGGATAGAACTCTGGGGGTAGAGTGGTGATGGCAAACCCATGACACACATGTCAGCACTGACATGGTTAGCCATTTTCAATAACACATAGCCGCATGCAGCCGCATACAGAGAAGTATGTGGCCACATGCTGAGGATGAAACATTTGCTGTAGTGTAGGTTAGACACTGTGTATTATAGATGACAATTCTACCTATACTACCTATATTAATTTACCTATTTTGGTGTATTAAATACAGTTATAAATTACAATTATACTTTTTTGTTATTTAAACTATAAATATTGCGAAATTATGTTTTTTTTTTCCTCAAAGTGACCCACCCCTTGAGTTATGTTCGTTTTTTTTGGCGAATTTTGATACACCAGGCTCAAAAGATTGTCCATCACTGAGCTAGAGTCAGGATGACCCATGTTCAAATTTGGCCTCAGATACTTACTAGCTGAATGAGTCACTTAACCTCTGTTTTCATTAATCCAATGGAGAAGGAAATGGCAAATCACTGTGATATCTTTGCCAAGAAAACTCCATGGACATATTGACTTACTATGGTCCTTGAGAACATGAAGAGTCAGAATTGAAAACCTGAAAAATAAGCAACAATTATCTAGGGAACTGATAAGTTATATAGTCAAAATTAAAGCATGTATCTTTTGTTCATATTTCCTTTATTGATTATAATTGTTATTGCATTATTATTACACAAAAGTAATGTAATATTTAATGTATTCTGCTCTTTCTTCCTGCTTCTAGCTGACATTTTACTTTTATTCACTTTCAGTGCTCTCATTCTGAATTAAATTATCTTTTGTCTTAAATTATGATGTTAAGTTTATTCCTGAATGTTTTATCTACTAATTTGATCCAAACATAGTAAGAGTAAGAACAATTTTCTAGACACTGAAAAAAATCTCCCTCACTACCTAGCACAACAGAATGAAAAAAAATAACTAATTATTATTTAATTAATATTATTTTATTCTATGAGTTTTGAAAACAAATTATGAATTAATGGGCGGAAAAGATCATTGTACTTGAAAGTTATAGGGAAACATCACTAATAAGTTGGTAATTCAACTGAATCTTGGTGCAGATTTGTCTAGGCAAAGGAAAATTGAAATATAGGCTGATTACTCATGGGGAAATATATTTCAATTTTCCTTTGCCTAGACAAAACAAATCTCTGCACCAAGATTCAGATGAATTACCAACTTATTAGGGATGTTTCCCTATAACTTTCAAGTACAATGATCTTTTCCACCCATCAATTCATAATTTGTTTTCAAAACTCATAGAATAAAATAATATTGATTAAATGATAATTAGTTATTTTTTTTTTCATTCTATTTTGGACCAAACTCCAGCAGACCTGGAAGACCACCTGCGCAGAAGTCCTGAGAAAGAGAGAGAGAAAGCTCAAGGAATGGTTAACACAGGGGACATGGGTCAAGATACAACTGAGAAGAGATTTGAAACAGAAGATCAGACAGTGCCAAGATCAACAGGAGAAAGAAGAACTTCAAAAACAGTACTGGGAAATTAACCGTCAGGTCAAGAAGAGCGCAAGATATGACAAGAGACGGTTCATTCACGATATGACTGAAGGAGCAGAAACAGTAGCTGGGCAGGGGAACATGAAGAGGCTATACGAAATAACAAGAATTCTATCGGGAAAGAATTACAACCCTAGCAAGCCAGTGAAGGATAAGACTGGCAAGACAATAACAAGTGATGCAGGGCAGAAAGCCCGCTGGGCAGAACATTTCGAGAAGATCCTGAACCTACCACCTCCACCAACTGTTCCGGACATACCGCCAGCCACTGAACTGCTCCAGGTGAATACGGGCCCACCTACCAAAGTTGAGATCATCAAAGCCATCAAGACCATGAAAAACAGCAAGGCTGCAGGTCCAGACGTCATCCCCCCTGAAGCACTCAAGGCAGACCCAGATATGTCAGCATAGATGCTACAGCCCCTCCTACAGAAGATCTGGGAACAGGAACAAGTCCCGACAGACTGGAAACTAGGCTAACTGGTGAAGCTACCCAAGAAAGGTGACCTATCCCAATGCAGCAATTGGAGAGGAATCATGCTTCTATCTGCTCCCAGCAAAATCCTGACCAGAGTAATCCTAGAAAGACTGAAGGAGGCCTTAGACAAGAAACTGAGAAGAGAACAAGCAGGGTTTCGCCAGCACAGATCGTGCACGGACCACATCGTTACCTTATGAATCATCATCGAACAGTCCATCGAGTGGCAGTCCCCCCTCTATATGACTTTCGTGGATTTCGAGAAGGCATTTGACAGTGTGGACAGGAACATCATCTGGAGATTGATGCAGCACTACGGGATTCCCCCGAAGCTCATCAACATCATCCAGCGGTTATACAAAGACTTTACCTGCCAGGTCATCCACAATAGGAAACTGATGGCTCCCTTCACAGTGAAGACCAGAGTGAAACAAGGTTGCATGCTCTCACCCCTTATCTTCTTGATGGTCATAGATTGGATCATGAGAAAAACTACCAAGGACAGCAATGCAGGCATCCAATGGACTCATACCAAGCAGCTTGAGGACCTTGACTTCGCAGATGACATCTGTCTCCTTTCTCACAAACAGCAGGATGCGCAAGCCAAACTTGCACGACTCTCTGAGGAGGCGGAGAAGACTGGTCTGAAGATCAACAAGAAGAAGACCGAGGTGATCAAATTCAACAGCAGACAGGACCTGCCAATCCAACTACAGGGAGAAAACATCAAGGAGATGGACCACTTCACCTATTTGGGTAGCAAAGTCAGCAAGGACAGCGGGGCAGATGAGGACATCAGAAACCGAATCAACAAAGCCGACATGCATTTAACACCCTGAGGTCTGTCTGGACATCCAGAACACTATCCCTCATCACTAAGCTCCAAATCTTCAACACCAACGTAAAGGCCATCCTCCTATATGGATCAGAAAGCTGGAGAGTGAGGAACGTCGAAACCAACAAACTCCAAGTCTTTGTTAACAGATACCTACGCCACCTCTTGAACATCAAATGGCCTGAAAAGATCTCCAATGCCAGACTCTGGGAAAGAACAATTCAGTATCCCATCAGTCAGGACATAAAGAAAAGTAAGTGGAGATGGATAGGACATACGCTACGAAAACCTGAAGACAAAGTTGCCAGACAAGCATTGAGCTGGAACCCTCCAGGGAGGAGGAAAGTCAGAAGGCCAAAACAGACCTGGCGAAGATCTGCCGAAAATGAAACAAAGACTGTCGGAATGATATGGGCCCAGCTGGGGGAAGTTGCCCAGAACAGAGTCTGTTGGCGAGAGATGGTTGAGGCCCTATGCTCTTAGGGAGTCAACAGGAATAACATAACATAACACTCATGGGGAAATAAAATTTATTTTGCTAAGATTCAAAACTTCAAAGAAGTTTTTAAAATAATATTTTATTTTCCCTAATATATAAAACAATTTTAACAACATTTAAATTTTTTGAGTTCTAAATTCTTTCTCTCTCACATTCTGTCCTCACTCAATTTTACCTTTTAACTATCCCTGATGTTGTAAGCAATGTGGCATAGATTTTGTAGATTTTATATATACAATAATGTAAAGCATTTTTTCTAGGTTAGGTATTTTATAAAAGAAATCTCAAAAAAAGGGAAACAAAGAGAAATACAATATATTTTTGTCTGCATTAAGATTTCATCATTCTTTCGCGAGAAGCAGATGACATTTTTAGTCATGAGTCTTTGGGATTATGTTGAATCATTTAATTACCAAGGATAATTATGTCATTCACAGTTATTCATCAAAAGTATTGTTACATAATTATATTGTTATACAATATTCTTCTGGTTCTGCTGATTTCACTTTGTATTAGAACATGTTAGTTTTTTCAAGTTTTTACAAACTCATTATACTCATTGCTTCTCATGACACAATAGTATTCCATTACATTTATATACCACAATTTATTCAGCCATTACCCAATTTCTAATTCTTTGCCACCATAAAAATTTCTGATTATATTTTGTACAATTGGTACTTTTCCTCTTTCTTATCTCTTTGAGATATAAACCTAATAATGGCAGTTCTGAATCAAAGAACAATCAGAGTTTTAGAGCCCTTTGGGCATTGTTCAAAATTGTTCTCCAGAATGGCTAGAATAGATCAGACAAATAATCAGGGTTCAATGTCAGTTACAATTTAGGCTTTAAAAGCTATTTTTGAGATTCAATTGAGAATATACATAACCAGATATTTAACTATGTTGTGAGGAAGATTAGATTAGTTAGTAATTAAGAATTAAGGTGTATTTAGCAGGAAGGAGCTGGAGCTGGGAATTCCAAGATGGAATGAAGGAGCAGGAAGAAGTGACTTGTGCTCTGAGAGGGACTCCATTACGGGTTAGCACAAACTGTGGTGAGCCCTGGGAGATCTCAGAGTAAAGGACACCCTCCATCCTGATTTTCCCTGGGATCCTGTGTGATGGTGGCATCTAACAAAGAGGACAAGATCTACAGTGAAGTTCCAAGGGAAGAGGAGAAGTTTGGGATCTGGTGGATAGTGTCTCAAGCACACTCTCTCAACTTGGTACCTGAGACCACCTTGGCTCTTGGCATCCAGAGATCATCGGTGGATTACAGTGAGAACCGCAAAGCCACATCAGCCCTTAGCTGTGCTGCTCAAGCCTGGCAGGTCCAGGTCTGAGGCAGTCACCCAGAGACTCCATTACAGCTCCTTGGGCCCTGTCTGTTTAGGTCATTAAGTTAGTGTAGGGAAAACCTCCCCTTTCCCTGTGGGTTTTGTCATTAGGTTTTAAGGTTTTAGTATAGAAATCCCTTTCCCACCTTTTAGTTAAACATAATTAAAGCTGTTTACACCTTTACCTAGTCTGTTGGTTTCCAAAGGCTCTGAACTAGTGGTGAGCTGCTGGCAGTTGGTCAGCAGTCATTTTTGTCAGTTAGGAGCAGCTCAGCTGTGACCTCTCGTCTATCCTGGTCGGTCTCTCCTACAACCCAGTGTGTGTACCCACAACTATTAGATTCATTTTAACATCCCTGGTGTCTCCATTGCCATTATTTATTATCATTTCTACAGCTACCCTGCTCATGTATATAAGAAAAGAGACCAGGAATTCTGTTTTATATTGGTAGTCCTAAAATGAAAATCAAAAAATCAGATTAAGTAAAGGTTTCAAACATGACAAAGTAATTTTTCCCAGGCACAATAATGGTTTTATCAATGACAAAATTAATGAATATGAGAGGAGAGTTCACTGGGAGAAGGAATGAGTGGTCTTATATACCCCTTAACATGTTTTACTAAGGGATAAACTCAGTGCTTTGTAAAATGTAGGAACTAAATGTTGAATTGAATTGAATTGAAGTTCTTTGGACATATGGAGTTTTATGTGATTGTGCCACATCTAAAAAGAGATGTCAAAGAGGTAGTTTGAGATAAGAGAAAATGTTAGGCCAGAAAAGAAATATTTTAGAATAATTAATAGAAAAATGGTAATTGAAGCTATAACAATAGATGATATCTCTAAGAATAATGAAAAAAAAAAAGGTCAATAGTTAATAACTGGTGGTCTTGGTGAAGGGGAAATCAAAGTTTAAAGATCTCATTTTATTTTAGAATACTTCTTTAAAATGAAATATAATTTTGTCTCTACAAAGGCAATCTGAGTTATATTCTTGGCTCATATTCTATCAAATAGAAAGAGTATAAAAGAAATTTTATGTGGCTGGCCAAAGGAATACAAAATTGTGCATGCCCTTTGATCCAGCAGTATCATGACTAAGTCAATAGAGATTTTTTAAAGCCTTCTATCTTTACAAAAATATTTATTACAGTTCTTTGTTATGGTAGAAAATAATTGGAAATTGATGGGTCATCCATCAATTGAAGAATGAATGAATAAGGTGTAGTATATTTGTAATGAGATACCCTTATGGTATATGAAATGATGAACAGTATGACTTCAGAAAAGCTGAGAAAGAATTACATAAATTAAGCAAAGTGAACTAAGAACTAACGATGGTAAATTGTACATGGTAAAAACTATACTATATTTTGGTGAACAGCTGTGAATAACCAAATTATTCTCAGCAACAGTGATCCAAGACAGTCCCAGAAACTCATGATAAAAATTGCTATCTGGCTTCCAAGAAAGACTTAATGGAGTCAGAATATAGTCCAAAGCCTACTATATTTCAATTTCTTCTTTTTTACTATTTTTTTTGTTTGAGATCTCTTTCACAAAAAGACTAATATGAAAAAGTGATTTACTGATTGCACATTAAAAAAATCTATAACAGATTGTTCTCTGCCTCAGGAAGGGTGAAAGAGATTAAGGAAGAGATGATGGAAAGTAGTGAAAATATTTGGAACTCAAGTATTTTTAAATGAATATTAAATTTTTTCACATGTAAAGGGGGATGAAGAAGAAAGCATATGTCATTTATGAAATAAAATAAAATATTTTGTCATAAGTGAGTATTCCAATATTAGACAATACTTGGTATAATGGCAGAGACAAGATCTATTAAAATTATTTAATACACAAATTTCTTTATATTACTCTGAATGGAATGTGAAACGATAAAGGGTTTTTGTCTGATTTTTATTATAACATTGTGAGAACTTAGTCTGCTACATATAGATAGATAGTAACTTAGACATATGGTTTTGAAGACAGCTGAATAATTGTTTGAGGCTTTGTAAGAATAAATACTATTTTATCTCTGTGAGTTTTTTCTTTCTGTGAAATGATACTGTAAAATACTGGTTCTAAAATTATAAAATTATAAAGTTGTTGATTTCTTTAGGGTATCATATTTAATGTTATTTTTCCTATAATTAAGAGGTGAATATAATTCATGAAACTTAAAACAAGATCCTACAGAATTTCAATATAATATAATAAATTCTAAGTGTGTATTATTTCTATCGCCTGTTCTTCACAGGTTAGTTTCATTTATGTAATTTTGCAAAATTTTCATTTGTTGATTAATACTGATTACTGCTAAGAATTGATAGTATTAAATTCTGCATTTACCGAGAAATTGATATGTTTGGTGTCACTGAAACGTGTGTAGGTAAAGATATTAGGTTTATTGTGAGAAATGTAGCATCACCATATTCTATTATCTAGAATTCTTTATGTTTTTCCTTTAGCATTTAGACAGGCACAGAAAATCTGACTTTTTGTAAAGCAAAATGTATTACCAATTCTTAGGGTGACAATTCCTGTGGCTAAAATTCATATATAGTTGCTATGCTTTACTACTTTTTTAAAATATTTATTAATAATCATTTTTAACATGGTTACATGATTCATGCTCCTACTTTCCCCTTCACCCCCCGCACTCCCCCCACCCATGGCCAACACACATTTCCACTGGTTTTGTCATGTGTCCTTGATCAAGACCTATTTCCAAATTGTTGGTGGTTGCATTGGTGTGGTAATTTCAAGTCCACATCCCCAATCATGTCCACCCCGACCCATACGTTCAAGCAGTTGCTTTTCATATGTGTTTCCTCTCCTGCAGTCCTTCCTCTGAATGTGGGTAGTTTTCTTTACCATAAATCCCTCAGAGCTGTCCTGGGTCATTGCATTGCTGCTGGTACAGAAGTCCATTACATTCTATTTTACCACAGTATATCAGTCTCTGTGTACAATGTTCTTCTGGCTCTGCTCCTTTCTCTCTGCATCAATTCCCGGAGGGCTCTCCAGTTCGCCTGGAATTTCTCCAGTTTGTTATTCCTTTTAGCACAATAGTATTCCATCACCCGCATATACCACAGTTTGTTCAGCCATTGCCCAATTGAAGGACATACTCTCCTTTTCCAGTTTGTTGCCACCACAAAAAGCGCAGCTATAAATATTTTCGTACAAGTCTGTTTATCTATGATCTCTTTGGGGTACAAACCCAGCAATGGTATGGCTGGATCAAAGAGCAGGCATTCTTTTATAGCCCCTTGAGCATGATTCCAAATTGCCAGCTAGAATGGCTGGATCAGTTCACAACTCCACCAGCAATGCATTAATGTCCCAATTTTGCCACATCCCCTCCAACATTCATTACTCTCCCCTTCTTTCATTTTAGCCAATCTGTTAGGTGTGAGGTGATACCTCAGAGTTGTTTTGATTTGCATTTCTCTAATTATTAGAGATTTGGAACACTTTCTCATGTGCTTATTGATACTTTTGATTTCTTTACCTGAAAATTGCCTATTCATGTCTCTTGCCCATTTATCAATTGGGGAATGGCTTGATTTTTTATACAATTGCTTTAACTCCTTCTATATTTGAGTAATTAGACCCCTGTCAGAGTTTTTCATTTTAAAGATTTTTTCCCCAATTTGTTGTTTCCCTCCTGATTTTGACTACATTGCTTTTGTTTGTACAAAAGCTTTTTAGTTTAATATAATCAAAACCATTTAATTTACATTTTGTAATTTTCTCTAACTCTTGCTTGGTTTTAAAGTCTTTCCTTTCCCAGAGATCTGACAAGGATACTATTCTGTATTCACTTAACTTATTTATAGTTTCCCTCTTTATATTCAAGTCGTTCACCCATTCTGAATTTATCTTGCTGTAGGGTGTGAGATGTTGATCTAAACCTAATCTCTCCCATATTATTTTCCAAATTTCCCAGCAGTTTTTGTCAAATAGTGGATTCATGTCCCAAAAGTTGGGCTCTTTGGGTTTATCATACACTGTCTTGCTGATGTCATTTACCCCAAGTCTATTCCATTGATCCTCCTCTCTGTCTCTTAGCCAGTACTATATTGTTTTGATGACTGCTGCTTTATAGTATAGTTTAATATCTGGTACTGCTAGGCCCCCTTCCTTCACATTTTTTTCATTATTTCCCTTGATATTCTTGATCTTTTGTTATTCCAAATGAAATTTGTTATAGTTTTTTTCTAATTCAGTAAAGAAGTTTTTTGGTAGCTTAATAGGTATATCACTAAATAGGTAAATTAATTTGGGTAGAATTGTCATTTTTATTATGTTAGCTCAACCTACCCATGAGCAATCAATGGCTTTCCAATTGTTTAGATCCAGTTTTATTTGTTTGGAAAGTGTTTGGTAGTTGTTTTCATATAATTGCTGTGTTTGTTTTGGTAGATAGATTCCTAAGTATTTTATATTGTCTAGGATGATTTTAAATGGTGTTTCTCTTTCTACTTCTTGCTGCTCTAGTGTGTTGGAAATGTATAGAAATGTTGATGATTTATGTGCATTTATTTTGTATCCTGCAATGTTGCTAAAGTTGTTGATAATTTCTACAAGCTTCTTAGTTGATTCTCTAGGATTTTTTAAGTATACCATCATATCATCTGCAAAGAGTGATAACTTAGTCTCCTCCTTGCCTATTTTGATACCTTCAATTTCTTTTTCTTATCTAATTGCAACTGCTAGTATTTCTAGTGCTATGTTGAATAATAGAGGTGATCATGGGCATCCTTGTTTTACTCCTGATCTTATTGGGAAGGCTTCTAATTTATCCCCATTGCATATGATGTTTGTTGATGGTTTTAGGTATATACTGTTTATTATTTTTAGGAAAGGTCCTTCTATTCCTATACTTTTCAGTGTTTTCAATAGGAATGGATGCTGTATTTTGTCAAAGGCTTTTTCAGCATCTATTGAGATGATCATGTGATTTTTGTTTGTTAGACTATTGATATGGTCAATTTTGTGGATGGTTTTCCTAATGTTGAACCAACCTTGCATTCCTGGTATGAATCCCACCTGATCATGGTGGATGATCTTCTTAATTACTTGCTGGAGTCTCTTTGCTAGTATTCTATTTAAGATTTTTGCATCTATGTTCATTAGGGAGATTGGTCTGTAGTTTTCTTTCTCTGTTTTTGATCTCCCTGGCTTTGGAATCAGTACCATATTTGTGTCATAAAAGCAATTTGGTAGGACTCCTTCTTTGCTTATCATATCAAATAATTTGTATAGTATTTGGATTAGTTGCTCTTTGAATGTCTGATAGTGATGTCACTTGTGAATCCATCAGGCCCTGGCAATTTTTTCTTAGGGAGTTCTTTGATGGCTTCTTCAATTTCTTTTTCTGATATGGGATTATTTAGGTATTCTATTTCTTCTGCTGTTAATCTAGGCAGTTTATATTTTTTTGTAAATATTCGTCCATATCTCCTAAATTGTTATTT
>NC_058130.1:653045038-653045840 GCF_016433145.1 Gracilinanus agilis
TTTAGTATTTCTAATTTAGTTTCCATCTGGGGATTTTTAATTTGCTCGCTTTCTAATTTTTTGAGTTGCATGCCCAATTCATTAATCTCTGCCCTCCCTAATTTGTTAATATATGCACTCAAGGATATAAATTTCCGCCTGAGTACTGCCTTGGCCGCATCCCACAGAGTTTGGTAGGATGTCTCATCATTGTCATTTTCTTCAATGAAATTATTGATTGTTTCTATGATTCCTTCTTTGACAAATTGGTTTTGGAGAATCATATTATTTAATTTCCAATTAGTTTTTGATTTTCCTGTCCAGGTGCCTTTACTAATTATTACTTTTATTGCATTATGATCTGAGAAGGTTACATTTATTATTTCTGCTCTTTTGCATTTGTTTGCAATGATTCAATGCCCTATAACATGGTCAATCTTTGTGAATGTGCCATGAGCAGCTGAAAAGAAGGTGTATTCCTTTTTGTCCCTAATTATTTTCTCCACATATCAATTAGATCTAATTTTTCTAAGACTTCATTCACCTCTCTTACCTCTTTCTTATTTATTTTTTGGTTTGATTTCTCTAGATCTGACAGAGGAATATTTAGATCTCCCACTAGTATGGTTTTACTATCTATTTCCTTCTTGAGCTCTGCCAGTTTCTCCTTTATGAATTTGGGTGCTATGCCACTTGGTGCATACATATTGAGCAGTGTTATTTCCTCATTGTTTATACTGCCTTTAATCAGGATGTAATGACCTTCCCTGTCTTTCTTAATCATATCTATTTTTACTTTGGCTTTGTCAGAAATCATAATAGC
>NC_058130.1:653046240-653048321 GCF_016433145.1 Gracilinanus agilis
TAAAGATTTTTTCCCAATTTGTTGTTTCCCTTCTGATTTTGACTACATTGTTTTTGTTTGTACAAAAGCTTTTTAGTTTAATATAATCAAAACCATTTAATTTACATTTTGTAATTTTCTCTAACTCTTGCTTGGTTTTAAAGTCTTTCCTTTCCCAGAGATCTGACAAGGATACTATTCTGTATTCACTTAACTTATTTATAGTTTCCCTCTTTATATTCAAGTCGTTCACCCATTCTGAATTTATCTTGCTGTAGGGTGTGAGATGTTGATCTAAACCTAATCTCTCCCATATTATTTTCCAAATTTCCCAGCAGTTTTTGTCAAATAGTGGATTCATGTCCCAAAAGTTGGGCTCTTTGGGTTTATCATACACTGTCTTGCTGATGTCATTTACCCCAAGTCTATTCCATTGATCCTCCTCTCTGTCTCTTAGCCAGTACTATATTGTTTTGATGACTGCTGCTTTATAGTATAGTTTAATATCTGGTACTGCTAGGCCCCCTTCCTTCACATTTTTTTCATTATTTCCCTTGATATTCTTGATCTTTTGTTATTCCAAATGAAATTTGTTATAGTTTTTTTCTAATTCAGTAAAGAAGTTTTTTGGTAGCTTAATAGGTATATCACTAAATAGGTAAATTAATTTGGGTAGAATTGTCATTTTTATTATGTTAGCTCAACCTACCCATGAGCAATCAATGGCTTTCCAATTGTTTAGATCCAGTTTTATTTGTTTGGAAAGTGTTTGGTAGTTGTTTTCATATAATTGCTGTGTTTGTTTTGGTAGATAGATTCCTAAGTATTTTATATTGTCTAGGATGATTTTAAATGGTGTTTCTCTTTCTACTTCTTGCTGCTCTAGTGTGTTGGAAATGTATAGAAATGTTGATGATTTATGTGCATTTATTTTGTATCCTGCAATGTTGCTAAAGTTGTTGATAATTTCTACAAGCTTCTTAGTTGATTCTCTAGGATTTTTTAAGTATACCATCATATCATCTGCAAAGAGTGATAACTTAGTCTCCTCCTTGCCTATTTTGATACCTTCAATTTCTTTTTCTTATCTAATTGCAACTGCTAGTATTTCTAGTGCTATGTTGAATAATAGAGGTGATCATGGGCATCCTTGTTTTACTCCTGATCTTATTGGGAAGGCTTCTAATTTATCCCCATTGCATATGATGTTTGTTGATGGTTTTAGGTATATACTGTTTATTATTTTTAGGAAAGGTCCTTCTATTCCTATACTTTTCAGTGTTTTCAATAGGAATGGATGCTGTATTTTGTCAAAGGCTTTTTCAGCATCTATTGAGATGATCATGTGATTTTTGTTTGTTAGACTATTGATATGGTCAATTTTGTGGATGGTTTTCCTAATGTTGAACCAACCTTGCATTCCTGGTATGAATCCCACCTGATCATGGTGGATGATCTTCTTAATTACTTGCTGGAGTCTCTTTGCTAGTATTCTATTTAAGATTTTTGCATCTATATTCATTAGGGAGATTGGTCTGTAGTTTTCTTTCTCTGTTTTTGATCTCCCTGGCTTTGGAATCAGTACCATATTTGTGTCATAAAAGCAATTTGGTAGGACTCCTTCTTTGCTTATCATATCAAATAATTTGTATAGTATTTGGATTAGTTGCTCTTTGAATGTCTGATAGTGATGTCACTTGTGAATCCATCAGGCCCTGGCAATTTTTTCTTAGGGAGTTCTTTGATGGCTTCTTCAATTTCTTTTTCTGATATGGGATTATTTAGGTATTCTATTTCTTCTGCTGTTAATCTAGGCAGTTTATATTTTTTTGTAAATATTCGTCCATATCTCCTAAATTGTTATATTTATTGCCATATAATTGGGCAAAATAGTTTTTAATGATTGCCTTAATTTCTTCTTCATTAGAGGTGAGTTTTCCCTTTTCATCTCTAATATTGTCAATTTGGTTTTCTTCTTTCCTTTTTTTTATTAGATTGACTAGTACTTTGTCTATTTTATCTATTTTTTCAAAGTACCAGCTTCTAGTCTTATTTATTAATTCAATAGTTCTTTTACTTTCGATTTTATTAATTTCTCCCTT
>NC_058130.1:653048399-653182472 GCF_016433145.1 Gracilinanus agilis
AGAGTTTGGTAGGATGTCTCATCATTGTCATTTTCTTCAATGAAATTATTGATTGTTTCTATGATTCCTTCTTTGACAAATTGGTTTTGGAGAATCATATTATTTAATTTCCAATTAGTTTTTGATTTTCCTGTCCAGGTGCCTTTACTAATTATTACTTTTATTGCATTATGATCTGAGAAGGTTACATTTATTATTTCTGCTCTTTTGCATTTGTTTGCAATGATTCAATGCCCTATAACATGGTCAATCTTTGTGAATGTGCCATGAGCAGCTGAAAAGAAGGTGTATTCCTTTTTGTCCCTAATTATTTTCTCCACATATCAATTAGATCTAATTTTTCTAAGACTTCATTCACCTCTCTTACCTCTTTCTTATTTATTTTTTGGTTTGATTTCTCTAGATCTGACAGAGGAATATTTAGATCTCCCACTAGTATGGTTTTACTATCTATTTCCTTCTTGAGCTCTGCCAGTTTCTCCTTTATGAATTTGGGTGCTATGCCACTTGGTGCATACATATTGAGCAGTGTTATTTCCTCATTGTTTATACTGCCTTTAATCAGGATGTAATGACCTTCCCTGTCTTTCTTAATCATATCTATTTTTACTTTGGCTTTGTCAGAAATCATAATAGCCACTCCTGCCTTCTTTTTCTCATTTGATGCCCAAAAGATTTTGCTCAAACCCTGAACTTTAAACTTGTGTATGTCCACCCTTCTCATATGTGTTTCTTGTAGACAACATATGTGGGATTCTGGTTTCTAATCCACTCTGCTATTTGCTTCTGTTTTATGAGCGAGTTCATCCCATACACATTCAGTGTTATAATCATCAGTTGTGCATTTGCTGACACTTTCGAATCCTCCCCTCTTCCTACCCCCTTTTTCCTTATACTTTTTCCTTTTAAATCAGTGGTTTGCTATTGAGCAGCTATCCCTTATCCCCTCCCTTGATTAACTTCCCTTTCTACCCCCTCCCTTATTTTCCCCCTTCTTTTTGTTTTTAAAGGCCTTATGAATTCCCTCCTTCTTCTCCCCTCCCTTTTTTTGTCCTCTCCACTCCCCTGCTCCCCTTGGTTTATCCCTTCTAACTTTCTCAGAAGGGTTAGATAAGAGTTTTATGTCCCAATGGATAGTATAGCTACTCTTCCCTCTCCGGGTTGATTACACTAAGAGTAAGGTTTGATTATTACCTCTTTATACTCTCTTCCTCTCCTTCTTATAATAGTATTTGTTCCCTCTCCCTCCCATGCCCTCTTTGTGTGTAATAGAATATCCTATTTTCTTATTCACTCAAGGTTCTCTTGGTGTCCCCTACTATTCACCCCCTCTTTCCCACCCCCATGCCATCTTAGATTATTTAGTTTTCCACCCTCACCCTGTGAATTATTTTCTGATTACTATAATAGTGAATATTATAATAGTGAATAGAGTTCACTACAGAGAAATATACATAACGTTTCTCTACATAGGAATACAGATAATTAGATCTCACTGAGGCCCTTAAAAAGGCAAATTTAAAAATTATAAGTTTTCTTTCTTTCCCCTCTGTATCTTATTTACCTTTTCATGTTTCTCTCGATTTTTGTGGTTGGATATCAAACTTTCCATTTAGCCCTGGTCTTTTCTGTGCAAATACCTGGAATTCTTCAATTTTGTTGAATGTCCATACTTTCCCCTGGAAATATATAGTCAATTTTGATGGGTAGTTGATCCATGGTTGCAGGCCCAGCTCTCTTGCCTTTCTGAATATCGCATTCCAAGCCTTGCGATCTTTTAGCGTGGAGGCTGCCAGATCCTGTGTGATCCTGATTGGTGCTCCTTGATATTTGAATTCTTTCTTTCTGGCTTCTTGTAAGATTCTTTCCTTTGCTTGGAAACTTTTGAATTTGGCGATTATATTTCTGGGTGTTTCCTTTTCTTGATTGACTGTCGCAGGTGTTCTATGAATCCTTTCAATGTCTATATTGCCCTCTTGTTGTAGAACTTCAGGGCAATTTTCCTGAATTATTTCTGTTAGTATGGAGTCCAGGTTTCTATTAATTTCTGGTTTTTCTGGAAGACCAATTATTCTCAAATTGTCTCTTCTAGACCGGTTTTCTTGGTCTGTCACTCTCTCATTGAGATATTTCATGTTTCCTTCTATTTTTTCAGTCTTTTGACTTTGTTTTATTTGTTCTTGTTGTCTTCAGAGATCATTAGCTTCTAGCTGCTCAATTCTAGCCTTTAGGGACTGGTTTTCAGTTATAATCTTTCAGTTTTCGGCCATAATCTTCTGGTTTTCGGCTATAAGCTTCTGGTATTCCTTTTCAATCTGGTCATTTCTGGTGTTCAATTTGCTTATCAGTTCATTTGGTTTCTGAGCCTCACTTTCCCGTTGCAAGATTCTACCTTTTAAACTGTTATTTTCTTACCAGATCTCTTCCATTTTCCTCAAAATCTCAGTTTTGAACTCTTCCATAGCTTGTGAGGAGTTTTCCTCATTTGAGCAGGGTCCAGATATTTGTTTGTTCTCCTCCTCTGTTTGCTCGGTTTTCTGGATTTTCTCTGTGTAAAAGTTGTCAAGTGTTAAAGACTTCTTTTTCTTGTTGTTAATCTTTCTCTTCTGAACTTCCTGAGACTGGGTAGCCATTGTTAGCCCAGCAGCTTCTCAGGTTTATCCTTGTGCTCAGGGTCTGTCCGAGGTCAAGCCCCCTGGTGGATCCCCTTGCTTGATCCTCTGCCAGAGGTTTTTTTACAAGCCTCAGGGCGCTGCTTCCACAGTCGTACAACTGTCCACGCTGGTTCCCCACTCAGGATTTCAGAGCTTTAGCTTGTGGTTGTGTCTGCCTCCACCCACGCCTCCTCGGAGCCTGAGCTCTGAGCCCGCCTGAGCTCTGCTCCCGAGCTCTGAGTCCTAAGCCCGCGCTCAGATTTCGGGTGCATTCTTTAGCTTTTTGGGGTCCCAAATCTTTCTGCTCTCAGGAACAGGCCCCAGAGCTGCCAATGACTCGATGAGTGCCCCACTCTTGCTCTATTTCTTTTTAGCTGGGTTCGGCGCTATAGGTGCTGTGTGTGGAGGGGTTGGGGGTGGGGTGGTTGCTCAGCCCGCGATTTAGTGAGAGCTGAGCTGTTTCACCCCTTTATAGCATGGAAATGCCTTGATTCCACGTACCTTCCACGCTGTGCCCTGTTGTGGGGTTCCTCCGTTCATCTGGACTTGTTTTTATGTCCCCTTGAGGAGTTTTGTGTGTTTCGGTCAGGAGAGGTTAAGAGCTGCTTCTTACTCTGCCGCCATCTTAACCCGGAACAGCTTTACTACTTTTTTAACTGAGCCTACTTATCTTCTTGTCCTGATGGATGAATTAGAAATTCCATTTGATTTTCTCTAAAAATTTTAAGGAGCAATAACAGATTTTCAGGTACTCCTTGAGAAGAGGTTCCTAGCAGAAATTGCACCTCTATATGAATCACCTTTTCTGGAGAATTCCTAGAGATTGCAAGTGTACCCTCTGCAGAAAAGGACATACTTTGGGCATGCACCATTTGAATGATGTTATACCCTGAAGAAATCACTGGGAGAGTTTCCACCAAGAACAATTCTCTCATTTGAGAAGAAGTCAAGGTAAGATATCTGGGCCCAAATTCACATGAGGACAGCTCTATGTAGCTTAGAAAGCTGAATGTTAACTATGTTTCTGTTTAGGATAGAAGCCAATTTGCATTGTCTTTTTGCTACTTGTGGGTTGAGAAAATAAGCAGAGATACTTTCTCAACTTGGTTAAATGCTTCTTATTCTTTTGCCTTCTTTTGACTTCTTTGTAGAACTTTATGAACCATTACCTCTATGAATTTGTAAAAATTCAGGTTACTCTGCTGTTAGATGTTGTTTTTTTTCCTCTTGGTGATTAACTCAGGATCAGGTTATTCAAGATAAGGTTAATACAGGATCAGGGATGGTGAAATTGGTTGGTGCAGGTTGTTGGTAAATTCAGTTTACCTATGGACTACCCTTACCAAATGAACCACCCACTCTGAACCCAAACTCCAAATTGAGATTTTTTTCTCAGTTAAAATCCTTCCTTATATATCTGATCCTTAACTGCCTTGGTACATGCTACCTCCCACCAGGCTCAGTTCATCCTATGTTCTAATTGGGTAACTGTCCATCATCTTGATTTCCATATTGCTGTGCAATTTATCATTACACCCTGCACCATTTCATTTGGTGGGGAAGGAAAAAGGATTAGATTTATAGCCTTGCTTAGGTTTGATAGAGCACAGACAAGTTCGAAGTCCAATTTCCTTCTTTGGGCTCAACTCCTAAGTGCTCTGACTTCTCTGAGATTTCATGCTAGGCTCTGTTTGAAATCCTATATCCAAGGTAATCATGGTTTAAAACCTTGCATCCCATTGATATGGTGGTATAGGCTTCCTCTAGACACCCACATTGTGTCAGAGAGTATATATAAAAGGCTCATTTTTCCTTGTATTCCTGCAGTGCTAGGGAAGGTGACTTTGAGCCCCAGGACCTCTCACTTCATTCTTTTTTTTTAATTCTTTTTTTATTTTAAGAAAAATTTTCCATGGTTACATGATTTATGTTTTTCCTTTTCCCTTCACCCCCTCATGCCCCCTTCATAGCTAACTCACATTTTCCCTGGTTTTAACATATGTCATCAATCAAGACTTATTTACATATTATTGATAGTTGAATTGGTGTGGTTGATTTGAGTCTACATCCACAATCATGTCCACATCAACCCATGTGTTCAAGCAGTTGTTTTTCTTCTGTTTCCACTCCTTTAGTTCTTCCTCTGAATGTGGAGACCATTCTTTTCCATAAATCTCTCAGAATTGTCCTGGGTCATTGCATTGCTGCTCGTACAGACATCCGTTACATTTGATTTTACCACATTGTATCAGTCTATGTGTGCAACTTTCTTCTGGCTCTCCTCCTTTCACTCTGCATCAATTCCCCAAGATCTTTCCAGTTCACATGGAATTCCTCCAGTTTATTAATCCTTTGAGCACAATAGTATTCTATCATAAACATATACCACAATTTGTTCAGCCATTCCCCAATTGAAGGGCATACCCTCGCTTTCCAATTTTTTACCACCACAAAGAGCACAACTATAAATACTTTTGTAAAAGTCTGTTCATCTATGATCTCTTTGGGGTACAAACTTGTAAATGGTGTGTCTTATAAATATGAAAAATGATAAAGGCTGGTATAAATATATAAATTAGTAATTTAATTAAAGCCATGTTTATAGATAAAGTTATCAGACCACACACTTGTAAGCATTCAAAACTGCCCCCTCCATTACTGTCTCCTGTCTGCTGGCCAAGAGAGCCTACTGGCAAAAGAGACCACTCCCTCCTAACCCAGGAGATTTAAGCTCTTCCCTGGGTCAAGACGTAGGCCTTCCCAAGCCCAAAAACCCGGAAACAGAAACCAGTTGGACCATGTTGGATCACGGGAAATGTAGTTTTGATACATTTCCCATGTCCATAGAAATATATACACTTTTAGATGGCATTTTCCCAAATTTCACTTTTACAATTCCCAGTGAGGTCTGGCAAAAAAAAAAAAATGTTAGTCCTTTTTTCTTCGCTGGACCTGTAAAAATAAACAACTTCTAAATTTTTCAGGAATTTGGAGATAAAAGAAATAGATGAACAAATGGTTAAAATTAGATGCATTGACAAAAAACCAATTTGGGGGGCTGTCCTCCACTGGCACAACAGTGTACAATTAAAACAATACATACAACTCAATTTCAACTCCCCATAGTTCAATCAACTGCACCCCAAAGTTCAAAGTTTGGTCTTCATGGTACAGTGAAGGCTTTTCAGACATCTGTGTCCTCACCAAACAAGTTCATCGTCTGGATTTTGGGGAGATGGCAGGATCCTTATCCTGAAATTATTCTCAAAAGAATTTAAACTTTACATTATAGATTACAAAACATACATTTTCTTCTAAGATTTATACAATTTAATTCCCCTTGAAATTACTCCTAAAAGAGTTAAATATACATATATTTTTACATTATCAAATTTAAAAAAAACTTAACAGATATCCCCGTGAGGTGAATCTTAAACATACCTTTTTTCTAAAAAAAAAGTACCTCAGGTCAGCTAAGGATGGCAAAATACAAAGAATAAAATTCAAGAAAAAAGAAGAAAAATTAACTTGTAAATGAAATGTGCAAAAATCTAGGGAAAATAAACTTAGACCTTTGAATGAAGGTCTAATTAAAGTGAATTCAGCAGTGTGCAATTACCCATTCAGGGCCAGGACTTAAGGAAAATGTCTCTCTCTGATCTGACTTATCATCAGCTTTTTAGGGAAGTGAGCCAAAAAAATGACCAATCTTAGGTGCTTTCTAGGAATCTAAGTTGAGGGGACCCATGTCCTCTAAAGTTTTAGAAAAGACTGGGACTCCAGGACTCAAACCCCAATTTCCAAGCCCTAAAGTATTGGCATAGAACTGCTGTAATTTTGCAGATTTTAGTCAGTCAAGTCTCTGACCATGTGCTTTCTTTAGCACTATTAACAGCTTTCATATTCCCTTCTGGAATCAGAGAGGCATTTAAATCACAGTCCTATAGGCTCAGGTATTTGCTGTAGAATCAGAAAAAGGATAAATAATGATTATATATGTACTTCCAGTACAAGATGAGAAAAGGGAAAATCAATTCCTCATTAAAAAAAACGTTTTAAAAATAAAAAAAAATATATATATAGCTTAGAATTAGAAGGGTTATATTACCCAAAAATGAGACTTTCTGTGAGAGAAAGTGGGTTTTACAAAATAGCAGATTCAGAATGCACATTCAGATAGAGTACCATTATTTCCAATAGCACATTTTAAAACAATAATTAATGATGTTCAAAATCATATACTTGTTACAACTTATAAATCTTGGCTAAGAGTTTCTCAACAAACCCTGTTATTGCTTCCATAGCAAAATCTGATATTTAAAAAAAAAAAAAACCTTCTGGATAAGAATATACAGGAGCTCCTTGGCTTCCTGATTTTTAAAAAAATCCTGGGTAGGAAATGCTTCTATGTGTTTAAGGCAATAATATCTCTTATAATAAAATATATAAAAGCTTTATCCTTTAAGACAACAATTCTTAAGGATTTAAAGTAAAAGTTAAAAAAGATCTCTTGTAAATTACAAGGTAATATTCAAAGCATGGAAAACTTTCAAGGTTCTTTGCAATTACTAAGACAGAATAAATTTTTAAAAGACATGTGCTCTATAAATCCAGTAGTATCAGATCAACAAGCTGGTCAAAACCTCTTACCAGTTCTAATAGATTTTTCTCATTATTTGGGAGTTACAATAAAATCATAACAGAATTAATCTAGCAGCCACAAACTACATTAACTTAAAATGATTCAGTATAACAGGAAAATCAACGAAATAAGCAAGATTAATTTACAAAACACTAAGCAAAATACAGTAAGATACAGTCTTTTTAAAACAGAAATAAAGCTCATTCAGTTCCAAGGTTTTAAAAGTTCACCCCTGGTTTCAATTTAAGGTTCTTTTGATTGAGTTCTGCTGAGTTTAAGGGTTTTTTTTAAAAGTTCAAAGTTCTTCCCCTGAGTTCAGTTTTTTTTTTAATTCTTTTTTTTAGCCTAATGATAGCAATGCCTGCTTTTTGGCCATCTGGCTCAGCTCTTTTGAGCACTTTTTTAAAAAAGGGAAGTGGCTTTCCTTGCCATGCTTTTGCTAAAAGCAAGAGCACGTTTTTGCCTCCAGTGGGACTCAGCCTGCCAGTCCAGCCCAAACCACCTTGGGAGGGAGGTCAGGCCAGCCAATTCGGGCTTTTGGCTTTACACTAAAATGCCGGAGCCCAGCCAGTGTGTCTCTGCCGCTGCTGATCTCCTGACTCCTGACTTGATCTCCATTCCTGCCGTGCTGAAAGCCTCCAAGTCACCATTCCACACCAGAAACCCTGAGCTGCTTTTCCTGAGGTTTCCGGGAAGGAACCCAGTCCTGACTTGCCGAGATCTCGACCTCCAGAGACTGCTTCAGCTCTGCCCCAAACCATTTGGGTAGTATATTCCCTTTTTTCCCTATTTCTAGCCTTCCATGTGTTTCTCTAAAGACCTAATTTAGCCACCCACACAAGCTCTACCTGTGGGATTTTCTACAATGACCCGACACCACGTGGACCTAGTGTTTACCCTTAATGGGGCCGAATGTCCTATTCAGACTTGCTGCCCCCAGTACCATATTGTTTTGATGAACACTGCTTCAGTAGTACAGTTTAATATCTGGTATTGGTAGGCCACCATCCTTCACATTTTTTTTCCATTATTTCCTTTGATATCTTTGATGTTTTGTTCTTTAAAATAAAAATCGTTAAATTCTTTTTCTAATTCAGTAAAAAAGTGTTTTGGTAGTTTGATAGGTATGGCACTAAATAAGTAAATTAATTTGGGTATAATGGTCATTTTTATTATGTTAGCTTGTCCTATTCATACACACTCAATGTTTTTCCAGTTGTTTAGATCTAGTTTTAATTGTTTGGAAAATGATTTGTAGTTATTTTTGTATAATTCCTGTGTTTGTTTTGGTAGATAGATTCCTAAGTATTTTAAATTGTCTAGGGTGATTTTAAAGGGTGTTTCTCTTTCTACCACTTGCTGTTGTGATGTGTTGGAAATATATAGAAATGCTGATGATTTACATGCATTTATTTTGTATCCTGCAACTTTGCAAAATTGTTGATTATTTCCACTAACTTTTTAGTTGATTCTCTAGGATTTTTAAAGTAGACCATCATATCATCTGCAAAGAGTGATAGCTTAGTCACCTCATTGCCTATTTTAATACCTTCAATTTCTTTTTCTTCTCTAATTGCTACTGCTAGTGTTTCTAGTCCAATGTTAAATAATAGAGGTGATAATGGGCATCCTTGTTTCACTCCTGATCTTATTGGGAATGCTTCTGACTAATCCCCATTACAGATGGTGCTTGCTAATGGTTTTAGATATATACTGTTTTTTTATTTTTAGAAAAGCTCTTCTATTCCTATACTTTCTAGAGTTTTCAATAGAAATGGGTGTGGAATTTTGTCTAAGGTTTTTCCAGCATATATTGAGATAATCATTTAATTTTTCTTTGTTGGCTTGTTGATATGTTCAATTATGTTAATGGTTTTCTTAATGTTGAACCATCCTTGCATTGCTGTTATAAATCCCACCTGATCGTGATGAATAATTCTCTTCATCACTTGCTCGAGTCTTTTTCCTTGTATTTTATTTAAGATTTTTGCATCTAGGTTCATTAGGGAAATTTGTCTATGGTTTTCTTTTTCGGTTTTTGATCTACTTGGCTTTGGAATCAGTACAATATTTGTTGGTAGGAATCATTCTTTGCTTATTATATAAAATAATTTGTATAGTATTGGGATTAGTTGTTCTTTCAAGGTGTGATAAAATTCACTTGTGGATCCATCAGGCCCTGGAGATATTTTCTTAGGGAGTTCTTTCATGGCTTGTTCAATTTCTTTTTCTGATATTGGATTATTTAAGTATTCTATTTCTTCTGCTGTTAATCTAGGCAATTTATATTTTTGTAAATATGTATGCAGATGACCTAGATTTCTATATTTATTGCCATATAGTTGGGCAAAATAGTTTTTAATAATTGCCTTAATTTCCTCTTCATTAGAGGTAAGGTCTCCCTTTTCATCTTTGATACTGTTAATTTGGTTTTCTTCTTTCCTTTTTTTAATTAGATTTATTAGTACTTTGTCTATTTTATCTGTTTTTCAAATACCAGATTCTAGTCTTATTTATTAATTCAATAGTTTTTTATTGCATTATGATCTGGGAAGGTTACATTTATTATTTCTGCTTTTTTGTATTTGTTTGTCATGTTTCTCTGCTCTATTACATGGACTAGCTTTGTGAATGTTCTATGTGCTGCTGAAAAGAAGGTATATTCCTTTTTGTCCCTATTTATTTTTCTCCATATATCTATTAACTATAATTTTTCTAGGGTTTCATTCACCTCTCTTATCTCTTTCTCATTTATTTTTTTGTTTGATTTATCTAGATCTGATAGGAGGAGGTTGAGGTCCCCCACTACTATGGTTTTGCTATCTATTTCATCCTTGAGCTCCACTAGTTTCTCCTTTAGAAATTCAGAAGCTATACCATTTGGTGCATACATATTGAGTACTGATATTTCTTCATTGTTTATACTACCTTTTATTAGGATGTAGTTACCTTCCCTATCTCTTTTAACCTTATCTATTTTACTTGGGCTCTGTCAGAGATCATGATAGCAACCCATGCCTTCTTTTTCTCATTTGAAGCCCAATAGATTTTGCTCCATCCTCTCATGTTCACTCTATGTATGTCTGTCTGTCTCATGTGTGTTTCTTGTATACAACCTATGGTAGGATTTTGGTTTTTAATCCATTCTGCTATTTGGTTCTGTTTTATGGGCGAGTTCATCCCATTCACATTCAGAATTATAATTATCAACTGTGTATTCCCAGAAGCTTTGATTCTCTTTCCTAGTCCTGTCCCTTCTTCTTCCATTGTTTCCTTCTATACCAGTGTTTTGTTTTTTAATAAGTTCCTCTAATCCCCTCCCTTTTTGTACTTCCCTTTCTCCCCTCTCCCTTCTTATTCCCCTCTTATTGTTCTTTAAAGCTACGGCAACCTCCCTAAACCATCTCCCTCCCTAGTATTGCTTCCCTCCCCACCAGTCTGTTTGTTACCCTACTCCTTCTCTATATTGTGTGAATCAATTCTCTACCCCAATGTATCTGATTGTTTTTCTCTCTTTAAGCTGATTTCAATGCACTTACGCATAGACTATTTCCTCTCTCTAAGCTCTTTACCCTTATATTGTATTGTTATTTTCCCCTCTTGTTCCCATGTGCTTCTTTATGGAATATAAATTTATTCCTTTTTGTTAATTTTCCTATTTTTCTCATTATTACCTTCTTCCCCCCCAGTTTTGTGTATATTTATACATACATACACACACACACACATATATATATATATATGTATATATATTTATTGCTTGATATTTCATCCTATATAGTTTGTCTATGTTCCCTCTAAGTAAAGTTCTATTTACCCTGTTGGTAATAATAATTTTTAATATTTTCCAATATCTTCTTTTTTCTTGAGATACAAATTGATTGAACTTGTTGTGTCCCTTAAAGAAAAGAATTTTTTCTCCTCTTCCCATTTTCTTAATTACCTTATGTTGATTCTCTTGAGTTCTAGGTTTGATCAGCAAACTTGTTTTAAGTCTGTTTTTTTTTTTTCTTGATAAATGTTTGGAAGTCCTCAATTTTATTGAATTATCATACTTGCCCTTGCAATAATATAGTTAGTTTACTGGATAGTTGATTCTTGTTTGTAGACCCAGTCCTCTTTCTTTCTGGAATATTGTGTTCCATGCCTTCTGGTCCTTCAATGTAGATGCAGCTAGATCCTGTGTTATCCTAACTGTGGTTCCCTGATATCTGAATGACTTTTTTTATCAGCTTGTAATAGTTTTTACTTGGTCTGGTAGTTTTTTAATTTGACTATAATATTCCTGGAAGTTGCCAGTTGTGGATTATATGTAGGAGGTGATCTGTGGATTCTTTCAATTTCCACTTTTCCCTCTTGTTCAAGAACTTTGGAGCAATTTTCTCTGATAATTTCTTGTAAGATGCTATCTAAACTCTTTTCTTTTATCATGATGTTCTGGTAAACCAATAATTCTTATATTGTGTCTTCTAGCTCTGTTCTCCAGATCTTTGGTTGAAGCAATGAGATGTTTCATATTATCTTCAAATTTTTCATTTTTTTAAAATTTTGGTTAATATATTCTTGCTGCCTTGTGAAGTCATTTGCTTCTAGTTGTTTAGTTCTATTTTTTAAAGACTGAATTTCATCACTGGATTTTTGGTCAGCCTTTTCCTTCTGGTCTAATTTTCTTTGTAGTTCATCTTTTGCCTTCTTTGCTTCATTTTCAAGCTAGCCAATTCTGGCTTTTATGACTTTATTTTCTTGTTTTAGTTCATGTATTTCCTTTTTCAAATTGTCTTCAGCCTTTCTTGCCTCTCTTGATTGCTTTTTGAGTTCCTGAAGTTCTTGAGTTAATTGAATTTTGAGATCTTCCAAAGCCTGTGTCCAGTTTGCTGGAACTACTTCCTCTTCTTCTATTTCTATTTCATTTGCTCTATTTTCACTTCCTTGAAAAAAGCTGTCAATTGTCATTTCTTTTCTCTTTTTCTGCTGATTACTCACATGTTTTCCTTCTTTGTTCTGCTAGTTTGAGCAAATGTATTTAATAATGTTACATGAAAGATCTTACCTCAGATGGCAATGTAGGTTTGTAGTTACGTTCTCTGCCCTCTGAAGACTTCTTGTCTGTCCAATTTTTAGGATTAATCCTGTACTGATTGGATTAATCTTACTGCTTTATCTGCCCTGAGGCTTAAACTTGAAGAGCAGGGAAAAACAAGCAAGCAAACAAAAAACAAAAGAAAAAAACCATTCAAGAAGGAGAGTTTTTGCTGAACTGAGCTCTTAAGCAGTGGGGTCCCCCTACACTGTCCACTGTGTTTGATCTGGTTTTCTTTCCTCTTGAAGCCCTTTGTTCTCTATCTCATTACGAGGAAGCCAAGCTGTCTGTGATCTGGGGTTTGGCTCTCTCTAAGCCACCATCTTCCACACGTTTTTGCTGTGTTGCTCTGGTTTTCTCCTCCAGTTACCTCTCCAGTGAGTCATCTTCTTGATGAGTGCAGATACGCACTTCTCAGCTTGCTCGTGATAAGTATCTATTTTATATCCCAGATATCTAATTATCTTCCAACTGGACAGTTCATCTCCTTTTGGCTTTGAGGCATAGGATATAATCACATGACCCATCTTGGGTTCCATATACCCATTAAAATACCATTGTCATCTTTTATCTAGTCATATAAACCCTGTTGTCAAAAGGGAATATAAAACCCTGAACACAACTCCTCTAGGAGGCAGTGCTCGACCTGCATAACTGTCTCTTTGGCTTCTCAATGTAACTTCCAAATTAATAAATTTCTCTTTTTATTTTTAAGCTAAATTTTGGAATCTTGCATTCTTGCAAAGAATGGTCTGTTCAGATCCATTGTTTCACCTCAAAGCTCTCCTACAACACCATGATCTTCACCACTAGCACCAGAAATTGAGGAAGCGAAACAACATAATATATAAACAAACCTCACCACATTCACTTATCAGAGCTTCAGTAAAAGAGGGGAGCATGGGAAGAAAAACGCTTCTCTCTCCAGTTCAGTTCTTGGTTTCCCTGCTCTGTGTACACTGGGAGCTTCACCCTTTGAAGAAAGCAATTTAAAGTAACTCAGAAAAAAAGCAGGAGAAAAAAATCATGGGAAAAGACAATGAAAAGCTCATTCCTGTGAGTTTTATAGATATAAGCAGCCAATCAATGGAGACTTATTTCATTTACCTGGTAGGAGAAGCAACAAACTCCATTTGGGTAAACCTAGATATGTTCCAATGACCCCACAAGTATATCACCATATTACCTGAACTGAGTGGGGGTGGGGGAGTGACAAAAAGCAAGATATTGGGAAGGAGGAACAAAATGAAAGGTAATAGAGTAGGATCAAAGGGGGATATTATGATGGATCACAATATACAGTAATCATAATGCTGAATGTGAATGGGATGAACTTACCCATAAAACGGAAGCAAATAGCAGAGTGGATTAAAAACAGAATCCTACTACCCCCAAGGACTTATGAAAAAAAGCTATTTACATCAAAAAAAATCTGTGGGACTAGAAACACAAAAGAAAACCAAATAATATAACATTTGTTTATATGTATATATGATTTGGGGTTTTGGTTTTAAAAGGTTGCTTTATTGCAAAAATAAATAATATGGAAATTGGTATGGGCTAACATTTGTAAAATGCAATGGAAGTGCTTATTGAATCCAGAAAGGGGAAAGGGAAGAGGGCAGGGAAAGAAAACAAAATATGTAAACATGGAAAATATTTTAATAATATAAAAAGAAAGGTATCTTTCCTAATCTGTTCCATAATACTGCTTTGCTATGAGGAAATCTCTCTTATGTCCCCAGAAATTAATGTACCTATCAAACAATAATTGATATTTTGGGGAATTTGCTAAATACCTCATTTCCTTAAAAATATCTGCATACGAGTTATTTTGAAAAAAGAAAAAAATACTTTTTAAGGAAAATGTAGAACTAATAACTCAATGAGAGAAATATGATACTAATATACATAATTTTAATTAAAATATTTTATTCAGATATGTTAAACACAATCTTGGCCAAAATATTACTGTAATACATATGACAAGCATTAACTATCACATAGTTCAATTTAATCTGACACATTTGGGATGTGAGTATTACAAAATGGAGAAGGATGGAATTAGAGTATGACAAATAATAAATGATTCTACCTAAAAACATAAAAGATTGTTCCAAGTCACTGATAATAGAAAAAACACAAATGGAACATTGTGGTTTTAACTAGCAACTAGCAAATTCACTAATATGACAAGATGTTGGAACCATAAATAAAGAAGGGATTGGATAATATAGATATATTTAAATCAAAATACAAAACAATCTTGACAGGAGAGAACTGAACTGAATCTAAGAAGAAACTAAAAGGGACAAATTGTCACACATGGGCACAAAAATATTGATTTTATAATATTTATCATGTAGAAAACAAGGACAGAAAAATTTTAGTGGAGCTCTTGGGATTTAATATAATAGAAACTTAACATGAGTTAGCCATATGAGATGATAGCTGAATTTTAGATGTCTTATATAATAACTATATCATATTATTTGCCATCTTGGGAAAGGAGGAGGGCTATCAGAGAGGGAAAGAACATGGGTCAGAAAATGATTAATAAAAATTGTGCCAAGATATAATCTGGAAAAAATATTAAGCACCTACAACATGCTAGGTACTATGACTAAGTAAAGCCTGAGATTACAAAAGCAAAGTAAAAACCTGTTTCCTTTCCAGAAAAGAACTTCTTACATTATATGTTCTTTATACAGATTTTCCTTTTTTACCCCCTTCTATCCAGTTATTGTTTCTATGGTCCATACTCTTGTCCCCGTCTCCTTCATTATTGACTTGTCTGAAATCATAACCCTATTCTTTGCTATTAGCAAGGTAAGCCATACTTTTGATGCAAAGTTATGCTAGCTGTCTCATCATTTATATCACTGAGAGTCAGTGTATAATCCTCCTTGTGATATGCTTAAAGGTATCTCTGAAAAATCACAATGTGATAGGGATTGTGAATGGAAGTTATGTATTTTTATGTGATACATTTTTCCTGTAAGGTATTGAATCACTTTTTATGCAAGAATTTTATTTGCTCAATATTTCCTTGGATGCCAAAGATGCCAAAAAACACCTGCATTCATTTTACCATTATATTTACTTCAATAACTACATAAACCTCTATAAAATATTTCTACTTTTTCAGTTAGAAGTTAGAATTATCTAAATTATGTTATGGTGGTTAAGGTCCTTTCATCTATTAATACAGTGGAGCACTGATATTTAACCAAGTTGTGAAGGACAAGGACCATTTGCCACAACTGGTTGATAAAGCTCCACTGAAAGATGATGGAATTCTATGACAGGCTAGATGCCCCCTAGTAACAATTCCTTAGGAATCAGTTGGCCTTGATGAAATTAGGAAGTTGATCTTGACTTCCTGGGACCTTAATAATGATTATAATCCTAGCACAAGCTTGATCTAGAAGTGATTGGATCATCTAGGCTTGACTTCAAGATCTGACTATGATGTTAAAGGATGATGAATTTGTCCTCAACAAGTTAGGCTACCAGCTTATGAGTAAAGGCTGTCAGCGGCTTGTAGATTTAAAATGGGTTTATTGGATAGACTTAAGGAAAGGGAAACTTGGAGGTGGAAGAGAGGGAAGTAGGTGAACCCTATTAAGCTTATAACCTATAATAAGTACAATACATTTATGAAGATATCTAAGCAGAAAGTTGATCTAGGTGCTGAGTCCAGGGGACTTTGAGAGTCTCCCTTGGCTCAGAAGTTGTTATAGATTTTGAATATTTTGAAAATGAAATAATCCTGTTTGATAATTAAGGCTCAGTTGCCTTATCAATAATAAGGTGATTGATATATTTAGTAAAGTAGTCTGAACCCTGCCTGCCTGCCTATACCAATCTACCCTCATCCCCATGCACAGACAGTAGACAACCTCTTGCCTCCCTAATGCTGAGAATAAGAGCACCCTGAGGGGTTTTGCTCCTCAATTTATACTCCTTTCCCAACTGCCAGATTGGCATATGCTAGGGGCTGCCTTGCCAGTGTCTGTATTCTAATGGGGCAAACTGCTCTTTTGCACCTACAAAAATGGCTGACCATTTCCCATACATTACAATTATTCTTATTAATTAGTAATTTCACATTTAAGCTCCTTATCCTTATCCAGTATCATGCTGAAGTGAGCACCACATTTCATTGGTCAGCTAAAAATAAGAAAAATACAACGTTATGTTTTTATAAGTAAGATAAGTATCCATATCTAAAAACCTGAATGTACAATTTGTTACCAAATGAAATAAATGTGATTACTAAAATCTGTTAGCAAAACATCAATTGGGGGGTCCTGGGGATATATATAGCTTCAAAGATATTTACTTTTATTTCAACAGGCTTCTTTAAGAAATGGATATTTTCCGACAATTTTTATTTACTTATGATAGCCATTTAATGTTGTTATATTAATTAGTAAATATATATATATACACAGCAAAATATAAAGATATATATATATATATAAATATATATATGTCAGTGTGTGTGTGTTATTGTGTGTGTGTNATTCTTATTAATTAGTAATTTCACATTTAAGCTCCTTATCCTTATCCAGTATCATGCTGAAGTGAGCACCACATTTCATTGGTCAGCTAAAAATAAGAAAAATACAACGTTATGTTTTTATAAGTAAGATAAGTATCCATATCTAAAAACCTGAATGTACAATTTGTTACCAAATGAAATAAATGTGATTACTAAAATCTGTTAGCAAAACATCAATTGGGGGGTCCTGGGGATATATATAGCTTCAAAGATATTTACTTTTATTTCAACAGGCTTCTTTAAGAAATGGATATTTTCCGACAATTTTTATTTACTTATGATAGCCATTTAATGTTGTTATATTAATTAGTAAATATATATATATACACAGCAAAATATAAAGATATATATATATATATAAATATATATATGTCAGTGTGTGTGTGTTATTGTGTGTGTGTGCGTACCTACATGTGTAGAGATAAGGATAAATAAAAGAAAATCATTGTCATGGAGTGTGATGCCAGAGGCTGGATATCCTCAAACAATTTCAGAATAAGAAGGATAGAAAATTTGGTGGCCAGTCCTAAGAAAGTCCAATCAAATCAGTAAAGGCAGTAAAGGAGAAAATCAACTTTTTTAAGGGGATTTTTTAAACATATGCTGCAAGCTGAGGTTGTTTAAGTATCCACTGAAAAATCTAATTTCATATAAGGTTTTGTACTTATGCTTAGTAAAAGAGATCAGACTAAGAGTGAGGGGAAAATAAATCTATTAGGAACCAATCGGGATATGTAGCCAAACAATTAGTCTAGAACAATGATGGGCAAACTGTATTTGTCAGATTAGGAATAATGTCAGATTAGGAATCTTCATGGCCAGATAGAACATTTCAGGAGGCTACATCTGGCCTGTGGGCCGTAGTTTGCCCATCACTGGTCTAGAATATATGTATTCAAACAAACTAAAATAAGGAGTTTTTACCTTGCCCATGTATATAAATATATATGTAATATATATAATATATGTATTATATATTTATAAATATATACACACATATATATACACACATATATACATAAGTAGAACAATAAACAATTAAATCTTTCAGAAATAGTTTTCAAAAGAATAATAATCACTGAAAGTTTTAGAGAAATGAGGGTTCTCATTTGTGCCTCCTAACAACTCAATGATAGTACAAATATAACTATCCTCATTTTATTAAGAGGAAAGAGTCTAGGACTAAATAACTTGATCTTGGTCACAAGTAGCCAGTATTAGAGCTACAAATGGTACCCAGTAATTCCTGACCCCAAATCCCTCACTCTAATTTGTAATAAAAATTGATAGCATGCCACAATAGAAAATATATTAGATTTGAGGTTAGAATGTTCCTAGGGCTTCCTCTTGATGTCAAGTGAAAAGGAGAAATTCATTTTGTGTCTTTGAGCCTGACTATCTTCATTTGTGACTATCGAACATAATAGCTATAGCATCTACCACACAGGGTTGTTGTAAGGACTGAATGGAAACAAATATTCAAAGTGCTTTTTAAAATTTCTCTCAAGAGGGTAGCCAGGTATGTCAGGGGATAGAGTGCCAGGGCTTTAGGTCAGAAATTATGGGTTCAAATCTGACCTTAGATGTTCACTAGTTGTGTGACCTTGGGCAAATTATTTAACCCCCATGGCCTATTGCTTACATCCCTTCTAACTTGGAACTGATACCTGATATTATTTATAATGCAGAAGGTACATGTTAAAAAAAACTTACGGCACTATAAAGGGCGTACCAAAAGCCTTGCTGCATTTTTAGGTTATTAAAATTATGGAAGACAATATGTAAAAAACATAAAACATACACACACACACACACACATACCACTAACCATAGAAAATTTTTATGGAGAAAAATAAGAGCAAGGCATAGAATCAAAAGAGATCAATGAGAGCAAAGCAGCTACATGAAAAACTTCAAAGAAAAATATGAATTGATCTCAGGCTCTGGAAGAGCTCAAAAAGATTTCAGAAATCAGTTAAAAGAAGCAAAGGAAAAATCTGGACAAGAAATGAAAGAAGTTCAAGATGGTAACTTAAAAAGCATAATTAGGAAAATGAAAAAAAGAAAACGCACAAAAATTCAGTTAAGAAAGGAGTTTCTTAAAAAGTAGAATTTACCAAATCGAAAAGGAGATTCAAAACCTCAAGGAAGAAAATAATTTCTTAAAAATTACAACTGTGCAACTAGAACCTAAAGAGTTCAAGGGACATCATGAACTAAATTATTAAATATGTATGCACCAAATGGCATGGCTTCCAAATTTTTAAATGAGAAATTCAGTGAGCTTTAGGAGAAAACATAGTAAAACTAAACTAGTGGGGGACCTCAACTTTTTTCTTTCATATCTAGATAATTAAACCAAAAAATAAACAAGAAAGAAATAAAGGAAGTAAATGAAATTTTAGACAAGTTAGAACTGATAGAACTCTGGAGAAAATTGAATGGTAATAGAAAGGAATTTACGTTCTTCTCAGTAGTACCTGACACCTAAACAAAAAATTGACCATGTAATGGTGCACAAAAACTTCACAACCAAATACAGAAAAAACAGAAACAAAAAATGTATCCTTTTCAGATTATAGCACTATAAAATTATAACCAATAAATGTCTATAGAAAGACAAATCAGTGTTGATTATAAATGAATCTACTGCTAAAATAGGAAGTGTCTAAAAGAACGAATTATAAAAATAATCAATAAATTCATTAAGGAGAATAATAATAGGAAGACAACATATCAAAATTTATGGGATACAGCCAAAGCAGTACTAAGGCAAAAATTTATATCTGTAAATGCTTATATCAATAAAATAGAAAAAATGAAGATCAATACATTTGGCATGCAACTAAAAAGTCGAGCAAAAACAAATTAAAAATCCTATATTAAAGAATAAATTAGAAATCCTAAAAATGAAAGGAAAATTAATAAAATTAGCAAATAAAGTTCCTCATAATTGTTTTAATTTCCTCTCCATTAGTGGGGAAATTAAAAGAATCATTAAGAACTTTTTTTGCTTAATTATACATCAATAAAATTGATTATCTAAGTGAAATGAATGAATATTTACAAAAATATAAATTTCTAAGATTAACAAGAGAGAAAATAGAACATAAATAATCCAAATTCAGGGAAAAAAATTGAGCAAGACATCAACAAACTCTCAAAGAAAAACATCCTCAGGGCAGGATTGATTTTTTTTATCAAACATTTAAAGAACAATTCATCCCAGTACTACATGTAAACAATTTGAGAAAATAGACAAAAAAGAAATCTTACCAAATTCTTTTTGTGATAGCCAGGTAAAGCAAAAAAAAAAAAAGAGAGAGAGAGAGAGAGAGAGAGAGAGAGAGAGAGAGAGAGAGAGAGAAAGAGAGAGAGAAGATTATAGGCCAATCTCTTAAACGAATATAGATTCAAAATTTTCAAATAAAATTGTAGCAAGGAGACTATAGCAATATATCATAAGGCTTATTCACTATAACCAGTTGGGATTCATATGAGGAATGCAGGGCTATTTTAATATTGGGGAAAATATCAGCATAATTAACCATATCAATAACAAAACTAAGGGAAATTATGATTATCTTAATAATTGCAGAAAAAAAGTATGAGAAAATATAACACTAATTTCTATTAAAACACTAAAAATGCTTAAGAATGAATGGGTCATTCCTTAAAATGATAAGTGGCATCTACTTAAAAGAATCAGCAAGTATCTGAAATGGAGTTAAGTGAGAAGACTTTCTGATAAGATCTGTGATGAAGCAAGGATGTCCATTATCATTACTATTTTTAGTATGGTACGAAACTACTATCTTCACCAATTAAAAAGAAAAAAATAAAGGATCTATAGTAGGCAGAAGATATGATGGTATATCTAGAGAATTTTAGAGAATCCACTAAAAAAAAACTAGTTGAAGTGATTAATATCTTTAGGTAACTTTCAGTATGCAAAATAAATCCACATAAATCATTAGCATTTCTATATATTACCAACAAGTTCTACAATAACCAATAGAAAAAGAAATTCCATTTAAAATCACTTTTAGACCAGTGATGGGCAAACTTTTTAAAGAGGAGGCCAAAGGAAATGAAATGTTCATCTGTCAGTCTGTTTCTAAGGCAATTCTTTCAAAGTTTCATTGTATTGTATCCTCATCATTGTATTCAACAGATTAGGAATAATGTCACTCAGCTGGATAGAACATTTCAGAGGGCCACATCTGGCCCAGGGGCCCTAGTTTACCCATCACTGTGCTAGACAATTCAAAATGCCTTGGAATCTAATTGCCAAAACAAATACAGGATTATATAAATGCAATTATAAAGCACTTTTCACACAAATAATGGCAGATCTAAAAAACTGAGAAAATATTAATTGATCATGGGTAGGCTAAGACATTATAATAAAAATCACAATTCTATTTCAATTAATTTATTTATTCAGTTCCATGCCAAACTACTAAATATTTTATAGAACTAGAAAAAATAATAAAATTCATTTGAAAGAAGAAAAGTGGCCTAAAAGTACCATATCTCAAACTGTACTATAAAGCAGTAATCATTAAAACAGTCTGGGTAAGGCAAAAAATAGAGTGGTGGATCAATTGAACAGGTTTGATATGCAATATACAGGGATGAATTATCCTACCAACCTAGTGTTTGATAAACCCAAAGGCACCAGCTTTGGAAATAAGAACTCACTATTAAAAAAAAATAAAACTATTGGGAAAGCTAAAAAACAATATTTCAGAACCTAGGTAAGGACCACTATCTCATTCCCTATACCAAAATAAGGTCAAATAGTTATATGATTTATATATAGAGTAAAACCATAAGTAAATTAGGGGGAGATACATTCATTCATCTGTCAGATATATGGAAAAGGGAAGACTATGACTAAACAAGATATAGAAAGCATTATAAAATGTAAAATGTATAATATATTATTTGAAATTTAAAAAAGGTTTTGTATAAACAAAACCAAGGTGAACAAGATTAGAAGGGAAACAATAAAATGGAAAAATATTTTTCTTGAAAAAATAACTGATTAAATTCTAATTTCCCAAATTTATAGAGAAACAAGTCAAATTTATAGAAATACAAGTCATTCCCCAACTAAAAAATGGTAAAAGGATAGAAATAAGCAATTTTCAGATGAAGAAATCACTTTTATTATAGAAATGCAAATTAAAACAACTCTGAAGCAACACCTCACACCTATCAGATTGATCAATATGACAGTAAAGGAAAGTAATAAATGTTGGAGGGGATTGGCAAAACTGGGAAATGAATGCATTGTTGTGAACTGATCTAACAAATCTGTAGGGCAATTTGGAAATTTCTACAAAGGGCTATAAAACTCTGCATACTCTTTGATCTTATTATACCATTACTGAGTCTGTATAACAAAGAGAACATTAAAAAAGGGGAAAAGACATAGTGTTTAATTACAATTTTGTACCACAGGGCTCCATTTCCCAGAATCTGACTTTTGTCCTCACATTGCATCCTTACATTTTGGAGATAAAGTTTCTGTAACCCTGCCTTCTCTTATCTATTCTCCCATAATCACAGTTGGGAAAAACTGCTCTTTACTCAGGCTTTACTTTTACTTTTGTTTCCTGTCCTTCAAGTGATTATTAATAAATATTATAAAATATAATGTTTTGAGTTATTGGTTATTAATTTTAATTTTACATTTTTGTCAGCAACAAAGGAAGATAAAACATTTGAATTTTTTAAGAAAGCCTTTGAGTAAAGAATAGGGAGGAGACAAATTTTGCTCCTCCTGATAAACTACTTTTTGCCATACTGTTCCCCACCCCCTGGCCACCCTGCCCTGGGGATCCTGGCTGAAAAGGATAAGCTGCTTCCCGCCTCTTTGGAGTCCAAGCCAATTGTCCAAGGGTTTGAGAACTGTTTAGAAGCACCTTCCTTTTTCTGTAAAGAGGGTGAGATATAAGTCCCCTTTTCCCCTCCACTTGGGTCACAAACTTACTCTAGCCAGTTTTCAGAAAGGGAACACAATGTGGAGCAGCCAATGCACATTATTCACCACAACACCAGCCTGACTACCCCAGGGGGGCATGATCCTAGCTCTGGAAGTGGGGACTGAGGTGTCATGTGGTCCCTGGCATTTTTACCACTAGTGGGGAGGGGAGGGAAGGTTACTTTTCCAAACCTCTTGACTTTAGCCAGTACATAGTATGGTAGCTCCACCTACATACAGGAAGTAGAATTGTAAGCATGACCCACTCTATGAAAGAGCAGTGCATTACAGCTTTAGGATATCTTTTCTTACACCTTCATGGGTGTACTGCTTGGATACCTTGCAGCTGATAGATTGAGTAATCTTGAGATTCAAAGGGGAGATTCCTTTCTCTACAGCCCCTTGCCATTTTGGCCTGCTCAGTCTCTGCAACACATCAAATATGGGGTTCATCCACACTATGCCCAGAGTGAGTATGGGGAACCCCAGAAGTGTGTCCAAAGGAATCTAGATGGATGATGATAATTAGAAGGGTTAGGAACATTAATGAGTCTGGAGATGAATTTTAATTCTTTTCAGACCCCATTGCCTTATTGATGTTAATTGTTTGAGTTTGTTCCCCTCCAAATAGTGAAGAAGTCTCTAATGCACCTTTCAGAATTGGAAAAAAAAAGACTCTTGAATTCAGTGCCTGTATCCTGTCACATATATTTTTTTACTGAGTGTTTGCTTTAAAATTCAATTTTGTTTTTTAAGTTCACATATTAATCTAATCTGTTATCTTCTGTTACACTATGTTATTTTAAGCTACTATGTTTTGGCTATTAACTACATATTCTGTCACATTGTCTCTTTTTCTACCTCCCGCTATGACTGGACTGAAGAAAATACTATTGTAAAAGTCCATAAACAACTTGTACAAACCCTTTTCCATGGCAAAACCATAGGTCCTTATGGATACTGGGTTTATCACCAGATCCATTAAGATCACTTATTGACTTAACAGCCTTTTGTTCCTTTTTGCTGTTCAATTGTCACATAGATGATGATGGATGGACTCCACCAAACTGGTTACAACCTGTATACAACCTTTGGAGAATTTAATGACCTAAGAATTTAAATTGATTTCAAGGGGTCTTCAAAAATGATTTTCAGATATCTAGTAGCACTGCTACTTCTGACTTATCATTTGCTTACTTTTTAGTTGTTTGTAACAAAAGGTAATGGTTCATTTAGTGGTAAAAGTGAAGTACAATAGCACTATTATATTCCCCACCACTGCATTTATAAAAAATGTAATGGATGAGACATCTGAAGTTTTTTTTTACTATTGTAGTCCTCGCCTCCACATTGTAATGGATGGGACATATAAAGACACATTTTTCATGCTGTTACAGTCTCATACCAGAGGAGAGAGGTATCCGAAGGGGCTTGGGTATCCTGTGATGGATTATTATCTCATCTAGTGACTCTTGGATGGTTTTTTATATTTGTAACTTTTCAGCTTACTCTACCCTTTCACCAGAATGATCTAGATTCCGTGTGACATTTTAGAACCAAAAGGTTTTCATCTACAGTATAGAGGTTTGTGTTTTCTGGTCTCTTCTGTCACATTTTGGAATAATGGCAATAATAGACTTTGTTAAAAAAATATCTCAGCCAAAGTTGAAATATTTGCTAGATCTGGAGAACTCGTGACAAGTATCCATGAGCTTCAGTGGCTATAGAGATTCATGTGAATCCTAATGATAGCAGGTTTGCTTGCTATTATCATTAAATGGGCTCTTGTGATTTGGGGGGATTTTGGTACTTCTTTGAATGTGCATTACCTATTATACTACTGTTTTATAAAGCTGTTACTTGGTAAAACTCATTTATACTCCCATTGTGGATCATGGCCAAGTTAAAAAAGAAATAGATCTCATTTTTGAGTGAGAAATTTTTGCATTCTGCCTCTCCTTGGGCAAACACAGTGTGTCACTGATTGTGAATTATATATTTTTGATTTAAAAAATGTATTATTTTTTTCCTTGTATGTGCAATAGAGTATTTGAATTTTCTTTTTTCTCTATTTTTTGTACCCGAAGCACACTACCAGTATTAATGTTTTTTTTTTAAATTTTGCACAGAGTAAGTTTGAAATGTCCATTAACCCTAATGTAAATGCATATCCCAAAGCTTGATTGTTTGCTATTATGTGAGTTTTATTAAAGATTGTGTCTGATTCCAGGAGAAGGGATCACAAAAGATTCAAAGACCTGTTATAGGCTTATTTTTCCTTACCTAGAATTTTGACACATAAGACTTTGATATCATATATTTCATCTAGAAGATGAAATACTTTTTTCTCATTTACTTGTCTTTTTATGTTTTTTTATTTCTTTGGCAATTGATTCATATACCTCAAAACTCAGCCATGTATCCTGGGGTGACCTGTGATCAGGGGGGATTGTATTATTATCCTATAATGCTATGTTTAAATTCTTTTGAGAGTAATTTTAGGATAAGAAACTTGCTATCTTTCCAAATCCAGAAAATGAATGTTTTGGAGAAGGTGCCATGAAGATGTCTGCAGAAACCACATATTGCAACCAAAAGATCCAGAATGAATTTTGGGATGTGGTGAATTGAACTGTGGGGGGTTGAATGCATTTGGTTTGAATGTACACTCTTATGCCAAAGAGGATTGCCCCCTAATTGTTTTTTTTTGTCAATGTAGCAATCATTGTTTTTGTTCTTTTTCTCTTTTATTTCCCTCATCCTCAAATTATTATAATTTCCCCTTAGAGAATGCAATATTTTATGTACCTCCAGTTAAAAATCTTTAGAGATATATGTTGGTTATGTGTACTGATTCCAAGGGGAAACTAGGTATGTAAATCTGGGAGATTTCTGCATGCTTGTTTTCCATTGGAATCACAGAGGTGATTGTGTAATTAGAATTTTGTACCCCAGGACTCCATTTACCGGAATCCCACTTTTATGATCACGTTGAGTCCTTATGTTTTGGAGATAAAGTTTCTATAACCCCACCCTCTCTTCTCTCCTTTCCTCCTAAACCTCATTGGGTTTAGCTGGGGTGAGGAAGATAGAAAAAAGGTTTTGTGGCAGGCACTATGGAAAATATGTTAGTCAATGAAATTAAAGTGAAAGGAAGTCTAAGTAGTAAGGGCTCAGTTATGTCCTATGTTACTATAGATTACATATAGTTGTATTGGATAAAGTCCTGAGAAAATAATAATCATCTCTGTATGACAAGTACTACACTCATAGTCTCCTATATTGCAAAAAAAATGAATGATTCACTTTTTTACTTTTTTAAAAGCTGTATAAAATTTCACAGTAATTGCTTTCAAAAGGCAGTATTAATTGTAACTTATATGGATTATTTTTCTTCTACATATATATATATATGTATATATATATATATATATATAAAATGTGTGTATACATATTCATATATAAATGTGTATATATAATGTGTGTATAAATATACCTATATACTTAAATGTATAGCTATAGTTATATAGTTGTGTGTACGTGTGAGTGTGTGTCTTTAATTAAATAATATGCTAGTCTAGTAACTGATGCCAATTTATATATGAGAATTGGGAATTAAAGTATAAGAAAAAGTGTTATTGAAATTGTATTTATATACAGTCTGATTTCTTTTATGCCATATGACATTCCTTTACATATTCTGCTCATTTACAGGTAGGCCTTGATTTTGTAAGGTACTTATTTTTTCATCTCATTTTAATGTCTCAGTTCTAGTATAGCCAACATAAATGAAACACCCACACAGTGATAAAGTCCTCACTGTGTGAAAGAATTTGGTTCTCCTTTAGTGTCAAATCACAGGGTTAATTAATTGATTTATGAAAGATGACTCCATTATTTCTTCTCAGTGTGATACAGGACTTGAAGATAATTTGATGATCATTAACTATTCCAAAACATTTCAACAATTTGGTCTGCTAGACCCAAAAATAGTCCTTAATCATATAAACTGATCTGTCATGGGACTTGAGCCTACTGACTAGGATTTTTTGTATAAGAACTATACACACACATATACGCACATGTGTGTGTTTGTGTGTGTTGTGTACATAAACTCAACCAGTCATCTACTCAAATTCTCAACATAAACAAAAATATGCATGCATGTGCACATATGCCCATATATCTATAGACACATAATCTATGTGAATTTATATATATATTATATATACACACATATATGCAGATTTTTAAAAATTTGCTCAGATTTGCTTTAGACAACTTAAAAAACCCATTATTGTCTTTGCTGTCCATATATATATGTATACTTGTGTGTATTTTAAACATTGAGAGATTAAATAAGCAGATGGGTGGTTCATCGGAATTGATCTTTAAGATAACTAAACAATCAGAATTTTTCTCCAGCTTCATTCCATGAAAAAGAGCCTGAATGCATACTGCTTCTTGCTCATACAAGGAGTTGTGTCCTTTTTCTGATGTGTCTGATGGCTCAACTTAAGGACCTCACTTAATCGTTCCAATTGGTTTATACTCAAAAGATGAGGTGTATTTAGAGACCTCAACTCCTCTCTCATTACTTCATCACAGGGGAGGTGGATTATACATTCCTAAGACCTAGAGCAGTGATAGGCAAACTTTTTAAAGAGGGGGTCAAAGGAAAGGAAATACTCCTCTGTCAGTATGTTTCTAAGACAACTCTTTCAGTATTTCATTGTATTGTATCCTACTCATTGTATTCATCAGATTAGGAATAATGTCGAGCTGTTGGATAGAACATTTCAGGGGGCTGCATCTGGTCCACAGGTCTTAATTTGCCCATCACTGTCCTAGGGTATTTGAAGCTCTGTTGTTTCATAAGTAATATATCTTTAGGTTCCTCTCTCCTTGTAGAGGGGTAAGTGAAGCGTTAAGAAATACTATAGGAAAGCATTATATTTTTGGATAAAACAGGTATTTTATTCTTCCAAGGCAATCTTCTCTATGGCTAAATAGAGAGAAAAGAAAATTATTGTTACCAAAGTCCTTGACACTGTGAACTGGTTCAACCTAAGAAACTGAAATGGTTTTATCAATTGAAATGTCCCTGATGAAAGTGAATTATCATTTGCTTTGTCCTTTTACCCTGAGTCTTTCATTATGTCACAGCAAAAGGCTCCTTAATGTGTTTTATAATCTATTAGAAAATGACCACTTAAGAGCAAGAATTGACCTTTTTCTTTGTATCCTCACTATTTATCACAGTGATTTGCATGTATAAGCACTAAGTAAATACTTTTTCATTTACTCTGGGAAAATATACCTTTAAAGAAACAAGTTTCAGAGTTCCAGCTCTGGTATTCACTAACTGTGTAGCTTTTTATGAGTTATTTAATTTTTCTTAGGCCTTATTTCTTCATATCTAAAATGAGGTTAAAATTATCCACAATAACCACTAAAGTTCATGGATTTGTAGCTGTCTGGAATCTCAGAGGTTATCTTGACTAATTAACTCATTTTACAGATGAGCAAATTGTGGTCTAGGGAACTTAAGTGATATATAAAAGGTTACCTAGATCATAAAAAGTATGAGGTATCCTATATTTCCAGATGCAAAGTTTTTTTTATTGACTGAATTAAATTGTCTCTGAAAATTGTTGTAAGGGAAAATCTTTGTAAACTATCTACTCTATATTATAATAGTACTCGTACTCTATATTATAATAGTACTCTTACTAGTCTAAGAGATTAATTCAAATGATCAAATGATTCACAAATAAACTTAATGAGCTTAAAGGACAGCGAGAATATATTTTAGGTTTTGTATAAACTAATGTGGAGAGAAAATAACCAGGATACACAAAGGTACATCAATATTAATATTTAGGGGAATTCTACTCAATAAAATATCCAACCATGATTCCAGAGGACTCATTAGGAAATAGTATAGTTATTTCCTGACAGAGAGGTGATGGACTCAGTATACAGATATGTGTGTGTGTGTGTGTGTGTGTGTGTGTGTGTGTGTGTGTGTGTGTGTGTATTTCATATTGCTAGTGTGGAAATGTATTTTGCTCAACTCCATATGTTTGTTATATATAACAGGATTTTTAGTTTTAATTCTTTCTCAATAAGAATGGAAGACAGAGGGTGAGGTTTTTCCTCATAGAAATAATTAAATTTTAATTAAAAAGAAAATATATCAATAAAAGCAACAATGATAAAAGTTTAGGAAGCCCTAACTTTTGGAGATGAATATGCCAAAATGGATTAGTATGCAACATCTACTGGTACTTGAGCTCACAGATATTCATTGCAGATGAGAAATTATCTCAAGCCCGATTAACTAGTGATTGATTTTTTATTTGTTTGTTTTGCTATTATTTATTCATGATAAATTGCATGGTTCAGGCAACAAAATGATTAGTTGCAGAGTAGATCCCTTTTTGGATAATTCCTGAGAGAAACATGCACAAAGCAGAGAGCATCAAAGCTTAGAGGTGATATCCTGTGACCATGATCATGAACTTATGGCACATGTGCCAAAGATGGCAATCAGTGACTTCTCTGTGGACACATGTATCTTTGCCCACCAGAGTTAGTTACTAAAAAGGCAGAGGTTCTCAGGTGGAACTACTCCCTTCTCCCTCTCCATTACTAACTCCTGCCTCTCTACCAAGCAGCCCAATGGAACTGCTTACTTCTTACCTTGAGAAGAGTACTGGTACCACTCTCCTCCCTTTCTTGCTCCCCTGTCAGGGGAAAGGGGGAGGATGGGGTGGGGCTCAGCTCCTGGTCTCTTGGGGGATGGGGCATGACACAACACACAGTTGGGGGAGCAGGGCTTGGTACTTGGTCTCTGGGGTATGGGACATGACATGTAGTCTCTAAAACATTCACCATAACTGTCCTATGATAATCCATCCCCCCAAATGGCAGGAAACCACTTCATATATTCTTGGAATCCTGTCATCAAAGTGCTGTTAGACATTCTCCAGAACTATGATGGTTACCTTATGGCATGCGTGCCAGTGATGACACACAGAGATCTCTTTGGGGGCAAACTTTGTCCCTGGCAGAGTTTTTCCTATTTCTCTTTCCACCATGCCTCCCCACCCTTCTGTGCTTACTCCTTCCTCTGAGTGCAGTGCTCAGTTCTCTCCCTCTTTTTCTCCCTCCCCTGACTTGCCCTGGACTCTTTGGAAACTCCTTCCTCAGGCGAGGAGGCCATGCTGAGGGGGAGACTTGAGAGTCATGCCTTCATGGAGGAGAAGGCTAAGCCTCCTCACACCCTGGATTATGGGTAGGAAGGAAACAGAGATGAAGGCCCTGGCCCCCATCCAACTTCTGATCTGTGGAGACTTTGTAACCTCTCTCTGGAGCTCCTTTTTTGCTTTCAAGATCTGAATCCCAACTGGCTCCACCCTCCACAGAGCAGAGGAATCCCACTCTCCTTTACTGGGGTCAGTGGGGATAGCACTAACTTCCATCTCAAGCAGCAGCTGGAAATATGGTGGCCTGGAGTGACCTTTTCATTGGCTACTTACTTACTTTGACTGCAAGACATGGTGTGACCCCAACTTCACAAACAGGCTCCAAGAATGAGGAAAGAAACAGAAGCTTGCTAAAGAGAGAGCTGAGATTTCCAAGTTACCTAACCTTAAAAGATGCAGAAGCTACTCAGAAGTGCTTCCTTGAACTGTTGTGGGCACTATGTGTAGAGTGCCAGGGTTCTGACTTCGAAAGAAAAAGAAGAGATAGAGATACAGAGAGAGAGAGAGAGAGAGAGAGAGAGAGAGAGAGATAGATAGATAGATAGATAGAGAGATAGATAGATAGATAGATAGANCAGAGGAATCCCACTCTCCTTTACTGGGGTCAGTGGGGATAGCACTAACTTCCATCTCAAGCAGCAGCTGGAAATATGGTGGCCTGGAGTGACCTTTTCATTGGCTACTTACTTACTTTGACTGCAAGACATGGTGTGACCCCAACTTCACAAACAGGCTCCAAGAATGAGGAAAGAAACAGAAGCTTGCTAAAGAGAGAGCTGAGATTTCCAAGTTACCTAACCTTAAAAGATGCAGAAGCTACTCAGAAGTGCTTCCTTGAACTGTTGTGGGCACTATGTGTAGAGTGCCAGGGTTCTGACTTCGAAAGAAAAAGAAGAGATAGAGATACAGAGAGAGAGAGAGAGAGAGAGAGAGAGAGAGAGATAGATAGATAGGTAGAGAGATAGATAGATAGATAGATAGAGGGAGAGAGAGAGAGAGAGAGAGAGAGAGAGAGAGAGAGAGAGAGAGAGAGAGAGAGAGAGAGAACAAAGCAAGGACCAGACATAAAAATGCATGGTTTCCATGATCTCTATTTATTATGACAAAGAGACAAATTTTGTAATAAGAGAGTTCTGTTAGATGAAAGATCAATATATCAAGTTGTAAGTGCATTGGTTAGACAGCTTTCTGTGAGATGACATAAAGTTCTTTGTGAGGGGTTGGTACAAGAGGTCTGAAGATTTCTCAGGAAAAGAACACAAACAACTCTTAGTGACTTATGAGAACACTTCACAATGAAACTTGGACATTTCCTCAAATAAGACACTTATTAACAGTTTGCTGTGACAACTCAGCTTTATCTGAGAGGAACAATGCCTCTATATCAAAGATTCAGGCCTTTCCAGCAATCTCAGGGAAGCATGGCTGCTTTTGTCAGTGGGTCTAATTTGTCCTAGGTACCTCCATATATCCATATTGAAGAAACACAGCTTCATGAGGAAATACTAGCCTTAGGTGAATATCAAAAGGGTATTTGTTGACAATTTGAAAAAGCTTCATTGCTCTCTGTGGGCAGCCACAGTGGTTGTTGCAAGTTTTACAGCAAACTCTTTCTCTACCAATGTTTCAGATACTCCTGACCAAGCTGCCTACAATTAGTCAGAGAATTGTGAGTGTACAGAACTTGCCCAAAGATGATATAGAATGAGAAACATGTTACCATAAGAAAATCTGAATAAAATTTTTAAAATATTTGCCTAGAATATGATCAGAAATGGGGAAAAAGGCAAACATGCTAGTTGTAGACCATGTATGATACCAAAATGTACCAAAGTTGATTCTAATTTTGTATAGGTAGGTTTGCGTGGTTTTATTTATTTTAGTAAGAATAATATTTTGATAAAAATTTTTATTTATAAATACATTATGAATTATCTAAATATCACTAATTTCATTTATTACTAAAATATGTGACTGTAATTGTAAGAGCTGACAGGCATAGGTTGTAAGGAGCAGTTGTTGGCTCACTGACTGTTAGTGGGTTATGGGCAGAGAAGCCAGCTTTCCCCCAAGAAATTACAGGCCCTGTTACTCTTACTTTGCGGGGAAAAGTTCAAGGGTTTCCCCAAGAGAGATTAGATTATTCTTCCTCAACTTGATGGTTTGATTGAGGATAGAGATGTTCTCACAGGAAGAGACGATTCTGGCTAAAAGGTAAAGTCCACTAACAGAGATAAATCAGGGTAAAATCACATTGGGTCCTCACAGCTGAACTTCACAACCAACTGTCAGTCTTGAAAATGGAGTATGAAAATTCCTTGAGATTGAGTCTATTGATGTTGGCTTTCTTAATTGAAATGTAAAAATGCTATCTGAAACTATGAATGTAACTTTTAATAACAGGAGGTAACAAATAAGGAAAGGAGAGATTTATGAGGAATGAGGGTTAAAAGATCTCTATCAACTAACAGCTAAGACTTGGGCCTTGCTTTGCCCAATCTTGGGAAAAGCCCCTTTCACAGTTCTTTTCCTTTCCTTCTCTATTGCTCAAGTATCTAACTAAATAAGTAAATGAGTAAGCATAAGCTGGATTTTGTTGGTGTTGACTGTAGATCTGAAGAGATGATGTTTAGTCGTAGTCAACTGCTTATAGGATCTTACAAAAGCTGTAGAAATTAGGTCAATGAGGGGCAATCTGGATATTCAGAATAGCAGGATAGAGCACTAAGCACTTCTGGTCTAAGGATTGCTAGGCCTAAGAAAGTAGTTACCACTACCCTCCTTCCTCCCAGCACCCCAAAACCTAAAGTGAGTGTGTGCTCTGCTTGGGGGACACCCCCTTATATACCCTGGTTCTAACTGTCTCCAACTGTACTAAGCAACTTGGGGTTCTGAAGTCTGTACCTCACTTGGCCTTCTAGCTTACATAATATACATATATGATACTCCTTCATGTTAAAATATCCAGTGCTCACATTTGAAAAACAAAGTTAAGGCAATAAAAAGAATTCTGCATGCTGCGTTACAGAGCTAAAGGTTGGATTTGGTTTATCCTGGTAAATTTTGCAATATATTAGAAAACTACTTTTTTTTTAATTCTCCAAAGCTAAAAGGTTATGAATTCACTAGATTCAAAGCATTTTCCATTGATAATTGGAATAATCATGAATATATTTAGGAGATACTTAATTTTATGTGTGTATATTGCAATAGCTATCAATCACCTCAAAAAAAACCCAATCTTTTAGAAGTTTAATTAAAATAAATTCATGGATCCTGGATATTTGTTTTGCAATTCAGTTAGTGGAAAGAGCACCGAACTAGTAACTATCAGGAAACTTGAGTTCTACTTCTTTTCTCATATTAACATTTACTTTGATTGATATAGCACTAATTACAGAGTGCTTTATCACTAAAACTCCTGTAGAGAAGTTTGTATTAAATAGTTTCTGAGTTTCTTTACAGTTTTGATTATTTTCATCATTATCAAGGACACTTAGTTATGTATTTTCCATACCTTTTTACTTTACCAGTCATAAATATTATTGCATATTCCAAAATGGTTCCCTTAGCCTCTTACCCTGCTGGGGTATTTTTTTTTTCTTTTTGGCTTGAAAATAGGTTGTAAAGAAAACATTTCTGACAATTGACTACCAAAAGGAAGCTAGGTTATCTCAGGATATTGTGGATTCCCCATCATGGGAGGTCTTTAAATTGAAGAACATGACCTTGGACTCCCTTTTCAGGTATGAGTTGAATTAGATGATTTCTAAGGTGAAGTATTTTCCAACCCTAATGCTGTATTGAGTTTAACATTAGTTTAACTTGTCCCTTAACTCCTTCTTTGCACTTACTTCTGTCATCATGGTTCATTTCTCCTTTCTACATTTTCAAATCTTTGGTTTCTTTGCTTTCTTGAACATCAAGACAGTATTTGACATCATAGGTGAAAACTTTTTCAAAGATTGGTTTGATGAAATTTTTCTATACGCAAACCAGTTTGAAAACTAGAACCTTGTACTTGATACACACTGGGACATTATGTACTGAACACTTGCCTAAGTCTTTTTAAACTGCATAGTGACATCCCCCCACCAGAGTAATTTATTGCAGTTGCCCAGTTCCCATTGTGGTGATGACATCCTGCCTTGATACTTATATATATATAAAAATTTTGTATATCAATATCTAACTAGTGATATGTTATAGAGATGGTATTGATAAAGACTGATAAATATAGCTGTATATATCAATATATATAGTTTTATATATCTCAAGTTATAGATAGACATAAATGTAGCTATAAAGATTAATATATGTTAATTAATGTTTCTTTACTGATATAGAATATTTTGTACATATAAAATGGAATATATCAGCATATAGAAAATAATATATAGGAAAATTTGAACTAAAATAAGGGCATCAATATTTACTCCACATGAGAGAATATGAATTTATAAGTTTATTAATACGAGCTTATTTTTACTACTAATAATTATCTTCTTATCCATTACCAAAATTTCCATCTTATTTGTTGGCACTTGCCAGGATTATTTCTAGTTACATATGAGTGACAGTTGATGAGAGAATTTGTAGACAAACCCTGCTACAGAAGGAGCTTACTAAATGTCAATGGAAAAATCATGACACAGAAAATCTTTCCACAACTATATTGGGTCATTTTTTCTTTTTTTTAAAACACTAATTAATATTCATTTTAACATGGTTACATAATTCATGCTCTTACTGTCCCCTTCACCCCCTGAGTTACCCCCACCCATGGCCGACGCACATTTCCACTCGTTTTATCATGTGTCATTGATCAAGGCCTATTTCCAAATTGTTGATAGTTGCATTGGTGTGGTAGTTTTGAGTTTACATCCCCAATCATGTCCACCCCAACCCATGTGTTCAAGCAGTTGTTTTTTTATATGTTTCCTCTCCTACAGTCCTTCCTCTGAATGTGGGTAGCATTCTTTACTATAAATCCCATAGAGCTGTCCTGTGTCATTGCATTGCTGCTAGTAAAAAAAGTCCATTGTATTTGATTTTAAAATCTTTCCTTTCCCAGAGATCTGACTACTATACTATTCTGTGTTCACTTAACTTATTTATAGTTTCCCTCTTTATATTCAAGTCATTCACCCATTCTGAATTTATCTTGGTGTAGGGTGTGAGATGTTGATCTAAACCTAATCTCTCCCATATTGTTTTCCAAATTTCCCAGCAGTTTTTGTCAAATAGTGGGGTTTTGTCCCAAAAGCTGGGTTCTTTGAGTTTAGCATAGACTGTCTTCCTGAGGTCAATTACGCCAAGTCTATTCCACTGATCCTCCCTTCTGTCTCTTAGCCAGTACCATATTGTTTTGATGACTACTGCTTTATAGTACAGTTTAAGATCTGGTAGTGCTAGGCCACCTTCCTCCATATTTTTTTTTCATTATTTCCTTTGTTATTCTTGGTCTTTTGTTCTTCCAAATGAACTTTGTTATAGTTTTTTCTAATTCAGTAAAAAAGTTTTTTGGTAGTTTGATAGGTATATCACTAAATAGGTAAATTAATTTGCATAGAATGGTCATTTTTATTATGTTAGCTCGTCCTACCCATGAGTAATCAATAGCTTTCCAATTGTTTAGATCCAGTTTTATTTGTTTGGAAAGTGTTTTGTAGTTGTTTTCGTATAATTGCTATGTTTGTTTTGGTAGATAGATTCCCAAGTATTTTATATTGTCTAGGGTGTTTTTAAATGGTGTTTCTCTTTCTCTAATGTGTTGGAAATGTATAGAAATGCTGATGATTTATGTGCATTTATTTTGTATCCTGCAATGTTGCTAAAGTTTTTGATTATTTCTACAAGCTTCTTGGTTGATTCTCTAAGATTTTTTAAGTAGACCATCATATCATCTGCAAAGAGTGATAGCTTAGTCTCCTCATTGCCTATTTTAATACCTTCAATTTATTTTTCTTCTCTAATTGCTACTGCTAGTATTTCTAGTACTATGTTGAATAAAAGAGGTGATAATGGGCATCCTTGTTTCACTCCTGAACTTATTGTGAAGACTTCTAATTTATCCCCATTGCATATGATGTTTGTTGATGGTTTTAGGTATATACTGTTTATTATTTTTAGGAAAGGTGCTTCTATTCCTATACTTTTCATTGTTTTCAATAGGAATGGATGCTGTATTTTGTCAAAGGCTTTTTCAGCATCTATTGAGATAATCATGTGATTTTTGTTTGTTAGACCATTGATATGGACAATTATGTGGATGGTTTTCCTAATTTTGAACCATCCTTCATTAGAGGTGAGGTCTCCCTTTTCATCTTTGATACTGTCAATTTGGTTTTCTTCTTTCCTTTTTTTTATTAGATTGATCAGTCCTTTGTCTATTCTATCTGTTTTTTTTTTCCAAATACCAGCTTCTAGTCTTCTTTATTAATTCAATAGTTCTTTTACTTTCGATTTTATTAATTTCTCCCTTGATTTTTAGTATTTATAATTTAGTTTTCATCTGGGATTTTTAATTTGCTCGTTTTCTAATTTTTTGAGTTGCATGCCCAATTCATTAATCTCTGCCCTCTTTAATTTGGTAATATATGCACTCAAGGATATAAATTTCCCCCTGAGTACTGCCTTGGCTGCATCCCACAGAGTTTGGTAGGATTTCTCATTATTGTCATTTTCTTCAATGAAATTGTTGATTGTTTCTATGATTTCTTCTTTGACTAATTGGTTTTGGAGAATCATATTATCTAATTTCCAATTAATTTTTGATTTAACTGTCCAGGTGCCCTTACTAATTATTATTTTTATTGCATTATGATCCAAGAAGGTTACATTTATTTTATCTGCTCTTTTGCATTTGTTTGCTATGATTCTGTGCCCGATTACATGGTCAATCTTTGTGAATGTGCCATGTGCAGCTGAAAAGAAGGTGTATTCCTTTTTGTCCCTATTTATTTTTTTCCACATATCAATTAAATCTAATTTTTCTAGGACTTCATTCACCTCTCTTACCTCTTTCTTATTTATTTTTTGTTTGATTTATCTAGATCTTAAAGAGGAATATTTAGATCTCCCACTAGTATTGTTTTACTATCTATTTCCTTCTTGAGCTCTGCCAGTTTCTACTTTATGAATTTGGATGCTATACCACTTGGTGCATATATATTGAGCAGTGTTATTTTCTCATTGTTTATAGTGCCTTTAATCAGGATGTAATGACCTTCCCTGTCTTTTTTAATCTTATTCATATTTACTTTGGCTCTGTCATGAATCATGATCGCCACTCCTGCCTTCTTTTTCTCATTTGATGCCCAAAAGATTTTGCTCAAGCCCTTAACCTTAAACTTGTGTATGTCTACCCACCTCATATGTGTTTCTTGTAGACAACATATGGTAAGATTTTGGTTTCTGATCCACTCTGCTATTTGCTTCTGTTTTATGAGCGAGTTCATCCCATTCACATTCAGAGGTAAATTATCAGTTGTACATTTGCTGACATTTTCGTATCCTCCCCTATTCCTACCCATTTTTTCTTATATTATTTCCTTTTAAACCAGTGGTTTGCTATTAGGCCACTATCCCTTATCCCCTCCCTTGATTAACTTCCCTTTCTACCCCCTCCCGTATTTCCCCCCTTTTTGTTTTTAAAGGCCTTATGAATCCCCTCCCCCTTCTTCTCCCCTCCCTTTTTTTTGACCTGCCCACTCCCCTGCTCCCCTTGGTTTATCCCTTCTGACTTTCTCAGAAGGGTTAGATAAGAGTCTTATGTCCCAATGGATAGTATAGCTACTCTTCCCTCTCCAGGTTGATTACACTGAGAGTAAGGTTTGATTATTACCTCTTAATGCTCTCTTCCTCTCCTTCTTATAATAGTATTTGTCCCCTCTCCTTCCCATGCCCTCTTTGTATGTAATAGAATATCCTATTTTTCTTATTCACTCAAGTTTCTCTTGGTGTCCCCTACTATTCCCCCCTTCTTTCCCACCCCCAATGTCATCTTAGACCATTTAGTATTCTGTACTCTCCCTATGAGTTATTCTTCTGATTGCTATAATAGTGAATATTATAATTGTGAATAGAGTTCAATACAGAGAATTATACATAAAATTTCTCCACATAGGAATATAGATGATTAGATCTTATTTAAGCCCTTAAATAGTCAAATTTTAAAAAAAAGTTATGAGTTTTCTTTCTCTCCCCTTTGTTTTTTATTTTCCTTTTCATCTTTCTCTTGATTTTTGTGGTTGGATATCAAACTTTCCTTTTAGTCCTGGTATCTTTTCTGCAAATACTTGGAAATCTTCAATTTTGTTGAATGCCCATACTTTTCCCTGGAAGTATATAGTCAGTTTTGATGGGTAGTTGATCCCTGGTTGAAGGCCTAGCTCTCTTGCCTTTCTGAATATCATATTCTAAGCCTTGAGGTCCTTCAGCGTGGAGGCTGCCAGATCCTGTGTGATCCTGATTGGTGCTCCTTGATATTTGAATTGTCTCTTTCTGGCTTCTTGTAAGATGTTTTCTTTTACTTGAAAGCTCTTGAATTTGGTAATTATATTCCTCGGTGTTGACTTTTCTGTGTCCAGTGTAGAGGGTGATCTATAGATCCTTTCAATGTCTATATTGCCCTCTTGTTGTAGAACTTCAGGGCAATTTTGCTGAATAATTTCCTTAAGTATGGAGTCCAAATTTCTATTAATTTCTGCCTTTTCTGGAAGACCAATGTTTCTCAAATTGTCTCTTCTAGACCTGTATTCTTGGTCTGTCACTTTCTCATTGAGATATTTCATGTTTCCTTCTATTTTTTTCAGTCTTTTGACTTTGTTTTATTCGTTCTTGTTGTCTTGAGAGATCATTGGCTTCTAATTGTTCAATTCTAGTCTTTAGAGCTGGTTTTCCTTTTCAATCTGGTCATTTCTGGTGTTCAATTTGCTTTTCAGTTCATTTGATTTCTGAGCCTCACTTTCCAATTGCAAAATTCTGCCTTTTAAACTGTTATTTTCTTGCCAGATCTCTTCCATCTTCTTCAAAATCTCAGTTTTGAACTCTTTCATATCTTGTGACCAGTTTTCATTGTTTTTGGAAGGTTTGGATACTTGTTTGTCCTCCTCCCTTGTCTGGGTTTTCTCTGTGTAAAAGTTGTCAAGTGTTCCAGAGTTTTTCTTGATAATCTTTTTTTTCTTGGGTTCTTAGCTTGCCATTGTTAGCCCTGCCCCTTCTCAGCTTTGTCTTCGCACTCAGTGTCTGTCTGTGCTGTCTGGGCTCTGGAGGGCTCAAATCTCCTTTTTCTTGGGGCCGAGTCTCCTGGTTGTCTCTGGTCTGCCCCTCTGCCCAAGGCTCCTTCAGCAGTCTCAGGGCACTGCTTCCACAGCCTTCTTACAGTCTGCTCTGGGTCCCCACTTGAGGTCTAAGCCTGTGCTCAAGATCTTAGTCATCACCTAGGGCAAAGTCTTCACCCACACAGACTCTCAGGAAAGTCCGTGCACTCGAGATATTTTTCTGCACCTAGGGCAATGTCTTCAAACACGCAGATGCTCAGGAAAGTCCATGCTCATTCTTTAGACCCTTGGGGTCCTACATCTTGCTGCTCTCAGGTACAAGCCCTGGAGCTGCCAGTGATTTACTGGTTTCCCCAATCCTCACTCTTGTGTGTTGGCCTTGGAGCTGTGCGTGGTGTGGGGGGTGGTGGAGGGGCTTCTTCCTCTCGCATTTTAGTGAGAGCTATTTCACCCCTTTATAGAGTGGAAATGCCCCTATTCCATGTACATTCAATGCTGCACCCTGTTGTGGGGTTCCTTCGTTCATCTGGATTTATTTTTATGTCCCCTTGAGGAGTCTTGTATGCTTCGGTTAGGAGAGATTGAGCAGCTGCTCCTTACTCTGCCACCATCTTAACTTGAAGTCCTGTATCAATTCAATTCTAGTTGTTTTTTAATTAGTATTAAATTGAAATTTAGACATATCTTCATCATAAGCATACAAGTATAGTTCAGTTTTGAGAGAATTGCATTCATGGCAAATTAACTTTGTAATAAATATTAAAGATCTTTCTCATTTTTGAGCTTCCTAGACATAAGCAAGCAAATATATGATAGATCACTGGTTATAATCGACTTTTGTTTTCTTTTACTTTTTAATAAATTGCTCAAAGGTTATCTCCTTTTCATATTAACTTCCCACATTTCCAGGCACTCTAATAAATCCAGTTCTTCCATAGGCTTAAACACAGATCCACATTATTTCTGAGTTTGTGTAATTAATGATACCATTGTAGTTATAATTATTCATTTTTCATTTTCAGATTTGTTTTCTCATACGTAGCTAGAATTTTTCTTGCATTAATTGTTCTCCATTATTTAGTTTGGCAATTCTATTGCTTTACTATACAAGCAATTGTTCTTTCTTCCTGAGATCTATTGAAAAATATTTTGGTCACATTTGTGTTTAGCTATTACCTAGGTAATTAGTATATATAATTAAATACTTTAATTATTCCTCAAATAATATAATTTAACTACAACTTCAGTTTTCTCTTTCTCCTAGAAACATATTCCAAAAAATGTATTCAATATCTTACTAGATAAAGGAAAAAGCAGATATTTGGAGAGATCTATGTTCAGAAGAACTCTAGAATGGATTATTCAAGAGATAGCTGATGAATTATCATTAAGGGAAATGATTGTTACAATAAAATAGCATGGCTTCATCATAAAAGGGCCCTACCAACTTAACTTTACATTTTATTTTGATATATACTAATATACTAAAGGGATGAATGTAGTAAAATGTAGTGAGAAAAATATTATTGATATAATTTACTCAGATTTACATATATTCTTTTTCTTTTTTTAACACAGTTTTAGTATTTATTTTTTAGAAAAGTTAACATGGTTACATAATTCATGTTCTTACTTTCCCCTTCACCCCCCTGAGCTTGACCCCCCCATGACTGATATGTATTTCCACTGGTTTTAACATGTGTCACTGATCAAGACATATTTCCAAATTGTTGATAGTTGCATTGGTATGGTAGTTTCAAGTGTACATCCCCAATCATGTCCGCAACAACTCATGTGTTCAAGCAGTTGTTTTTCTTCTGTTTCTCCTATTTTTAGCCCTTCTTCTTACACTATTTCCTTTTAAACTAGTGGATCATTTTTTCTGAATAATTTCTTTTAGTACGGAGTCCAAATTTCTATTAATTTCTGCTTTTTCAGGAAGACCAAAGATTCTCAGATTGTCTCTTCTAGACCTATTTTCTTAGTCTGTCACTTTCTCATTGAGATATTTCATGTTTCCTTCTATTTTTTCAGTCTTTTGACTTTGTTTTATTTGTTCATGCTGTCTTGAGAGATCATTAGCTTCTAATTGCTCAATTATAGCCTTTAGGGACTGGTTTTCCTTTTCAATCTGGTCATTTCTGGTGTTCAATTTGCTTTTCAGTTCATTTGATTTCTGAGCCTCACTTTCCAATTGCAAAATTCTGCCTTTTAAACTGTTATTTTCTTGCCAGATTTTGGTTTCCAATTTGCTTACCATTTCATTTGATTTGGGGGCATTTTTCTCCAATTGGGAGTTTCTGCCTTCTAACCTGTTCATTTCCTTTTGAGCTATTTCCCACTTCTCTCACCAAATATCTTCCATTTTTCTCATCATCTCAGATTTGAACTCTTCAGTTTTCATTATTTTGGGAATGTTTGGATATGATTACTTGTTTGTTCTCCTCTGCTGTTTGCTCTTTTGTCTGTATTTTATCTGTGTAAAAGTTGTCGAGTGTTACAGATTTCTTCTTGATGATCTTTTTCTTTTGCTGTTCTTGTCTCTGGCTTGCCATTGTTAGCCCTGTGCCCTCTCAGGTTTATCCTCACACTCAGGGTCTTTCTGCTCTCTTTAGGTTCCTGAGGTCTCACGTCTAGTTGTTGTCCAGGTCAAGCCTCCTTGTGGTCCCCTTTTAGTTCCTCTGCCTGAGGCTCCTTTAACAGTCTTAGGGAGCTGCTTCCACAGTTGTGAACCCCTTCTGCACTGGGTCCCTACTCAAGACCCCCTCCTGTGCTCACGATCCGAGTCCTCCCCTGCACTCAGGATCTGTGTCTGGTCTTGTGTCTGAGCCCACAATCTTGCCTGTGCTCAGGGTCTGTGTTCAAAGTCCACATGCTTTCTTTGGCCTCTTGGGGTCTTAAGTCTTGCTGCTCTCAGGAGTAGGCTCTGGTGAACCCAGGTAGCTTCCAAGGACTTAATGCGTGGCCCAAACTTGCTCTAACTCTTGTGAGTTGGCTTTGGCACTGTAGGTGGTGTGGGGTGAGGGAGGGGGTTGCTCAGCTCACGTTTTAGTGAGGGCTGTTTCACCCCTTTATAGCATGGAAATGCCCCAATTCCATGTACCTCCAATGCTGAGCCCTGTTGTGGGGTCCCTTCATTCCTCTGGATTTGTTTTTATGTCTTCTTGAGGAGTCCTGTAGGTTTTGGTTAGGAGAGGTTAAGCAGCTGCTTTTTACTCTGCCACCATCTTAAGCAGGAAGTCTCTGCTTCTCCCAATCGCATATATTTTGATAAAACTATTTCATATTCTTTTGAAGAAGGTGAAAATATGTGGATTCCCATGAATTTAATGTTAATATAATTAGATATATTCAGAAATGCTTGACTGGTAATAATCAATAATTTTTAAAGGTTCTATATTAAATTGCAGATCTCTGGTGGAGAGCCCCAGGGATCTTTTCTTGCCCATATAACTATGTGAATACTGAAAATCAATCTGGAGGCTCATTGCCTGATTTTCAAGCATTTTTTATAAAATACAAAGAGAGAAGAGAGGGAAAGAGAGTGTGAGAGAGAAAGTTAGAGAGTGAAAATCTTTCTAGATCTGATTTTTCATTTGACTGGCTAAGGCAGTGGTTCTCAAACTTTTTTGGCCTACTACCCACTTTCCAGAAAAAAAAAAAGCAAAAACATTACTTAGGGCCCCTGGAAATTAATCTTTTAAAAATTTTAATAGCAATTAATAGGAAAGATAAATTCACGATTCTGCCTCTCACAACATTATTCCTAATCTGAAGAATATAATGAGTAGGATACAATTCAGTGAAACGTCAAAAGAGTGGTCTTAGGAATAGACTGACAGAGGAGCATTTCCTTTCCTTTGGTCCCCCCTTTAAAAAGTTTGCCCAACACTGGTCTAGGGTGATTTTAAATGGTATTTCACTTTCTAACTCTTGCTACTGAGATGTATTGGAAATATATAGAAATGCTGATGATTTATGTGCATTTATTTGGTATCCTGAAACTTTGCGAAAGTTGTTGATTATTTCCACTAGCTTTTTAGTTAATTCTATGGGATTTTTTAAGTAGACCATCAAATCATCTGCAAAGAGTGATAGCTTAGTTTCCTCATTACCTATTTTAATTTCTTCTATTTCTTTTTCTTCTCTAATTACTACTTCTAGTATATCTAGAACAATGTTAAATAATAGAGGTGACAATGGGCATCATTGTTTCATGTCTGATTTTATTGGGAAGGCTTCTAATTTATCCCATTGCATTTGATGTTTGTTGATGGTTTCACATATATACTATTTATTATTTTTAGGAAAGGTCCTTCTATTCCTGTACTTTCTAGTGTTTTCTTTTGGAATGGGTGTTGTATTTTGTCAAAGGTTTTTTCAGGATCTATTGTGATAATCATGTGATATTTCTTTGTTACCTTGTTAATATGGTCAATTATGTGGATGGTTTTCCTAATATTGAACCATCCTTGCATTCCTGTGTAAATCTCATCTGGTCATGATGGATAACCCTCAGGATCACTTGCTGGAGCTTTTTTCTAGTATTCTATTTAAGACTTTTGCATCTATGTTCATTAAGGTGATTGGTCTATAGATTTCTCTCTCTGTTTTTGGACTGCCTGGAATTGGAGTCAGTACCATATTAGTGTCATTAAAGGAATTTGGTAGAACTCCTTCTTTGCTTATTATGTCAAATAATTTGTATTGTATTGAAATTAGTTGTTCTTTGAAGGTTTGATAGAATTCACTTGTGAATCCATCAGGCCCTCAAGACTTTTCCTTAGGGAGTTCTTTTATGGCCTGTTCAATTTCTTTTTCTGATATTGAATTATTTAAGTTTCCTTTTTCTTCTGTTGTTAATCTAGGCAATTTATATTTTTAAATATTCATCCATATCACCTAGATTGTTATATTTATTGCCATATAATTGGGCAAAATAGTTTTTAATGATTGTCTTAATTTCCACATTATTAGAGGTAAGGTCTCCCTTTTCATCTTTGACACTGTTAATTTGGTTTTCTTCTTTCCTTTTTTTATTAGATTTACCAGTACTTTGTCTATTTCATCTATTTTTTCAAAGTACAAGCTTCTAGTCTTATTTATTAATTCAATAGTTCTTTTATTTTTGTTTTTATTAATTTCTCCTTTGATTTTTAGTATTTCTAAATTTGTTTTCATCTGGATATTTTTAATTTGTTCAGTGTCTAGTTTTTTTAAGTTGTATGCCCAATTTATTGACCTCTGCCCTCCCTAATTTGTTAATATATGCACTCAATTATATAAATGTCTCCCTTAGTACTGCTTTGGCGACATCCCATAGGTTTTGGTAAGAAGTCTCATTGTTTTCATTCTCTTCAATTAAATTATCCATCATCTCTATGATTTGTTCTTTATCTAACTTATTTTGGAGAATCATATTATTTAATTCCCAAATTAGTTTTTGGTTTGACTCTCCATGTATCCTTGCTAATAACTATTTTAATGCATTATGACCTGATAAGTTTGCATTTATTCCTTCTGCTTTTTTGCATTTCTTTGCCATGTTTCTATGCCCTAGTACATGGTCAATCTTTGTGAATGTTCCTTGTCCTACTGAAAAGAAGGTGTATTACATTTTGTCCCTATTTATTTTTCTCCATATATCTATTAACTCTAATTTTTATTAGATTTCATTTACCTCTCAACACATTCACATATATTTTTTGTTTTGATTTATCTACATCTGCTAGGAGAATGTTCAGGTCTCCTACTAGAACAATTTTATTATATATTTCATCCTTGAGCTCTGCCAGTTTCTCCTTTAGAAATTTAGATGCTATAACATTTGGTTCTTACATGTTGAGTACTGATATTTCTTCATTGTTTACACTGCCTTTTATCAGGATGTAATTACATTCCCTATCTCTTTTTACCAGATCTATTTTTACTTTGGCTCTGTCAGAAATCATAATTGCAACTCCTACCTTCTTTTTCTCAGTTGAAGTACTATAGATTTTGCTCCAGTGTTTCATTTTTACTCTATGAATATGTACCTCTCTCATGTGTGTTTTTTGTAGACAACATATGGTAGGATTTTGGTTTCTAATCCACTCTTCTATTTATTTCTGTTTCATGGGCAAGTTCATCCCTTTCGCATTCAGAGATATTATTATCAACTGTGTATTACCAGACATTTCGATTCCCTCTCCTTGTCCTGCCCTTTCTTCTTTCACTATTTCCTTCTATATCAGTGTTTTGTTTTTAATCAGTTCCCCTAATTTTCTTCCTTGTTGTTCTTCCATTTCTTCCCCCTCTCTTCTTATGCCCGTCTTATTGTTCTTTAGGGTCTTCTTAAGTTAAGACCCCCCTGCCCTTTACCCTCCTTAGTATTGCTTCTCTCCCCACCAGTCCATTTGTTACCCTTCTACTTTTCTATAGGGCAAGAATCAATTCTCTGCCCCAATGGATCTGATTGTTCTTCCCTCTTTAAGTTGATTTCAGTGCACTTAAGAATTAAGTATTTCCTTTCTCCAGCCTCTTTCCCCTTCCATTATATTGGTCTTCTTCCATGTTTACCCCATGTAAATGAAATATAAATCTACTCCATTTTGTCTGTTTTCCCATTTCTCTTAATATTATCTCCTTTTTTACCTCTACATATATATGTAGGTATACATACCTACATATATATGTAAAAATATGTACTTACATATATATGCATATATATATATATATATATACATATATCTTGACATTTCATCCTATACAGTTTGTCCCTGTTCCCTCTAATTATACTTCTTTTAGCTACCCTGTTGTTAATAACAATTTTTAAGAGTTACCAATATCTTATTTTCTTAAAGGGATATAAGTCAATTGGACGTATTTGGTCCCTCAAAGAAAAGATTTTTTGTTTTGATTTTTCCCCACTCTCTTATTTACTTTATGGTGATTCTCTTGAGTTCTGTGTTTGGGCAGCAAACTCTCTGTTTAAGTCTGTTTTTTTTTCTTCATGAATGCTTGGAAATCTTCAATTTTATTGAATGACCATACTTTCCCCAGTAAGAATGCAGTCAGTTTTGTTGGATAGTTAATTCTTGTTTGTAGACCCAGCTCTCTTGCTTTCTTGAATATTATATTCAATGCCTTCTGGTCCTTCAATATAGTTGCAGCCAGATCCTATGTTATCCTAACTGTGGTTTCATGGTATCTGAATGACTTCTTCTTAGAAGCTTATAATATTTTTTCATTGGTCTCTTAGTTTTTGAATTTGGCTATAATATTCCTGGATGTTGTCAAATGTGGATTAAATGTAGGAGGTGATCTGTGGATTCTTTCAATCTCCACATTTCCCTTTTATTCCAGGATGTTGCGTCAGTTTCTTGTATAATTTCCTGTAGGATGATGCCCAGGATTTTTTCTTTGTCATTATGTTCCAGTAGACCAATAATTCTTAAATTGTCTCTTCAAGATCTGTTTTCTAGATCTGTGGTTGTGTCAATGAGGTATTTTATATTTTCCTCAAATGTTTAATTTTTTTCATTTTGTTTTATATATTCTTGCTGCCTTGTGAATTCATTTGCTTCTAGTTGTTGAATTTTAATGTTTAAAGACTGAATTTCATCCCTGGCTTATTGGTCATCCTTCTCCTTATGGTCTGATTTTCTTTGTAGATCATCTTTCACCTTCTTTGCTCTGTTATTCATCTGGTCAATTTGGACCTTTAAGACATTATTTTCTTATTTTAGATCATATATTTCCTTTTCTTAATTGTCTTCAGCCTCTGTTGATCATTTTCTCGGTTGTTGAGTTATTTGAATTTTGAGTTAATTTAATTTTGAGTTCTTTATAATTGAATTTTAAGTTCTTCCAAAGCCTGTGTCCATTTCACTGAAGTTTCTATGTTTTTATTTAGTGTTCCTTTATCTTCTTCTGATCCCTTTGCATTTCATTCAATTTCTGGATAGAAGCTATTTATTGTGGTTGATTTTTTCTTTTTCTGTTGTTTACTCATATTTTTCCTTCTTTATCGCCCGTAATTGTCTGTAATCTTGGTCCTCTAATTATTTTTTTCATCTGTGGGTTTGGGCTATTCAGTCCTGGGAGGGCTTCTTCTCAGTTTTGTTGATTAATTAGGTTAGTGGAACCTGAGGCCAGATTTTCCCTAGCTGGTGATAAAAGCTAAAGGAGTGAATTTGATTACTTTCATTGTAGTCTGTGGGGTAGATGTGTTGGAGCTTCCCTGTCCTCTGAAGACTTCTTGTCTGCTATATTGATAGGATTAAGCCAGGTGGGGTAGATCTGCACAGCTCCAAGTGCTCTGAGCTCAAAGCTTTGAGAGGAAAAAGCTGGGGGGAGGGGGTCAGGGTACAGCACAAGATGGAGATTATTTTCACCCTCTCTGGGTTTCTCCTCCAAACAGCCTCCCTGCTGTCAGTGATCAGAGCCTTAAGTTTGGCACAACTGTGCCAGCAAGGCACTCCCTTGGACTAGCAACCCAGCCCACCCAGAGTTTCTAGGATCTGCTGGAGACTCAGCACATTAGGTGGAAGAGGGGATCTGGGATCTTCCTCCTTTCTTTCCCCTCCCACTCTATAGTTCCAAGAATTCAACCTTTTTTTTCTCTTTTTTTCTGTATACCTTTTAAGTTGGGTTCAGCTGGAGGATCCCCTAGCTCTGTTATGTTGTCAGATTTGTTTTTCTGTTCCCTAGAAGCCCTTTGTCCTTGATTGGTGGTGAAGGGCTCTAAGAAGGTCTTGAGCCTTACTGCTTCTTTGCCACCATCTTCCCAGAATAACCCATCTCTAAATAGGTTTATTGAAAGGAGGTCAAACTCTCAATAAAGCCAGACCCCATTTAAGATCAGAACCAGAGACTGACCTTAGCAGATAGCTTTATTTTTAGAAATCTGATGACATCATATCATAAAAGATAAAATTAATACAAACTTTTTCACTTGGACAAATTGTGCAGGTGCTGAATAAGCCAGAAAGTATATTAAAAAATCACTATGGATGGTATCTTTATGTCTATTATTATTACTGACCTTTTCAGTAAAGGGTCAGGGTTTAATGTTGTTTTTTTTCCACTGACAACTAGGAGTCAGCAGTTAGATGGATGGATGTATGACTTACATTTTCACCCTGAGATGCATCCATACCCAAGAGCAGCTCTCCACATCCTGTCTTATGATTTTGTAATAGGGTGTGGTGGGCATGGTTGGAACTTTTGGGGTTTCAGGCTTAAGGTCAAAATGCTAGCCAGCAAGATTTGATATCACCCTTAAACTGTATTTTTCTTTAGCTAATATTTATAATTCATATGAAGTAAACTATATATTCTGTGTTATAACCATAAATGCTAATATTATTATAATCATAAAAGGGATAGGGAATTTCACATGCATATATCCTCATTGTAAGTCATTGCCTTAATAAACTTGTAAAAGGCAGAACTATTGTTCATTAATTAATTAAATTTATTTGTTAAATAATTAATTAATGAAAATTACTATACCATCACATCTCTTTTTTAAATTGTAAGGGAAGTCTTTCTAAACTATTAATCCCATTCTGGTTATTTTTTCCCATTATACTTACAACCAAATAGTTTACTAAATAAATGAATTTTTGAGTATTACGTTGTCACCATATTAGGCACTGGGATAGATATAAGAAAAGATATCAGGTATACTAACACTTTTGAGGAACTAATATGGCTACAATGGTAAGACATATATTGAAGCATTGAGACAATAATATTGTGGGGATATAGAAAGTGACATGTCATTTGTCAGTCATTGTCAGAGAATGAACTATTCCACATAAATATATTGTAAGATGTTCAGACAATTGCAGCTTGCCACCTTTAGGGGACAAAACTTGTTTTATTATAACTGTTTTCAATAGAAATCTTTCCAAGGTATATTATGCATTTTCATTCAGTACATACTCTACAAGAGGCAGAACTTAACCTTGACTCAGGGTCATTATTATGATCATAAATTTTTATACTAGAGGAGTAGCATAGTAGCATTTTTGCCTTTTTCATGAAGTATGTCACCTGCCTTTTCTGCTTTGATGCTATTCTGACTTTTCCTCTCCTCTCCTTACTTTATCTAATCTGTTGTTTTCTCAGAATTTAGATAAACAAGGTTGTTAGAAATTGGTGTAAATGGAATAAACCCTCAGTGGAAATATAAAAGACTTTCCTTTGGAATAGAAGACATAGTTTATTTTACACAAACACACACACATATTGTGATGGATGTTACTAGATTGGGCTTTTTCTAACCATGGAATGGATTTTGAAATGATTCAAAGTTTATAAATGTTAAAGATATTTTGAGAGTTTCATGAGCATATTTAAAGTTCAGTATTTTTCCTAACTCGAGATTTATTTTTTTAAAATGACTAATATGGTAAATTTTGGGCTTAACTTTTGTGAACAAACAAATAATTATGTTTTAGACAGCAAGAGCTATTTAATGATGACTAGCAAGAAAAAAGAGACAAGACAGAGGAAGGAAAGTAAGTTGTTGATTAGCCTTGAAAAGCACAGAAAAACTGAGTCCTCTACTAGAATGAAATGATTGCTGAAGAGTTTAGACTCAAATGTTTTCTTAGAGAAAAAGATCAAATTATCAGGCTTCCAGAGCACACTAATTATATCAAATGGGAATAAATCAGGACAAAGCTATGGGTTCCAGACATCCAGAATCATGGAAGTCTCCATATGATGGGAGAAATAACTCATCTATATTATTTTGTAGAACTAGAAAAGAATAGTGTCAATATTCATCTGGAAGAAGAAATGGTCAAGAATATAAAGGAAATTATTTTTAAAAAATATGAAGGGAGATGGTCTAAGAATACCACATCTCAAACTGAATTATAAAGCAAAGATAAAAAAAATCTGTTGTCTAAGAAATATAGAGGGGAATCAAGGGAATACATTAGATGCATAACAATAATAGATAGCAAGTTAGTGTTTAATAAACCTAAAAATCCAAGCTTTTATGATAAGAACTCACCATTTGTCAAAAATTGCATGGAAAACTGGAAAAGAGTATGGCAGAAATTAGGCATAGAACAATATCTCATAGCCTTTACTAATATAAAGTCAAAATGGGTCCATGATTTATGACTAAAGGGTCATAACATAAGCAAATTAGGGGAACATGAAATAACTTACCTGTCAGATGTAGGGATTAGGGAAGTATTTGTACAAAACAAGAGACAGAGAACATTACAATGTTAAAATGAATGATTTTGATTTAATTAAAATTAAAAGTTTTTTACAAACAAAACCAATGTAACCCATATTAGAAAGTGTAACCTCAGAATCCCAAGTGGGGTGCAAGCCACTTGAAATTCTGAGGTTACAAAGGAAAGAAATAAACCAACAAAGAAATTACAGCAAATTTCTCCAATAAATGTCACATTTCTCAAGTAGATAGAGAACTGAATTGAATTTATAAGAACATGAATCATTACTCAGTTGACAAATGGTTAAAGGATATGATTAAGCAGTTTTCAGATGAAGAAACCAGAAGTATCAACAATCATATAAAACATTCTAAATCTCTACTTTTATAGAAATACAAATTAAAACAACTCTGAGGTATCACCTCACACCAATCAGATTGACCATTATACCAGTAAAGGGAAATCATAAATGCTGAAAGGGTTGTGGCAAAATTGGGACACAAATGCATTGTTGGTGGAGTTGTGACCTTCTTTAGCATTTCTGTAGGACAATTTGTATCAGTTTTAAAAAGGCTATAAAATCATACATATCTTTTTACCCACCAATACCTATACCAGGGGTCTCTGTATCAGAGATAAAAAGTAAAATTAGAAGGACCAATCTTTAGAAATTTTTTTACAGCAGCTCTTTTATTGTGGTAGCTAAGCCATTGGAAATTGAGGGAATGTCCATTAATTGGAGAATGACCGAACTAATTTTGATATATGATTATGATAGAACTTTATTTCATTATTAGAAATGATGACCAGGATGATTTCAGAAATTAAAAAAAAGGAATAAAAGACACGGAGTGATGCAGAATGAAGTAAACAGAACCAGAAAAATATTGTATACACCAATAGAAATACTGTAATATTGACCAACTGTTAAAGATTTAGCAAGTCTTAGCAATACAATGATCCAAACAATTTTGAAGTACTTATTGGAGTCAGAAGGCAGATTAAAACATATTTTTTTCAGTTTGTTGAATTTACATTTTCATTTTGGGAGTTTGGCTTCATATAAGTGTTCTCTCACAACAATGACCAATAAGGAAATATGTTCTCCATGATCATTCATGTACGACCTAGATCAAATTGCTTAGCATCTCTGAGAGAGAGGAGGAAAGGGAAAGGAGATAATTTTTATCTAAATATTTCTTAAAACAAATGTTGAAAATTATAAAAATATAATTGGGAAAACTAAATATTAAAAAAATACTTAAATCCAAATTCTTCTTCAGATACTTACTGGACTACATGACCTTGAGCAAGTCATTTCATCTCTCTCACCCTCAGCTTATTCATATGTACATATAATGGGAATAATTATAACATTTACCTCCCAGGAAAGCAGTGAGGATAAAATATTATGATTATAAAGTATATCATAAACTTTAAAGAGCTATCCAATTACTAGTTTTTATTAGTATTTATAGAATGATTTATCAATGATCACCAAATTGTGTGGGCTGAAGCCTTATCAGAATTAGGGAAATTGAAGGAGTTTAAGTCAAGATGGTAAGATTGTATCGCCTCTACTATAAATAAACCACTATTCTATAAATAGTTGCATTTACTACTATAGCAATTTTACTTATAAACTTTAAAATAATATAGGAATATGATTTAGAACTTCCCAGCTGAAATACAATGTGCCATCTCATCTCTATCATAAAAATTTCCATCCTAATGGAAGCTTAAAATTTTCTCCTGAGGCTCTTGGTTCTTACACATCAATTTCTGTCTTATCATATCAGAACTGTAACAGTCTACACTACTTCTCAAACATTTCCACAACAAGGTGCTACAGAGTAGCCCCAACAATTTCCTCACACCCTTGTAGTTAACATTGTATTCTCCTATTAGGATGTAAACTCCTTGAGGACTGAGTATTTCTTCTTTTTTTTTCTTTTATATCCCCAATGCTTAGCATAGGACCTGGTACTTAAATGATCTATCTTCAAAATTTCTCCTTAATCAAACAATATATTAGAAAAAAATTTTGATGAGTTCCTCCTATGTACGAGAGCACTAGGGTACACAAAAAAGTTAAAAGATATTCCCTGCTTGAAGGCACTCATAAGCAATTATTCTAAATTGCATTTTAATTGGAAACTGTGAATTGCTATATAAATGCTAACATTGTTAGCAGTGTAATAATGATAATAAATATAATGTAATTATAATAAACTACTATAATGTTTCATTTCCATTTTTTCTCCTCTTAATGGAAAAAGGGGAAAGAAATAAGCATTTAATATTGTACCTACTATGTGCTAAGTATTATATTAAGTCTTTTTAAACATGAACTCATTTGATACTCAGAAAAATCCTAAAAAGAAGATTTTTATTTTTCCCATTTATAGTTGAGGAAACTGAAACAAATAATTATTTAGTGATTTGCCCAGTTGTAGAGAATACAACTTGCTCACATAGCTTGTAAGAGTCTGAAGTCAAGTATGAAGTCATTTCTTCCTCATTCTAAGCTTGGCACCCCATCCACTGAGCCATCAGGCCCCCTCTTATAATATGAAATTGAACTTGCAGGTTTAAGTTTTATTCTCATTTCTATATTATTCTTGGAAAACCTCAAAGGCTGCCTTCAACAAATAATTTCCATATACTGGTGACATTATTTTGAATCACAGTTCATCTTTCTTTTCTCACTAATATAAACCATGGTTCCTTGTAGACAGTTCCAAGAGAGAATTATTCCAATTTAATTAGCATAGTACCTGTTCTCAAAAAAGTAACAAACATCATTTGTACCTCCAATAGTTATCATTTATTAAGTGCTTTTCAGTGTAATACAAATTGAAATAATTCCTAAGATTGTCAGTGATATATTAATTATCTGGACATTTGCAAACATCTGGATGTGTGACAGAATCATGTAGAATCCTTACTGTCTTTCTTACCTATACACAAGAGTAAAGTTCAATGGCAGCTCACTGAAGTGGCATTAACAAGATACTCCATCATATAAGCTCTCAGGAGGCAAATGCTATCAAATTGATATGCCCACCCTGTCATAATATTAAGCAACAAATGCCTACTGAGAATACACTAGCACCATAATAGGAACTCAAGGGATACTTTATATACTACTGTTGACTCCTGCTAATCTCCATGGATTCATTCCAAAGACATTAAAGTTAATATACTGCTTTTAACCAATACAAATTGTTATTCCTTAATATTTCCATTCTGCAAAAAAATACTTTTTCCACATCAAATATTCAGAATCATCTAAGTTAGAAAGAGGCAGAAAATAAATTTATTGGATTTCATTTCCCCTCAGATTTCTATCACTTTCTGAATTAATTTGGTAGAACAGACATGCTAAATGGAAAACACCATTTACCAAGGGAAAGTTCTTACTAGAGCACAATTTTGGAAATGTCATCATAAGTTCTTGCTTTCCTCAATTTTATGGTTTACTTAGTTTACTTCTAGAATGGGATATCATATCAATAAGTTGCAGAGAATTATAGAATTTTGGAATTTGGAAGAGGCTTTAGAAGTTATCTGGTTGTGCAGTTAGTCAGTTTATGAATCACATCTAAAGCATTCACGGAAAATAATTATCACCTTGTAGTCATCCAGTGATGGAAACTCAAAATCTGGGACTATAAGCCTATAATATTCCAATGTGGTTTTTGTTATGTAATTTATTTTTCTCCAGTTCTTTGGGTCTTCTTTGGATCAATCACAGTTTAATTGCTAATATATATTGCTTTCTTTATGCCAGGCAGTGTGAAAAGTTCTTTACAATTAATATTTCATTTAATACTCACAAAAACCTGGAGAAGCAGTTGTTATTAATATATCCATTTTACAGATGATGAAATTGGGGCTTATATAAGTTAAGTGAGTTATTCAGGGTCACAGAAATAAATATGTGAAGTCAAATCTGAATTAGAGTTTTCCTGACTTTAGGTCAAGTACTCCATCACATTGTGCAGCTATCTGGCACTTTAGGGTTTACAAAAAAGCTTTACATACAATATCTTCTATTATTCTCACTGTGGAAAGTAGGTGGTATTATTTTCACCAAGTTATGATTTAAGAGATTTAAGAGCAGATAGCATTTAAGTGAATTACTCTGATTCCTCCAGATAGAGTCTGAGGAAGGTTTTGAATTGTCTTCCTCACTCCAAGTCTAGTACTTTCTCTACCTAGTGATCTCAATTCCTTAAATCAAATAATCAATTATACCAATATTGATGATTTTCATTCATGCCTATGTCAATCACTTGTTTATGCCCAAAATATAGCAACAAACTCCAGGGGTTAGTCTTTATTAATGATTCCAACTATATAACTGGTCAGTAAGCCTATTTCATTCATCACCCACACCCTGGATAAGTACTTTAAATTCCAAGAAAAATTCTTTACATTCCTTAATTCTATGATTCAAGGCACAAAGGCTACATTTTTCCTTTTCTATTTTAAAATCATACTTTATAATGATTAGTACTCAAAAAATACTCAACATTTTCCTGTTATGAATATTGCAGACACTGAAAGTTCCACATCTATCTAATTGAAACAAAGTCACATTATCAATGTTTTCTACCCCGTTGCACAGAGAGTTTTCCTATAAGAACAACAGTGCCATGAGTTATTTTTAAACTGAATATGATCACTTTTTCTGAACAATGGTCAGGAAGCTATATTCCTGAATAGAAAAAATAAATTTGTATTTTATAAATTATTAATAGCATTTAATGATTTACATGAAGTGATACTGAAGATGATCCAGCTGGAGGTAAAAACTGTTGGCTGAAAATTATGTGAATAATAAGGGGGATTAATGAACTATTTCAAGGTTTCATTTACTTATCAAACAATAATTTCCAAAAAGGAAATAAATGATGCACATATAAATAAATAGATAATAAACACAATGCAATGACAATTCATGATTTTAATGGTATAATTTATTCATCACCACATGTGATATATCAGTTTACACTGACTAGTAAGTAGGAGTATATTTGCGAATTATTGTTTTTATTCAGTCTATTGCCCATACTATATTGGCAGGGTTTCAACTTTAGCCAATAGTTGTTTGTTTATTTGTTTGTTTTTTGGACAAGTCTTCTAAGTAGAGGATAACATTTCATTTATCATTAGCCTCACCAATATCCTTGAGAGACACTAAGGTTCAGTGGTTCCATTGGGCTTGGAAGCAGGAAAGTGCTGAATAATAACTCTGATACTCATTGTTGCCATGTGAAACTGATTTGCTTTTCACTGGCCAACTTAGATTATAAAGGAAGCAGGAATACTATTTGTATACTATATAGTCCTTGAGACTGTTATGAAGAAAACTTATATGAAGTTTATGACTTCTCATCCATACATTTCTTATAAAGAAGCACTTAGAAAGGTAAGGCATTAATCCACATATGAAAGAGTTATAATCTCTAAATATTCTTATTTTCTTTACTATTTTATATAACAAATAAGCATTTAGAAATTATGTTATGGGTTATTTTTATCCTTACTGATATTATTTCATGAAGAAAATGCATAAATGCGATGATAGATCCTTCTCCTGACCTCTCCCAATGTTAGATGATGATTTGTAGTCTCAAATTGTATTAGACACCATGGGTTAGTTGAAAGCATACTGGAATGAAGGAATTTAGGGAGGAAGGAAGGAAGGAACGAAGGAAGGAAGGAAGGAACGAAGGAAGGAATGAAGGAACGAAGGAAGGAAAAGAATATTAGAATTATTCAGAAAAGTCCTGGGTATCTACATTAATTTTCTTTTTTTAAAACCTTTACCTTCTGTCTTAGAATCAATACTGTGTATTGGTTCTAATGCAGAAGAGTAGAAAGGACTAGGCAATGGTGGTTAAGTAACCTTCCCAGGGGCACACAGCTAGGAAATATCTGAGGCCAGATTTGACTCCAGGACCTCTGGGCCTGGCTCTCAATCCACTGAGCTGCCTCCTTCTATATAAATTTTCTGTGTGTCTCTTCGAAAAATGCACCTGACCTTTCTAGTTCCCAATTGCTTGCTTGTGAAATTTGATATTCATGACTACATTGAGTGTTCCACAAAGTTGTTGGAAGAGGAGAATGGGATAATACATGTAAGCCATGTTTCTTTAACATACATTTATTTAATACATATCATATACCAGTTTGGAAGACCACTGTAATAGATAAATCTGGACACAAAATTCAGAAATTCCTGAATCCAACTCCAATCCTTGACATATAGTAGCTATTTGACTCTGACTCATTAATTTATCAGTCATCCTGAAAATTGTCTAAGACCGTGCAGAACAAGTTGAAACTTGTAGTTATAAAGGAAGTTAATTACTGTGATCTTATTATACAGATGAAATAAATAAATTTTCCAATTTTGGAAAAAATGTCAGGCATTATATATGATTTGTACTAAAATTTCAGTCAAAAGTAAAGCAGTTCCTTCTTTGTAGGAGGAACATTCCACAAGGAGTAACTCCATTTTTATCTCTGTACACAAACTATTTCTAACATATCATAGGATCAAAGTGTACATTCTTACTTTTGTTTGCTTCCCGGTGAAAAATGGATGGAAGAACAATGCAGGAATCAAATTACTTGCTCATAACATCTGAGTTTCTCCTCACTGCATTGTTCGGACTTTTGTCACATAAACCTCTCAGGTCCTCTTGGGTCTAGAGCAGAAACAGTGTAAGACTCATAAGTGCATTTTCTCATTTAGAAAGCAGAAGACTTTTTCTTCCTTTTCTTTTTTTCCTAGAGGGAAGGAGAATAGTACTAGTTATAGTGGGGTCAGAGACCCATCTATTGTGCCACCTACTGTGTAGGCCCTATGTAACTCTTTTATTAAAACTTGTCCTGAATTACTGATTAAGTGAAGTGGCTACTTTGGATTTCACAGAAAATTTACTCAGTATTGACCAAAGAATGTATATGTGTGTGTGAGCATGTATGTGTGGTGTGTCCGTATAAAGATAAGAAAAAAAATAGCACAGTGAATTGAGAGCAGGGGCTTGGAAATGGAAAAAGAATTTTGTTTAAATACTACCTTTAAATATATGCAACTACTGGCAAGCCAAAACCTTTTAGTTTTACATATTCAGTTTTACAATCTTACAATATAAATAATATAGTTATTACTATATATAAGTTAAGATCATTTCCATCCTGAGAGTCTCCTACATTATTGAAATTTTAGGGGTAGACCAAAACAAATATATTCTACCTCTTTTCACTTCCTCTTAATGGGATATTATAAAAATAATGAAAATCAAATACTTTAAAAGAATTTTAAATTTCCAGATCAAATTAGTAGAAATATAAATTAAACTTCATCAATTTCATTCTCCAAGTAATCAATGATTTCTTATTTGTTATATCTAGATAATGACCTTTTCTCAATACTCATCCTTTCTTGACCTTTCTATATAGATTTGTCATCTTCTCCTTGATACTCTTTCCTCTCTCTATGTTTTCTATTTATGTATGTTTGCTCTGTGTGTGTGTGTGTGTGTGTGTGTGTGTGTGAGAGAGAGAGAGAGAGAGAGAGAGAGAGAGAGAGAGAGAGAGAGAGAAAGAGAGAGAGAAGGAGAAAGACCTTCCTCTGTTCTCTCCTGGTTTTTCTCCTTCTGTAAATACTGATTTTCATTCTCTTCTGGATCTTCTTCCAGACCATACCAGTTTATGTAATATAGACATTTTCTGATATAATTTCAAGTCATAGGGAGCTCCCCATGAAGAATTCCTCATGCCAAAGCATATATCTATCAGTTATGCAAATTATAGATAGTTTCCAGGGACAAAGAAATGTTAAATCATTTGTCTAAAGTCACATAGAGCATATGTATCAGCTGGGCTTTGAACACAGATTTCCTGATTATGAGACTTTTTTATATTCACAACATCATATGTTTTATAATCCTGGTGGACTATAAGGAAGATAGGACATTACATTTCTTGAATTAAATTAAATTAGTCTATGGCAGACTTTCTCCTTCAATTTGGTTTAGAGTATATCTCCCATAAAAGTCTGATGAAATTGCCAATTGTAACAAGACATGGTGTCCATGAATGCTTAGCAGACTATTTCAGGATTGCTTACATACTTATTTCAAATTTAATATCTCAGTCATGCCAAAAGACCTTGTGGCAATAATTTACCTCCTTCTCTTATTAAGTACATGTCATCAGTCATATCAATATCCTGTTTTCATTATACAATTAACAACAAGGGAAATTCAAACGCGAAATGAGAGACAAGATCTTATTTGTGTTATCAGTTGTCGTTTCCATTTTGAGTGAGCATGTGAAAAATTTGAAAAAAGTTTCCAAAAAAAATCCATTTTGAAAATTGGCCTTACAATCCTGTAGCCTTCCTCTATCATGGCAAAACTAAATGAAGAAAAACATTTTTTAGAGCAGGAAGTTGCTGGTCTCACTTGTTTGCCATCTCTATGAGAGTGATCTTTTAATAATAAGCAAATATAATTATTTGGGTATTACCTCACCAAAACATAGAGTATAAAGCTTTTATATTCTTAAAATTTATTCTGCTAGTGTACAGAGGCTCTCAGCAGTTAGAAAATTTTCCCCATTATTAATACTTAATTTTTCATTTGAATGCCAGTCAAGACACATCAAAATCAGGACTTATTAGGAAATATCATGGCACAGAATGTCTAGGATGGCCATAGCATACCAATAAGTCTTCATAACCAACAAAGCTGCCTGTCTTTCTTCAACTCATTTTCCCTTTACTTGTCAATGCTATTTCTAATATCTGTTTTTCTTCAAGAACCTGAAGAAAGAATATTTGACTAGGAAAGCTACTCTTACTCTCTAACATAAATTACAAGTTTAAACATTCTTTATCAACTACAGTCCTCTCAAGAATTATCAATTCAAATATCTACTCACAGTATACCACATAGGAAAGTCATAAAAATATGTAAATATACCCTATTGTGATGGAGAAAACACGTGATGAATATACAGTTAAAAAAGGGTGAAATTAACTCCTATATGCTTATGCACTACATTTCTCTGATTCTCTACACACAGAGAAAAAAAATAGATTGTCCATTATCAAAGCTAAAAAATTAATTGAATATCTCTAAATGCTTAATGTTTTATTTTGACTCATCATGTTGGCAGTCAGGTATCTGTCTACTAGAGTATTTCTCTGTCTAGTTTCCTCTGTGGATGTAAAGAAACCTATATGAAGAACTTGTTTTTTTCTTAATCCTGTGGTCCCTTTAATCCAATAAAGTATTTTGAACCATGCATTTCGAATCTGCTTTTCTCCTATAGTTTTTTTTTTAAACCCTTGTACTTCGGTGTATTGTCTCATAGGTGGAAGATTGGTAAGGGTGGGCAATGGGGGTCAAGTGACTTGCCCAGGGTCACACAGCTGGGAAGTGGCTGAGGCCGGGTTTGAACCTAGGACCTCCTGTCTCTAGGCCTGACTCTCATTCCACTGAGCTACCCAGCTGCCCCCTCCAATCTGCTTTTAAAACTTCTAGGAAATGTTTTTATTTCCTTGTAAGTAATAAGTTTCAGTATCATAAATCTTACTTAAGACAATTTTCTTGGTTTATCTTATAATGCACTAAAACTTCATATAAACTTTAGCAGTGATGTAATGCAAGAATGCAACAGAGGCTTTTGCTCTGGCAAGAGTCAAATTGTAAATACCCCTGGAAGTTAAGCCTTGGAATCTTGACACAAAAATCAGTTGGAACCTGAGCCTCGAAGAGAGCAGAAGGTCCAACTGAGGCTCTGCTTTTGGCTCTTGGCTTTGCTTTGGCCTGTGCTTTTTGTCTCTGGCAATTTGAACCTAGCTGATTTCTCTGGACCTTTCCATGACCTTCACCATATTATACCCCTATTATTTTACCTGATTTTCCCTTTGGGCTCTGGCAGGAAGGGTGGTTTTGGTTTTGGTGATTAGACTTTGTGGGTTTAGTTTTCCGTAGGCAAGTAGGACATCTTTAAATCAACTTATCCCTTATTTTATTGATCTAGTATATACTTTACTTTAAGGCAGTCAAATCTTCGGACTGGGAGAGCAGGATCTCCCTCAGTCTAACCCTCTCCTGACCCTTCCCCCAGTTTCAGTTTCTCTCTAGTGGCTATTTAAAAACCCTAAACCCTTCTCTCCTTTCTTTTCAACCCTAAAATTAATAAACCCCTTTGTTACCTACTCAAACCCTCTGATGAATCCTTGTGTCAAAAATTTAAGCAAGGGTTGAAGAGGAAAGGGATTATTTTCTATTTATTTCTTGAGGGAACTACGGACATCCATCTTGGCAGGAAGTCCTTACATGAGACTTCCTGCCATCAGTTTCACTGGCAGGGAGGAGCCTCTTTGACTCTACCCACAAGGGACTTTGGAAATTAATAAGAGAAAGCCCTCAAGACAGATTTAAAAACTTCTGACTGGCCCAACTCCTTTTTATCTATAGAGATACCTTTCCTCAACTTGAAGGATCCTGTCTATATCTACCCCAGTATCCTCTATCTCTAGCCTCTGTGTCAAACCAGTTTTGAGCTGCCTCTCCTGAATACCCCCATCAATTCCCTTATCATCCAATATAACATCTCATTCTTTCCTTTCTTACATTCAGCCATCCCCTTCATTCCTCATTCCTATCACCTCATTCACCTTTTATCCTCTCCTTTTAACCTAAAGATTAAGATTGACCTTTCACTTCTTGATAACAGTGAGTACTGATTTAGTATGTAGAATTATTATGTTCATGCTTAAACATAGATGCCTATATATAGTTATAACAGAATTGTTAATTGTTTCAGATATCTGTATAAAATAGATGAATTAATGTATATATCCCATACAAAATCATTAAATATATATCCATGAATATCACTTAAATTCTTAATCTCAATTTCAGAATCTGTAAATTTAAAGTCATATTATTTATAATAGTTCCTTGACCGAGTTGTTCAATATAAGAAAAAAATTGTGAAACTTAAAATAATATAGCTATAAACTCATCATCATCATACTTCTTCTCCTACTCTTCTTCATTATCATTATTATCATTATCATCTCACAGATAAGCTCTTTTTTAGGAAAGTCAACTATTCTTCCTTTCAATTCTTCCAGACACTCATCAATATGTAGAAATTTAGGTTTTGGTCATTACTTTTGTAATGAAAATGGCCTCCTGAAAACTGCTCATTATCTCCTAAATTTTTGCCAATCTCAATTTTACTTCTTTGTCTAGCTTTTGATTGTCTCTTCCTATTTTTATCGATATGAAAATCATTTCCTCCTCTTTCCCCTTTTCTTTTCCATTATCTTTATCCTTTAATATTATCTTACTTATATTTTTTTAATTGTGGGTATCTCCATACCAACAACTCTGTCCTTTGTTCTGTTCTTTTTTCTCACAACTTTCTTTCTTGATGACCTCATATGTTACCATCTCTTTGACAATGAGTCCCAATTTTATTCATTCTTATCATAAAGTCTGGATTAGGAAATGCCTGTTGGACATCTCTACTAAATGGAAGGAAGGAAGGGAGGGAGGAAGGAAACAAGAAAGGAAGGAAGGAAAAGATAGAGAAACAGGCTGGCAAACAGAAAGAAATAGAATACTTATTAAAGTACTATAATATACATGATTTTATTTTAAATACTAGAGATAAAAATGCAAAATTATCCTTTTCTTCAAGGAATATAAATTCTAATGGAGTAGTCTAAGGGGAAAATGTTGTGAAGTGGATGTTTTGGACAATGATCCCTAGGAAGTGACATAGGGGTTTGGTTCCTGATGATATAAGTGAAAGCATACCTATTAAAACAGTGTAGGCAGGAGGTAGGATATTTGGAGGAAAAACAATAGCGTTTGTACATATACCATTGACATAAAAAACTTGAATATCCAAAATGGATCTCACCTAAGCAAAATTCTTTCTCCATACTCCCTTACTTCTGTAAAAATTGCCATGATCATTGAAATCAGCAAGGTCAAAATTAATAATCATATTTGATTCTTCCTTTGATATACAACAAAAACAATAAATTGTGTAGTATAAGGTATTCTGGAAATACTAGTGTCTTTGGCTTTAGGACTTGAGAAGAGATTTTCATACCTGCTTTCTTGTTTTGAGGTCCATGTGCCACTTAGCTCTCACCTGTGGCTTCGAAAAGCATGTGTAGTGTCAACACTTTGGTAAACCATCTCAACAGGTGGGATAATCATGTTAAAGGTAAATCACAGTCTTCAAAATTATTGATGAGTTGGTGAATATATACTGCAGGAATGTGAAGAGTTCCCTAGTAGATCAGTACAATTTGTTCCAAATGCCATGGAGATAGCTGAAATAGATGTTATGATCTACTTAAGGTTTACTTGGACATTGAAGATGACAAGCTCATCCACTACATCCCAAGCCATTGTTAGCCATCTTGACTTATTTGTCATTAAATATTTCAACAATATTAAATTTTTTTAACATTTTAAAAATTTTGAGTCCCAAATTCTCTCTTCATCCTATCTTTCCTCATCCATTGAAAAGGTAAGCAGTCTGTGTATATACATATATATATATATATATATATATATATAATATATATATATATATATCAGGTAATACAAACAAATTCTTATTTTAGTCATGTTGCAAAAGAAAACACACACACACAAACCTGAAAATAGAGTGAAAAAATATTCTTCAACGTTCACTCCATGTTCATTAATTTTTTTCCCTCTGGAAATAAATATCACTTTTATTGTGTCTTTAAAAATTGTCCTAGATTATCATATTGATGAGAGTAGCTGTCTTTCACAGTTTATCATTATTGTAATATTGATGTTACTATTGTGATAATTAGATTAAGTCTACACTGCCCATCTTTAGATTTAATCACCAAAGGTGAGAGCACTTCCAATTCTGGGAGGTCCCAACCCACATGTGCTAGAGTGAGTGACAAATCAGAATCAACTGACCCTCTCCTAGACAATCTGTGAGAAGTGTCTATTGTGATTTGACACACAGGCTAGGGGAAGGCACAGGAAGTGATGCAAAAGTGACCCCTTTAAAAAGAGGGAGTTGAGTGAGTGAGAGGTTTTGGGTTGAAGAGGGCGTCTAGTGACAGACCCCTTCTGGTTCGTGGACGAGTGTTGGAACACTGAGACCCTGGTGAGACTGCTTTAAATAGCTTCTTTGAATTCCACATGGTGAGTTTAAAGACTGACTGAATCTTCCTGAACTTCTCTTAAGAAACTTCTTTTAATAGACTCTGTGACTGAAGTTTTGTTTCATTCACCTCCTGGCCTCTGGCCCTCTGACTCTCTGCTGAGGGTTAATTAGATCTACCTGGATTAGAGGATAGTAGCAATTTACCTACTGTGTTAGATTCTTATTTCCTTATTTCCTCTCTCTCTTCTTAATTGTAAATAACCTTCCATAAAAGTCAATTTTGACTTGAGGTTATTCTGAAAATGGAGATTTCCCCTGGCAACCACCTTTTAATATATTGAACCCCCAAACCCTTTTTTCCCCTTACACTAAGTACATCAATCTCCTGATTCTGCTCACTTCATTTTGTATCAGTACGCATAACATTTCCCATTTTTTATGAAATCATCCTGTTCATATTTTCTTAAAGCATAATAGTATCCATTCATAATCACATACTATAGCTATTTCAGCCAGTCCCTAATTGATGGTCATCCCCTTAAGTCCTGATTCTTTGCCATCACAAAAAAAGTTACTATAAACATTATTGTTCAAATAGATCCTCAACTCATTTCTTTGATCTTTCTGGAAAAATATCTGGTAGTCTATTTACAAATTTAGGATAGTCTCTTATTTTTATAAATTTGATTCTGTCCTTATATACTTTTTAAAAATGAGACAATTAGAAAAACTTGTGCATTGTCCCCTAATTTCCTGCTTTCCTTTTAATTTTGACTTACTAAGCTTTGTTCATGCAAAAGTTTTCCCCCTGGATCCTGCATTGACTTGCTGGTTGAGTGGCTGAGATTCCTACCTTGGCTTTAGAGGAGACTGAATTGTTGGAACTCTGGCTGAAGACACGATCAGAACTTTTGTCAGAGAATTATGGGGAAATCCACATGGAAACAGAGTCTTGGGGCAGCCCCTGCTGGGGCTGAGCTGGACTTCACCAGAGAAAGGTTGGTAGACTTGTTAGAAATCTGTCTCTTTATCTATATTTACAGTTTCACTTTTCTCTCCTCTTTGTAAATAAAAGCTGTTAACAGTCATTTTGACTTAAGCTACAATATTTATAAATTGGTGACCACAATATTACTTTATAACTCTCACATTTAACATAAAACCCTAAATTTATGTCTTACAAAGCCAATGTATCCTAAAACATTAAAAAACTTTGACATACTTATGCCACATTTTACATTATATATTTAACTGTATAGGAAATATAAGTTGAAGATGGAGAACGTTTTATATAAATTTAAGATCATGTTCTGGGGCTAGCAAAGTTTTCTTCTTAAAAGCTAAATTTAATAAATATGTTGAGGAATTAATGAATTAAAAACATTTTGTTTCAAAAAGGAAAACTGGATGATATCACTGTTTGGTAAAGTTAATTTTATTCTTAGAAACTTACTCTTAGAAGTTCAAAGAACTTTCATAAATCAAATAAAATATGGGCTCTTTCAGGGTAGAATCTCTATCTTCATCTTCTAATAAAATGTTTGTCATGATATTGAATTTGACTAAATTCACTTATTTTCTATCTACAATACCTGTCATGGATAAATGGGAAAGAAAGTTAAAACAAGTAAGAAGGAAAATGAAGAAAAAAGTTTCACTTATTCCAAGATAGAGATGGGAAGTATGAGTGACACAGGTATGGCACTATGGATTGTGGCAGTGAAAGAAATAGGTGTAGAATTTCATTCTGATTCTGAGACTGGTCCCTTTTCCATTTGACTTTAGTTCTGCAAATAGCTTCATTGACAAAAGAATCTCTAAAATAAGAAGGATAAGAAGGAGTTTTATTCCTGGGTTAAAAAATAGAAAGTCTCTTAAGAGCTGTCCCAGTCATAAGAATGTGTCTTTTTAACTCGCATCTGCACAGCAGTATAGCTCTTAGACATTTCCATTCATTTATACTTAGAGGGGAAAAGCCAGGAATACTAAAAAGAGTTTGAATGCATTGGAAACAAAAAGACAATAAAATCACATTTCTAACAGAATTAAATGGTAGCAAAAATGCTAGACAACTGAATATTACTAAAGAGACAGGAGTCAGAGGTAGTTTTAAATCACATAAGTCAAAAGTACTTTGAAAAACAATTTTAAAATAAGCCCTGCTTCTCAAGCTAAGAATGGGGAGGGATGTATGGCACTTTATTTTTTCAGATGTGAAAGAAAATTTAGACAGGATTCTATCATTTTATTGCTTTTATTTTTTATTTCAAAATTATAATTAGAACTTAAAATGCGTTCTACTCTAATGGAAAATAGCGTGGGCAATACATTATGGAGAAAGAATGCTTAGTTAATGGGAAATTCAAAATTGAAAGTTTTTTGTAAATTCAATTGTATTGAGAATTTGATACTAATGAATGATACTTGAATAGAATTCCAACGGATGACTTGAAAAGTGTGATTCAACATGTATTTGTTAAGTGACAGTTATGTTCCAGAGATTGTGTTAAGTACAATGTACATAAAGAGAAAAATGCAAAAGTATTTGTCTTCAAGGAAGTTAAAATCTATTTTGGAGAAACAATGTGAACATAGGATAATGAAAAATACATAAAAACTTATTTTGAGAGTTAGAATATGTAAATAATTGATTTTTATAGATGCTTTCTATGAGGTGCTAGGTTCTTTGTTTATGTATGTTTGAAGGAATCTAGAATTTCTAAGATGCAAAGGTGAAGATATGTTGTATAGACAATGTGTGTGTGTGTGTGTGTGTGTGTGTGTATGTGTAACTGGCCTGTGCAAAGACATGGAAAACTGAGATAGAATAGCATGTATAGTGAACAACAGACAGGAAAATTTGGCCTTTATCAGCTAGATATAATTAGACTCAGTAAATGTAGACAAATGATTAAAGATTTTGAAAGTCAATCATCAGAGTGCATTTTTCCCCAGAGGAAAGAAGGAGCCACTACAAATTTTGATCAAGGGAATTAAAAGGTCAGATCCGTGTTTTAAGAATATTTTCTTGGTAAATTTCTGGAAGATGGGTTTAAAAAGGGAGGGAAAAAGAGGCAGAAAGAGCAATTAGAAGGTGATTGCAATAGTCCAGAAGTGATGCAGGCCTCAACTTAGATGGTGACCATATAATGGGGAAAAAATGAAATGGATAGATGCTAGACTCAATAATATTTGATAACTATAGATAAATGGTTGGAAGCGAGGTCTGAAGAGGAGGGAAAAGTCAAATATGACTTTAAAAGTGGCTTTGAGTATATTGATGCCCTGAAGAGAAAAAGAGAAGTTAGTAAAAGAGATAACTTTTGAGGAAAGGTAAAGAATTTTTCACACTGACTTTGTGATGTCTATGGAAACTCCAGGTGGAGAAATTAGGTAATTATACCCCATTTGTTTAGTTAAGACCTACCTTTTCTAAATATCCATAAATCAGAGAAGGGTGACAGAACCAATCATTTCAGGATATTTGAATAGACAAGAGTTCTTGCTATTTGTCTAGTAGGGATAAAATATGTCCTTCTAAAGTGGAAGGATAAATTCTAACAAGATTAACAAGCTAAAAAGAAATAATTTAAATGATTAAAATTTTGTAACAAAAGGCTTCTTTTACTTCTTTTGTTAAGTCTACATTTCAACTATTATAAACAGGAATATGATACAACTAGAAATTTATGTGACAAAATAGTTCAAATATATTTGTTTCTTTAGAAGTATTTAAGTGTATTATGATACAATAATAATTTTTGATATAGAATGTAATATGACTTAACATCTGCATGATATCTAAGGTTTTTGTGCATTTATTATTTTTAATTCAGAACTCTAGTTAACTCTACAATTATTTTCTAATTTTGGAATTTCTTCTACCTATGAATATTAGCAGTATTTTTCCTATAATTAGCTACATTAGATAATTTCCCAAGAAACTATGAAGGTGACTTGTCCATCATCACGCAATAAATATGTAATACAGATCAAAAAAGGGATCTTATCTTCTTATCTCAATGGTTAGCCTCTGCTTCATACCATACTCCACAAAATGGCATGTGCTCCATTTTAATGTGGTGATTCTGAATTCAAGTTAATAACCATTTAGTAACATTTGTTATGTTCCAAAATCTATGCTAAACAATGGGGATATAAATAGAAGAAAAAATAGTTTATGCACTTAAGGAGCTAATATTTTAATGGAAGAGAACATAAAAAAATGAAATTTAATATCCAGGCATAGGGATAAGAAATATCAAATGACCCAGAGAAGAATAATGATTCAAACCTAACTGGCCTGGACTCTGCCTTAAAATGGAAGTTCTGAGATGAAATAGCCTATGGGAGGAAGACATAGGGGGAAAGGGGAATCTTCCAATATAAAAAGTCTAGTAAATAAGCATTTATTAATATTTACTCTGTGTTAGACCCTGTACTAAGTGTTGACAGTACAAATATAAGCCAAAATACATAGTCATTTTCCTCATTTTAATGAGGAAAGACATGATACTGTAAGAAACTTAAATCATATTTCTTCTATTTTTCAATAATCTGAAGTTAATAGGAACTGGCCAAATTATTTCAGTGGTGTAAAACTTTTCCATTACCAATGCCATAATGGAACTTACACTATTAGAAAGTTTACTAGAGAATGGAGAGATTGAAAAATTTTAGCTTAAGTCACACAACTACTAAGTGTTAGATGTGGGACTTGAAATCAGATCTTGACTGAGGACAAACTCAATTCACTATGACATTATATCTATTTGTACTTGAAAAGAAACTTAATTTATCAACATAAATTTAACATAAAATGTAATTTCCTTAGTATGGATATTTCCTCCATGAAACCATTTAAAAAATCTAAACCATTCAATTCCTTAATAAATAGGTATCAAACTTCTGTATGAAAAGAGAAAAAAGGCAGGGGTAGCACTGCCTGCTGATTAGCTTTTAGGTGATATATTACGAAACAAGCATCTAGTCTTGACAACTTGGTAGAATCAACCATATCTTATGTTCTACTCAAATATCCTTTATATCCTAAAGGTAACCCTCTTCCATGATAGAGAATATCAGAGTTGGGCTTTGTAAAAGTTTATATAGTAGAATTTAAATAAATTATTTATAATAAAATAGTAAAAAATAAATTGTTGAGAGCTTGAATTAAGTGGAAATGAGAATAAACTAGAAAATTTGAAGATTTTTTTTAAATTTTCTTTCATATAATTGCCTTTAGAGAGTTGCATGCTAGGAACTAATATGGTATAGTAAAGGATACTGTGCTCCACCACTCTGTCCACACACACACAAAAATAAGAAAATAAGTTGCCTTAAGTCAAAGGAAAGTGGAATGAAGATGTCTTACTGGGGTGAGAAGAGAGCACAGCCTAGGCAGCCCAACAGTATCTGTGGGAACTGGTAGAGCTCATACCAGGCCAATATGCTGCAACTTCACCAGAAGCAATGAAGTTGCAGAAGGTTAAGGAGCCTCACTCAAGCCACTCAACACAGTTATAGAAGGCAGAAAAAGCAAGGTAGGGGACCAATTCAACCTAAGTCACTTGACGCAGGCAGGGAAGTCAGAGAGGCCAGGACTCCTACAAACTCTCACCTGGTGGCAAAGTACCTGAGGTAGCAAGAGAGAAGAATGGGAGATAAGAAAACTACAGGAATCTCCTTATTCTCACATCGTACCAGACTGAGGGAGGCAGCAAGAGATCAGAATAGGGCACGACTGAACTTCAGGAGCCTACTCACTCCTAGCACTCTATTTATCCTAAATGTATTCAAGCTATTAAGAACTCTAGTCCCTCCTCAAAGTGGCAGCTCAGAACAATCTTAGGAGCCACAGAATTCTGTAGAAAATGGGTCTCCTGCTTGCTCTGGGGAAATTACTAAGCTCCTTGTAGCTTTGTCAAAAAATCAGACTTGCATTTTTATAGTTAGATTACCAATACATGTCAACTTTAATAGAATTTAAAAGGGACATTCTCACTACTCCCGTTCTAGGAATTCCAGATAATAGAAAGTCATTCACATTGTATATATGTGAAAAGAGGAGTGGGTGATTTCTGGGGTATTGACCCAAGTTTTGCTTCAATATAATTGCTTGTAGCTTAATATTCTGTATAGCTGGATAGGGTGGCTCCTGGAGAGCCACTCTGACTTCATGCTGTGGCAGCCACAGCTCTCTTAATAGATAAGGTCTCTGACCTAGTTCTAGGTTCTCCTTTAACTATCTTCTGTCCCCATGATATTGAGGCATTACTGCTCTGACATAGAAAACATTTTCAAATCAAAGACTTGTTAGGTAGGAGGTGACTTTGTTAGCAAATGAAAATATCCCCCTTAAGTATTGTACAATTCTCAATCCTGCAACATTACTTCCTGATTTTCCATTCTTAGGAGAACCATTTCAGTGTTAGACATCTGTAGTGGTCATGGCTGAGAAGACCAATAATGATGTCTCTGATTCCCTTTTATAAAACTTGGATTACTTCTCTATGCTGATGGATATTAAAAATAAACAAACAAAAACAATTTACCTTCCATCTTGAACCAATATTGTGTAATGGTTTCAAGGCAAAATAGCAGTAAAGGATAGGCAATTGCAGGGTTAAATGACTTACCCATAGTCACATAGATAGGAAATATCTAAGGCCATATTTGAAACCAGGACCTCCTGTCATTAGGTTTGACTCTCTATCCACTGAGATGCCCCAATGATAGCTATTTTATGAGAAAAGGCTCATGCTGCATTGATGATGCCATGATGTCAGTGTGTGATACCATCTGGTTGAATCCATTACCTTCAACCTATAGTGCCCAAGGGGCTAAGTAAATTGCCTTGAATGAAGCTTGTAAGTAAGCTAAAGGGAAGAAAAACAATTTACACAGATTCAAGGCATAGATTTGGAGTCTGTCATGCTTTTGGAATGCTCTTAATGTGAAGGAATTTCTTGACTACTGCTAGCAAGACATTTACAAATTCAGATATTATTAAAGAATTCCTGTCTTGCTCTTAAAATACCTGCAGCTCTTACTATCATTCATTACTCTAACCATACAGGTAAGATTGATCCTGTATTTAGGGAAAATCAAACAGACAAATGCTGCAGCCAATCTCATGGTCTTAGAAGACATCAAATTAATATTTAATCTAACATCTAATGATATTCCAGATTTCCTCTCTTCCATAAACATGAAGTGAAGAAGTAGAAGCACAAATTAAAAAAAAAACAAATTAATGGGGTCCAGGTGACTTCAGAACGCAACTCCCTACTTCCTTGAAGCTTCTATCACCAGATATGCAAATCAGTTCACAGAAGTGGCCACTTAGGTATTCAAGGGATTTGTGGATTCTATTAAAAGAGTCATAACCAAGTGTACAAATAAGAGACAGATACTCATGGCTAGACTGGGTAAAAGACAAACCCCTTTCTCTTAATTTTTCCATACCCCATGGGTATTGACTGACTCTATGACTAACTCTGAGATTGTGATCCTGTAAGGCTCAAAAGAATAAAGAAAATAGAAATTGGAGTAGGTTTGAATTGAAAGAGAATCATTTTGACTTTGGACATTTTAAATGGATATATACATACCAAACCAGTTTTTAAATTCAATGGATAGTTGGTTATATGAGAATAAATTTCTGGACAGATACAAGCACTGTATTCAGGAGAATGCTAGTAAATGTTTAATAACTGGTTATCTGTATTGTGGACATTTTTTAAAATAATCTGCATCATTAATATTTTCCTCATCTATTTCTAACCAGTCAAGAAAAGTAAATGAAAAATTGATTTATAGCTTTTGCCAAATTCTGAGGTGTAAATAATCACACAGGATAAATATTTAACAATGAGTTCTCAAGAAGGCTCAAGGATGGGCTCTAGTGTAATTCTGGCCAGATGTATCAAATGGAGAGTCAACTGAATACAGATGACAATTCAAGTAAATGTAATTGATGAGAGAGTATGAAGAAGAAGAGACATCATGGGGGCAGCTGGATAGCTCAGTGGATTGAGAGCCAGGCCTAGAGATGGGAGGTCCTAGGTTCAAATCTGGCCTCAGATACTTCCTAGCTGTGTGACCCTGGGCAAGTCACTTAACCCCCATTGCCAATACACAATATTGGTTCTAAGACAGAAAGTAAGAGTTTACAAAAAAAAGAAAAGAAACCTTTGGACTATATCTACCATTAGGGGTTGAGAGAGGAAAGATAATTTCAAAAAGAAACTGAACAAGACTATTGGATCAAAAGTAATGTCATGAGAACACAAAAAGGAAAGTGTATCAAAGAGTAGAAGGCGACCAATGTTAAAAGCTGTAAAGTTGTCCAGAAGGATGAGAATTGGGAAGTGAAAATTAATATTTGGAAATTCAGATGTATTAACTTTGTAGAAAACAGTTTCAGGTGAGTGATGAACTTAGGTGTTAGATGTATGTGAATGTTTTGAATGTTTTAGCTTTATTTTATTTTAATAACAAATTCCTACATAAGTTTTCCAAAGTCCCTTTCCCAGAGTTGAGAAATGATTCAGTCTGGGTTATACATCTATTATCACAGAACATATTTCCATATTATTCATTTTTGTAAGTGAATAATCTTATAAAACCAAAACTCCAAAACACAAAGCCTAATAAACAAATAACAAATAATATTTACATCTGCATTTATACTCCAACAGTTCTTTCTCTAGAAGTGGATAAAATTCTTTTTCTTAAGTCCTTCAGAATTGTCCTGGATCATTGTATTGTTGATAGCTGTAAATCCCATCATCCCACAATTTGATAGCCCTACAATACTGTGTATAATGTACTCCTGGTTCTGTTTATTTCAGTCTGCATCAGTTAGATATGCATTATTACATATGTGATTTTTAAATTAGTAGAAACCCGCGAGCACAAAGACTTGGAAAACTGCTTTTAACTTTTCAAAGAGTCCTTTGTTATGAAGTTAATTGAAACCTAATACCTCTTTTCATAATGTGGTGGTAGCTTATTTAATCAAAAGAGTATTATAGCATTATGAGCAGAAGCATAATTCATCATTTCTTCTGGGAAGGGGTCTCTAATTTGCATAGGATGCAAAAGAAAAGGCTTCTTGCAAGTCCCAAACTGCTGAAACTATTCTGATACTACTTTCACTTAAGTTCCATAGACTTTGAATAAAGCTTTGCCTTTTTAATAAAAGGAAGGAAATTTCTTAGTTTTTTTTCTACCTTAGTATTATATAAAATAGCAGAAAAGTAATCTCCTGAGTGGAAAAACCAGAAAATATTTGATGGTAGGTACAGAAAATTTAATCATACCATACCAAAACATTTACATTATGAAATGTGGTAGGATTGTTAATAGGCTTGATTTCCTTAAGAAAACTTTCACTTTACCTTTTAGAAAGCAAGAGACTTTAAATATTTTAAAGGCAAAATTATAGAACTATTTTATTATTATTTTTTTTACAAAATATAGGACAACCTTCATTTTATCACACAGAAATGAAAAATGCCAAGTACTCTTTGTAGCCCATACATTTTCAAGATAACTCTTTTTCCCTATAGTAAGTTTCACAAGATGGCCCTAGTGCTATCTTGGAGTTGAGACTCTTCCATGAGAGAACTGCACTTGTTTCTAAAGAGATGATTACACATCATGATGTGATTACCACCTCCCCATCCTGGGGTTGAGAATCCCACTAAAGGGAAAAGTCCGGGAGGTTGTAAAAGAATCAGCATTCTTCTTACTGGAATGTTAGGCCTAAATAACTCACTGCAGTAGTACAGTCAAAGGTCTAGTTTACTGAATTCTATTCTTTGTTTTTCATTTAGCTTCTGGATCCATATTGATTTTTATCTTTTCTTCATATTGCCTTTCTCTTCTCCCCTGGAAGTTTTGTCTAGGAGTTCTTGCAGCTCCACCATTGTCTGGACAAATTGGCACCTCTGAGTTTTTTACATTTCATTCTCCTGTGATTCCATTGTTCCCTACTTGAAGTGGAGAACTTCGGTGCTCTGACACTGTCAAAGTTTCTTTGCTAATCAGCATTGAGATTGGGCCTATAAGTAACCACAATAATTTCAACTTGAGTGAGTGAGGGAGGCCTATTTTTTTTTTAAATACAGGAATATGGGGAAAAAAGCTGTGATTTCTTCAACTTGGAGAATTCTAGTATGAAAATTCTCTCTCCTTCAAGGCTCATAACAATGACAATAAAAGCTTTAGGACTCATCAGATCATAGACTAACAACTGGAAAGTATTTTTTTCTGTTTAAATATTTTGTTTTTTTAGAAAAATTTTCCATGGTTAAATGATTCTTGTTTTAACTTTCCCCTTCACCATTACCCCTATATCCAATGCACATTTCTACTGGTGTTGATATGTGTTATCAATCAAGACTTATTTACATATTATTGATAGTTGCATTGGTGTGGTCATTTTGGTTCTACATCCCCAACCATGTCTGCATCAATCCATGTGTTCAAGCGGTTGTTTTCCTTCTGTGTCTCCACTCCTGCAGTTCTTCCTCTGAATGTGGATAGCATTCTTTACCATAAGTCCCTCAGAATTGTCCTGGGTCATTGCTTTGCTACAAGAACAGAAGTCCATTACATTCAATTTTACCACAGTGAATCAGTCTCTGTGTGCAATGTTTTCTGCCTCCTGTCCTTTCACTCTGCATCAATTCCTGGAGGTCTTTCCAGTTCACATGGAATTCCTCCAGTTTATTATTCCTTTGAGTACAATAGTATTCCATCACCAGCATATACCACAATTTCTTCAGCCATTCTCCAATTGAAGGGCATACCCTCGTTTCCCAGTTTTTTGCCACCACAAATAGTGCAGCTATAAATATTTTTGAACAAGTTTGTTTATCTTTGATCTCATTGGGGTACAAACCCAGCAATGCTATGGCTGGATTGAAAGGAAGGTAGTCCTTTAGAGCTCTTTGGGTATATTACCAAATTACTATCCAGAATGGTTGGATGAGTTCACAACTCCATCAGCAATGCATTGATGTCCCAGTTTTGCCACATCCCCTCCAACATTCATTGCTCTCCCCTTCTCTCATTTTAGCCAATCTTCTAGGTGTGAGGTGATATACCTCAGAGTTGTTTTGATTTGCATTTCTCTAATTATTAGGGATGTAGAACACTTTCTCATGTGATTATTGGTAGTTTTGATTTCTTTATCTGAAAATTGCCTACTCATGTCACTTGCCCATTTATCAATAGGGAAATGGCTTAATTTTTTATACAATTGATTTAGTTCCTTGTATATTTGAGTAATTAGATGTCTGTGAGAGTTTTTTTCTTATAAAGATTACTTCCCAGTTTGTTGGATCCCTTTGGATCTTGGTTGCATTGTTTTTGTTTATACAAAAACTTTTTAATTTACTATAATCAAAATTATTTATTTTACATTCTGTAATTTTTTCTAACTCTGGATTGGTTTAAAAATTTTCCCTTTCTCATAGATCTGACAGGTATATTATATTCTATGTTCAGCTAATTTTCTTCTAGTTTCCTTCTTTGTATTCAAGTCTTTCACTCATTCTGAATTTATCTTTGTGAAGGATGTGAGATCTTTTATCTAAATCTAACCTCTCCCATATTATTTTCCAATTTCCCAGTAGTTTTTGTCAAATAGTGGATTTTTGCCCCCAAATTTGGGCTCTTTGTGTTTATCATACACTGTCTTGCTGACATCACTTACCCCAAGTCTATTCCACTCATCCTACCTTAGGTCTTTTAGCCAGTACCATATTGTTTTGATGACTGCTGCTTTATAATATAGTTTAATATCTGGTACTGCTAGGCCCCCTTCCTTCACATTTTTTTCCATTATTTCCCTTGATATTCTTGATCTTTTGTTATTCCAAATGAACTTTGTTATAGTTTTTTTTCTAATTCAGTAAAAATGTTTTTTGGTAGTTTAATAGGTATGGCACTAAATAGGTAAATTAATTTGTGTAGAATGCTCATTTTTATTATGTTAGCTCATCCTACTCATGAGCAACCAATGTTTTCCAATTGTTTAGATTTAGTATTAAATTGTTTGGAAAGTGTTTTGTAGTTGTGTTCATATAATTCCTGTGTTTGCTTTGCTAAATAGATTCCTAAGTATTTTATATTGCCTAGGTTGATTTTAAATGGTGTTTCTCTTTCCATCTCTTGCTGTTTTGATATATTTGAAATACTTAGAAATGCTGATGATTTATGTGAATTTTTTGTGTCCTGCAACTTTGCTAAAATTGTTGATTATTTCTACAACCTTTTTAGTTGATTCTCTAGGATTTTTTAAGTAGACCATCATATCATCTGCAAAGAGTGATAGGTTAGTCTCCTCATTGCCTATTTTGATGACTTCAATTTCTTTTTCTTCTCTAATTGCTACTGCTAGTGTTTCTAGCACAATGACAAATAATAGAGGTGATAGTGGGCATTCTTGTTTCATGCCTGATCTTATTGGGAAGGCTTCTAATTTAACCCCATTGCATATGATGCTTGTTTATGGTTTTAGATATGTACTGTTTATTATTTTTAGGAAAGGTCCTTCTATTCCTATACTTTCTAGTGTTTTCAATATGAATGAATATTGTATTTTGTCAAAGGCTTTTTCAGCATCTATTGAGATAATCATGTGGTTTTTGTTGGTTTGCTTATTGATATGGTCAATTATGTGAATGGTTTTCCTAATGTTGAATCATCCTTGCATTCCTGGTATAAATCCCACCTGATTATGATAGATAACCCTCTTCATCACTTGCTGGGGTCTTTCTGGAAGTATTCTATTTAAGATTTTTGCATCTATGTTCATGAAGGAGATTGGTCTGTTTTTGATCTACCTGGCTTTGGGGTCAGTACCATATTTGTATCGTAAAATGAGTTTGGTATAATTCCTTCTTTGTTTATTATGTCAAATAGTTTGTATAGTATTGGAATTAGTTGTTCTTTGAAGGTTTGATAGAATTCATTTGTGGATCAATCTGCTCCTGGGGAGTTTTTTCTTAGGGATTTCTTTCAGGGCTTGTTCAATTTCTTTTTCTGATATGGGATAATTTAAGTATTCTATTTCTTCTACTATTAATCTAGGCAATTTATATTTTTAATATTCATCCATATCACCTAGATTGCTATATTTATTGCCATATAATTAGGCAAAATAGTTTTTAATGATTGCCTTTGTTTCCTCCTCATTAGTGGTGAGGTCTCCCTTCTCATCTTTGATATTGATGATTTTTTTTTCTTCTTTTTTTAATTAGATGGACAAGTACTTTGTCAATTTTGTTTGTTTTTTCAAAGTACCAGATTCTAGTCTTTTTTTATTAATTCAATAGTCCTTTTACTTTCAATTTTTTTTTATTTCTCCTTTAATTTTTATAATCTCTAATTTGGTCTTTAGCTGAGGATTTTTAATTTGTTCCCTTTCTAGTTTTTTAATTAGCATGCCCAGTTCATTGATCTTTGCCCTCTCTAATTTGTTACTACATACCCTTAAGGATATAAATTTGCCCCTGAGTTCTGCCTTAGCTGCATCCCACAGAGTTTTGTAGGATGTCTCATCATTTTGATTCTCTTCAATGAAATTATTGATTGTTTCTATGATTTCTTCTTTAACTAACTAGTTTTGGAGAATTATATTATTTAATTTCCAAGAAATTTTGATTTGCCTGTCCATGTGCCCTTACTAATTATTAATGTTATTGCATTATGATCTGAGAAGGTTACACATATTATTTCTGCTCTTTTGCATTTGTTTGCAATGTTTCTATGCTCTATTACATGGTCAATCATGGTTAAAGTACCATGTGCAGCTGAAAAGAAGGTGTATTCCTTTTTGTCCCCATTTATTTGTCTTCACATATCTATTAAATCTATTTTTTCTAGGATTTCATTCATCTCTCTTATCTCTTTCTCATTTATTTTTTTTTGTTTGATTTATCTACATCTGAAAGAAGGATATTTAGATCTCCCACTAGTATGGTTTTACTATCTATTTCCTCTTGAGCTATGCCAGTTTCTTCTTTAGGAATTTGGATGCTCTACCAGTTGGTGCATACATATTGAGTACTGATACTTCCTCATTGTCTATACTGCCTTATATCGGGATGTAATTACCTTCCCTGTCTCTTTTAATCAGATCTATTTTTACTTTGGCTTTGTCAGAAATCATGATCGCCATTCCTGCCTTCTTTTTCGTATTTGAAACCCAAAAGATTTTGCTCTAGCCCTTGACCTTAAACCTGTGTATGTCTACCCACCTCATATGTGTTTCTTGCAGACAACGTATGGTAGGATTTTGGTTTCTAATCCACTCTGCTATTTGCTTCCATTTTATGGGCGAGTTCATCCCATTTATATTCAGAGTTATAATTATCAGTTGTGTATTCGCCAACATTTTGATATCTACTCCTAGTTCTACCCCTTCTTCTTACACTATTTTCTTTTAAACAAGTGGTTTGCTTTAAGTCAATAGCCCTTGTCCCCTCCCTTGTTTTACCTCCCTTTCCACCTCCTCCCTTAATATTCCCCTATTTTTATTTTTTAAGGCCTAATGAATTCCCTCCCCTCTCTCCTCCCTTCCCATTTTTGACCTCCCCACTTCTCTGCTCCCCTTGGTTAATCCCTTCTGACTTTCTCAGTAGGGTTAGATAATTTTATATCCCAATGAATAAAGCTACTCTTCCCTTTCAGGGTTAATTACACTGAGAGTAAGGTTTAAATATTACCTCTCAATGCTCTCTTCCTCTCCTTCTTATAATAGTATTCATCTCCTCCCCTTTCCATACAATTTTTGTGTGGTATAAGTTCCTATTTTTCTTATTCATTCAAGTTTTTCTTGTAGCCTTCTACTATTCACCCCTCTCTTCCCCCCATCTCATCTTAGACCATTTAGTATTCTACCCTCTCCCTGTGAATAATTATTCTAATTACTATAATAGTGAATACAGTTTTTGAAGAATACACCTAACATTTCTCCATATAGGAATACAAATAATTTGATCTTATTAAAGCCCTTAAAGAGGCAAATTTAAACATAAGAGATTTCTTTCTTTTCCCTCTGTTTCTTATTTACCTTTTCATGTTTCTCTTGGATTTTATGGTTGGATATCGAACTTTCCATTTAGTCCTGGTCTTTTCTCTGCAAATACTTGGAAATCTTCTATCTTGTTGAATGCCCATACATTTCCCTGGAAGTATATAGTCAGTTTTGATGAGTAGTTGATCCGTGGTTGAAGGCCCAGCTCTCTAGCCTTTCTGAATATTGTATTCCAAGCCTTGCAGTCTCTTAGTGTGGAGGCTGCCATATCCTGTGTGATCCTGATTGTTGCTCCTTGATATCTGAATTGTCTTTTTCTGGCTTCTTGTAAAATTTTTTCTTTTACTTGGAAGCTCTTGAATTTGGCTATTATCTTCCTGGGGGTTGTCTTTTCTGGGTCTAGTATAGAGGGTGATCTATGGATCCTTTCAATTTCTATATTGCCCTCTTGTTGTAGAACTTCAGGGCAGTTTTGTTGCATAATTTCTTTTAGTATGGAGTCCAAATTTCTATTAATTTCTGTTTTTTTCAAGAAGACCAATGATTCTCAAATTGTCTCTTCTTGACCTGTTTTCTTGATCTGTCAATTTCTCAGTGAGGTATTTCCTGTTTCCTTCTCTTTTATCAGTCTTTTGCCTTTGCTTTATTTGTTCTTGCTGTCTTGAGAGACCATTGGCTTCTACTTTCCCAATTCTGGTCTTTAGAGACTGGTTTTTGTTATAATCTTTTGATTTTCTGTTTTGATTTGGTCTATCCTGTTTTCCAGCTGTTTGATTTTGGTCTCCAATTTGCTTATCAATTCTTTTGATTTGGGGGCATCTTTCTTCAATTGGGAGTTTCTGTCTTTTAACCTGTTAATTTCCTTTTGAGCTATTTCCCACTTCTCTCATCAAATCTCTTCCATATTTCTCATGATCTCAGATTTGAACTCTTCAAGAGCTTGTGACCAATTTTCATTTTTTTGGGAAAGTTTGGATATGATTACTTGTTTGTTCTCCTCTGCTGTTTGCTCTGTTGTCTGGATTTTTCAGTGTAAAAGTTGTTGAGTGTTAAAGATTTCTTCTTGATCTTTCTCTTTTGGGGTTCTTGTGACTGGCTTACCATTGTTAGCCAGGTGCCCTCTCAGCTTTATCCTCATGCCTAGGGTCTGTATGTGCTCTTTAGGCTCCTGAGGTCTCAGGTCTACTTGTTCTCAGGGTCAAGCCTCCTTGTGGTCCCCTTGCTTGTTCCTCTTCCTAAAGCTCCTTTAACAGTCTCAAGGTGCTGCTTCCACCATCATGCACCCCTCTGCACTGGGTCCTCACCCAAGGTCTGCACTTGGGCTCAAAGTCCATACCTGAATCCACAACTGAGTCTATGCCTGAGGTCAAAGTCTGTGTTCAATGTCTGGTTCTTTATCCCCTTGGGGTTTTAAGTCTTGCTGCTCATAGGAGCATGCCCTTGTGAGCTGCCAGTAACTTAATGAATGCCCCAAACTTGCTCTAACTCTTGTGCCCTGTCTTTGGCACTGTAGGTGGTGTGGGGTGGAAGGGGGTTTCTCAGCTCTCTTTTTAGGGAGAGCTATTTCACCCCTTTTTAGCAATGAAATTCCCCAATCCCACATCCCTTCAATGCTGCGCCCTGTTGAGGGGTCCCTTTGTTTGTCTAGATTTGTTTTTATGTCCTCTTGAGGAATCCTGTATGTGTGGATTTGCAGAGGTTAAGCAGCTTCTTTTTACTCTGCCACCATCTTAACCCAGAAGCCCTATAGAATTATTTAAAAATAATAATACCGCTTCAGTTTTCTTTGGGGAAGAAAATCTTTCTTTCTACTAACCAGTGTCAACCTGGTAAAAGCACAAAACTATGAAATTAGTCATAAAAGAACATGTATTTAATGACAATAAGGGAGATAATGCTCATATTGCAAACAAAACTCTTTAAATCACTTTAACTGCTTATTTAACAATCATAATGATATGGATTGGACATTTCACTTACATTTATCATTAAAAAAATTCAGATCTCTTTAACTCTTGTAAACTTTCAGGATATGCTTCCTTCCCCCTCACGCCGTGTGTGTGTGTGTGTGTGTGTGTGTGTGTGTGTATGATATATATGTATATGTGTGTATATGTGTATGTTAATATACATGTGTGCATATGTGTGAATAAACATCAAATTAAAACACTAGATCCAAGTGACTGGATTTCTGTTTTGGGTAAAAAGATCATAGATTATTCTTCTATAGTGATAGTTTAACTTAACCAAAATTTAACCTTACTAATCTCCCTAAAATTTATACTTTGGTCTCAGAAACTACTACAACCTTTTGTAATTTTTCTTATAACGATATTTTTCAGAGTTCTTAACAATTAGTGGGTAGATGGCAAACTCAGTTTTCATCCATTTGATTATTTGAATCACTAAAAATTCTAAATACCCGCATCTTTAGCTCCTATATGTTTTAGTATTATCTTATCTAGGGTTTTATCTCCTTTCACAATTATAGAAAACTTTCCAAAACAGTTGAAAAGAAAGCCATAGCTAAAATAAGGGGAAAATGCTATTTAGAGTATTAATTCATGCCAAATGGAACTTGGAAATGATGTACACCAAGGTATAGAACCTTCCAGGTAAAATACTTAGAGCCTTAGGTTAGAACAGAGTAAAAAGAACCCGTGGAGCCCTTACTATTCCAATGCAGTCATTTCCTAGGAAGTTTCTTTTTAGGGAAGACAGCTGTGTACCTTTTCAGATTTCCCATGATAGATAACTATAGCTGCAGTTACCAGAAGATATACCACTGAGCTTCTTGCATCATTGACTAATTTGCTCCCTTTTCTGCTAATTATATTCACATAAAATTTAAGCTCAAATGGCAGTTCTTTCCAATCATATTCAAGGTTGAATGTAACTTCTGTCATTGCAACCACATCAATAAAAATATTAGCTTATCACTAATTTTTCCCAATTCTTCTGGTAAAAATTGAGGAATTACATTTTGTAATTCTACTTAGATACTGAACTCACATAATTAAAAAAGCACTCTGGATGATTTCTTGTAAACCTCCAAATGAACATATTAAATTATATTAAAACACAACAAAATAAACATAACTCAGTTGAAACTCTCCTACTTTAGTTAGTTGTGAAAATTAGCTTTTTTCCTTTTTTCTGACTTTTTTAGTTCTCAAATTACAGCAGTTTCCAATCATAAAAGAAAGCTCACTCAGGGTAGGTACCACTAGAATTCTCAGGGGAAAATTTGATATATGGCCCTGGGATACGTGTTACCAGAAATCTAATGGATAATGAAAAGGAGAACAAAAAGAAAACTTAGCCATACTAGGATTCTTCTTACTTGGTGAAGTTCTTCCTATTTTGTAGTAAGGTGTCCTAGCACAGATATCTTAGAAGGACCACTTTTTTAGGTTCTGATTGTAGGCTAATTTTGTATAGGGGTTTTGGCTTTCTAGGAATTGACTGGGAAGGGATAGTTAGGGTCCAGGGATGCTGAAGGAGTTTTCTTTATTTCACTCAGATTTGTGGTTCCAAGAAAAGTTTATATTTACATTAGCTATGTCTCAAATGTATCTCATTTACGATATTGCAGTGATATAAATGTGGAGAAAGGCATATTTGTCAAGAAATTAACAGGTCTCATTAAGAAAAATTTTAAGGGAAAATTCATCTATGTAACAATACACTGAATATGGACAATAAATGCAATGAGCTTGAAAATGTAAAAAAAAAATTGGTACTTATTGAATCCAGTCTTTTGTGTAGAGTATATTCCTTTAATGGCAAAGGGATGTAGGTGATAGTGTAAATAACTTAATGAAACCTGGATTTATATGTTTTGGAGGAAGTCTCTATACATCTCATTAACGTCTATGAGGAATATATTTCCCATAAAGATTTCCAGAATCCATTGAAAATATTGTGAATAGATCTTTTCTTTCCAGGTTTAGGCTTAGCCACCTGTCCTATCTCTCAATCTGACCTTTGTCTATATATCCTAGTATCTGGTAAGTTCATCTCATTAGCTACTATAATAACTGTGGGCCACAATTAAAATCCAATTCCTAATAATAGAAAAAGTATTATCTTGAAGTGAAAATTCCTAGGTTCAATTAATATGAAGAACAGAGAGGGTTCCATTCATTAAAAGAATGCTATATCAAGATGTAGTCATCATATTTGAAAGTAACTTTAGTTGGTTTGGAGAGAGGGACACCCATCTACATTACCTGTTTATCGTTTACAACTTACAAAACAGACAACCAAGGCTAGGTGTTGCAAGTAGTTACCCACAGGATGAATGAGGGGTTAGGTTGTGCCAGGTAAGTGAAGCCAATAATGCCCCTTCTCTGTGAACCTAAAGGAATTAGTCTAAGACTATAAACCCAAAATTTGAGCAATAATAGTAGCCACAATTCACACCAAAACATTAGTCCAGTTGACTAGAGTCATCGTTGAGAACAATCTAAGGAGAAGTGATGTGATGGAGCTATAAGTAAGCTCTTATTAGAGACATCAATGTAGTAATACTACCTATGTCCATGGATCATCCCTCTATATGTATTCTGGCTTTAGAATAGTGCTCAAAACCTTTGTTTTTATCTTCTAGAGAGATGTCTCTTAGCTTTGACGTTGCTAGAATAATCTATGAATATGAAGTCACATCAATAGCATCATCTTGTAGTTCTTAACTGCTAATGTGAGTTTAAAAAATTACTTATTTAAAATATGCAAAACTTAATCTCATAATCACTGGAGATAGCCATGATAATAATAATAATTTATCTTAATGAGAAGTATGTAGTTGGTAAATTAAAAGTCAGCAGAATCTTAGAGGAAATTATAATTTCATTTTATTGAAGGAAGTAAATACTAGACCCAGTCAAATTTCCCTATTCCTTTGGCTATCATGAAGATGATTTCAAAAAATCTGAAGATTAAGGTATTCCTCTGGAAGAAAATCTAAAAAGGTAGGTATCTAAAGAGGTGTGTTGTGAGACATCAATATAGGTGTAAATCATTCTGATGGCAAAGCAAAGGGAGAAGTATTTAAAGAACCAAATTTGATTATAAACAGTATTTTCCAGTAGGCTCAGGTTTTAGGCATCTAGGTAAATTAAAAATTATCCGGCATTCACTACCTTAGAGGTACAGACAGCACTTTCCTTGTAGACAACACTGAATAATATAAACACCATACTTCTCATTTACAGAAGGGATAAGAGAGGTTCATCAACGTTGTCATGGTCACATAGTTGATGAGGAATAGATTCAGGAATATATTTCTATATTTTAGCTATATTTTACCTATTTGTTTACTACAACAGGAAATATGCATCATATGCAATATAGAAAGTAGGAAACTTAAAATAGGGGGTAAATGTATGGCATTTATATGAATGACTAGTTTTACAAAGTCGAAAGCTTTGTCTCATCTCTTCAAGCCCCTAACTTCTTTCTTTCAGGTATTGATCCTGACTTCTTCACTGCCATGCAGAAAATATTTCTAAGAAACAGTCTAGAAGAGTGTTTCCTGACCACAAACTAGATCTCTAAGGGAGAATTTATGGAAGGAAACAAACAAAAAAAAAGAATTACAAAGATGCTCTCACCAAGCCATCAGATTACTGAAATATATTTTATGATAATTTGTTATTTAATGAAGATACTTAATGAAAATAGCCAATAAAAGGGCTACCAAACTTAATTTTAAAATATAAAATTATTGAATTGATGTGGATCTGACATTTCTTTATATATTATCATAATTTTGTGCTTCTCTAAATTTGAAGTTTCACTGTCAAAATATTTTGTAATAGTGGATAAATAGAACAGATTAAGTACTCAACACACAACAATAAATGATCATATAGAATTTAATAAACCCAGAGATCCACGATTTTGGGACAAAAACTCACTATTTGACAAAAACTGTTGAGAAAACTGTGAAATAATATGGCAGAAGTAAGGCACAAACCACTACCTCACACTATATCCCAAGATAAAATGTATACATAATTTAGAAATAAAGGGAAATACCATTGAAAAATTAAGGGAGGGGGAAGCTGGGTGGCTCAGTGGATTGAGAATCAGGCCTAGAGACGGGAAGTCCTAGGTTAAAATCTGGTCTCAGATACTTCCCAGCTGTGTGCCCCATGGGCAAGTCACTTAACTCCCATTGCCATCCTTACCACTCTTCCACCTAGGAGCCAATTCACAGAAGTTAAGGGTTTAAAAATTTAAAAAAAAAAGGGAGCATGGAATAATTTTCCTGTCAGAATTATGGATAATAGAAGAATTTAAACACACAAGACAGAGGATTTTGTGATATTTAAAGTGGATAATTTGATTACCTTAAATTAAAAGGTTTTGGTACAGTAAAAACCAATACAACCAATATTTCAATGGTAACCAAAAACAGGGATAAAAATATAGTAAATGTCTCTCACAAAGACTTTGATGATCAAATATATAGAGAATGGAGTCAAATTCATAAGAATACAAGCAATTCCCCAGTTGTTAAATGTTTAAAGGACAACAACATGTAGTTCTCAGATGAAGAAATGAAAACTATCAATAGAAATATGAAAAGATGCTCCAAATGTCTTTAAATCAGAGAAATACAAATTAAAAGAACTCTGACGTACCACCTCATACCTATCAGATTGGCTAATATGACAAAGAAGGAAAATGATAAATATTGAAGTGATGTGGGAAAATGGAACATTCATATATGATTGATGGAATTGTGAAATTAAACATCCATTCTGGAGAGAAATTTGGAATCATGCGAAAAGGTTCATAAAACTATGCATAATCTTTGACTAAGCAATACCACTACTAGGTTCATATTCCAAAGAGATCAAAGAAAGGTAAAGAGAACCTATAGTTGCCCTTTTTGTGGTAGCACAAAAAAATTGGAAACTGAGGGAATGTCCAACAATTAGGGAAAGAATAAACAAGTTTTGTTGTATGGTCATAATGTAGCTTAATTGTGCCATGAGAAATGATGAAAAAGGATGATTTCAGAAAAATCTAAAAATATTTATATGAACTCAAACAAAATGAAGCAAGCAGAAGCAGGAAAACATTACACACAATAATATCAATACTGAATGATGATCAACTGTGAATGACTAAACTGTCATCAACAATGCAACACAACCACAAAAATTGGTGATAAAAAAGGTCATCTATCAAAATAGAAGGAACTGATAAGTCTGAATGTAGATTGAAGCATACATTTTTTCATTTTATATCCCTCATGAGCTTTTTTTTTTCTTGAATGTGTGATGTGTTGTCTTTATTCACAATGAAGATTATGGAAAAAGATGTATTGCATGAAAGCACAGGTAAAATATCATATCACTTTCTGTCTCAGAAAGACAGAGGAAAGGCTGGAATGGTTAAAAATTAGATCTCAGAATGTCAGAAAATGAATGTTAATAACTATTTATTTATGCAATTGGAAGAAATAAAATAAATAATATAATTTACTGTACAAAAAAGAAATTACCTCTTTCTGGGGTTTCATGTCAACCAACCCAAGTAGATTTAGAACTTGAATTTCTACACAGAATCCTGCAAAGTCAGGCTGTACTGCTTAGCTGATTAAGTAGTTATCAAAGGAGGAGCTTTAACACAGCTCTGGAACCAGAAGAGAATGTCTCCCTTTGTTCAGTTGAATCTCAGCCAATGTACTATTCATTAGAGAGCAGAGAGATAGCAAAGGTACACTGAGGAATGAGAAAGTTCACTTTTTCATGTCCTATCTTCCTGAAGATACCTTTTTGCCAACTTGCATCTTTTGTTTATTTTCTTGCATTTGCATGTCTGTCTGTTTGTATGTGTGTAAGAGAGATAATATTCTTGTGTGCTTCTTATCTCTCATAGCCTGAGACCCTTTGAATCTTATTTCCATCTGCTTACATTCTTTGATATTGTAGATATTGTCACTGATGTTTATATCTTAGTATTTTTTAAAGTTACCATCCCCAGGAAAAGTAGTTACCTGATTGAATGAGTTTTCCACTTCTGATAATTTTGCATATTTGTTTTCAAGCTAAGTGATCCCTGCCCTATCTCAGAGAGTTAACTTATTGTCCCTCTTCAGGATCTTGCAAATCACCATTCCCAAATCCTTTTTTACAGAGTGAATTTAATATAACCTTAAAATTGAGTGGCTTAAATTTTTCAAAGTGTATATATATATATATATATATATATATATATATATATATATATATGTGTGTGTGTGTGTGTGTGTGTGTGTGTGTGTGTGTGTGTGTGTGTGATGATAAATGTTTAAATACAATCTTTCTTCAAAAATTGATTTTATACCTTGATTGACCATCCACATTCTTTGAATGTTTCAGTTTCCCTCACTGTGCAAGTTGCTCTGCTGCAAAATATCAAAATAAATTGGGAAAGAGAGAGAACCTCTCCTCCCAAGAGTCAGGTTCTTCTGCCAAACTGTCTTAATTCTCAAATGCCAGAACTGTCTTTTGTCTCAACTATACCCTAGAGAATGTGTCTAGCTTTTGAAAAGATCATCAAGGGAATACACATCCTAAAGCCAGCCAATGGTTAGCTATCTAATTTTTTCAAGTTTTAATGAGCTTCTTCCTAAAAGGTTAACAAAGTGTGGATACTATTTTGTTCTTCATTTAAGACTTTAAGCACACTTTACCATCTGTTTTATTTGTCCCTTTCCCTTTTGTAATCATTTGATATATTCTTTATTTGGGATATAGGGAAATTAATTAATCATGGTTATTTGGCTCCCCCTTCTTTCCATTTTATTACAGCTTTATTCTAAAACTGTCATTTTATTTCATGCCAATTCATAAACAAATCTCCATGGAGTGATTGGATCCATTATTCCTACCTACCCATGTACACTGATTTATTGCCAGAAATAATGGATTTTTTTTCTTTTTGGAAATCCTAGTAAACATTGGAACAAGATGCCAAAACACCTTTGAGATTCCTCATCTTCAGATCTTTCAAGATAGAGAATCACAAGATTTTGTGATTTCTCAGTCATTTTTCAAGGCAAGAAACAAAAGTATTTGATCTCTGGAATCCTCTCTATGATTCTTAAATTAATTTTTATTAATTCCCCAACCCCAAGTAAATAACTCTTCAGAGAAACAGTAATATATACTAGATTCATTCTGCTTTCAAAGTAGCTAGTTTCTTAATACCTATGGTCTTTAATATGCTCTCTAAAATAACCTTCAAAAGAACCTGCTACAATGTATTTCATTTTAAGAGATTTATTATAGATTCTTAGTAGTTACTATTAGCAATCAACAGCTTATTAAGGGACATGCAACAGTAGAAAATATTTCTTTAATTGAAATATGAGGACACATTCATAACTTTAGGATTTTTTAATTATTATTAGAAATATTGGGAATAATTTCAGCTTCATGTTCTTCAAAAAGTGATAAGAAAAGTTGCTGCTCCTTAACCACAATCTTATATTCTCTTTGGGAAGCATAAGTTGTGAAAGTATGTTGAGATGCACTGAATGACTCTTTAAATGGTGAGAGGAAGGCCAGTCCATTTCCCTACTTCCTTGCCTTCTTTGTAAACAATGTATTTAAAAAGAGGAACCTGATCTAGAAAGGTCACACAATCTTAGACTCAACAAAGCAAGATGTGCAGGAATAATGTGTTTATATTCTTAGTGTTCACAGCCTTGATCAGCCCACATGTTGTGGTCAACCAAAATATTGTGTTCAGCTATGGCCAAAATAATTAAGGAGGAATATTGATAATCCTGTAGTCTATCAAAGGAAACCAATCATAAAAATTTTAGAATATCAAAGGCATACCTCATGAGGATGTGGGTATATGGAAAGAATGGGCATATTTTATTTAGAGGGCAGAAGATTTTGTTGTCATTCAATGACATTCTTCAAATATTTATTGTACTATAATATGGAAGAGAGTTCCATCTTGTTTATCTTGACCCATGACAGCAGAACTAAGGACAATGGGTGAAAGTAAGAGAGGAAATAAGTAAACAACGAAACAAGGAAAGCTATTCATAAGTGTTCTGGACATTCTCAGGTTATTTTCCCCCTCTTATTATTGAACAGAAATCTAGATATTGGTTGAGGAAAACCTGAATCCAAATCTAGCTTCAGATATCTAGCAGCTATGTGAAACAGGAAAATCTCTTTACTTTTATCATCTCTTTCTTCATCTATAAAATGGAGGTAATAATAGCACCTACTTCTCAAAGTGGTGGTGAACTTTTATTGAATTAATGAATGTCAAATGCTTTGCAAACATTTAAGAACTGTGGATTTTAAAATTAATATTCAATAACTAAATATTATTTTATAAAGTTTTTTAATAATAAACTAACAAAAACTAACTAAAAAGATACAAACCAGCCTGCTCTCAAGAGCAAAAGAAGAAGAACAAGGCGGAGCCTCAGAACTTAAACAAAGCATGACCACACAAACATAGACAAAAAGAAAAACATTCTAGGTAATACAGAAAGGGAAGTTTGGGTAATGTAATTTTATGGATTCAAGATATTTCTAACTATACAGAACTATATAAATGATTTGGATGATGATGATGATGATAATGATGATGATAATAATCTCTACTTTCAAGTCATTAGCATTCTAATAATATATGACAAAATAAAGGAGATCTTGTTGCAAGACAGAAAGGTTCAGTGATATGGTCACCGAAATGAAAAGACATGGTCAATAGAAATGCATTTTCCCTATTGACATTTCAATAAATAAATACATATCAGAATATTTAATAATCTCAAGAACTTAATTGAATAAGTCAGTCAGTTCTGTAACTCAGAAAATAATAATATGTTTAGAGATAATTTCTTGTTATTTTCCAAAATGAAGAATGATGTAGGGGGAAAATTGCTGCATCCATTCTTTTTTTATGAATTGTGTAAAGACAGTTTGACTTTGAGAATGCATCTGCATTTGATTTATTTTATAAGGCACTGTTCTTGAATGTTAGGATATAAAGAAACATAATATTTGGTGGAATCAGGATGAGGATGGGACTCTCAGACCTTACTAATCTTTAAGATAACTAAGAGCCATTACATGTCTTCAACAAATATTAAAGCTGAAACTCAAATTAAACTTGAATTTTTTAAATGATTCACAAATTACTAAATATTTTAAAATATATGATGCCATGAGAAGTTAGCATATGATATATAATAAATTTTGAATGCAAACAAAGAGTAATCATAATACTGCAGAAAGAATACTGTCCTGTGATGTAGTTGGGGGAAGTAGGATCAATTTTAACTTTAATGCAAACAAGTTGTATTACCTAGACAAGAAATGTGAACTTGTAAACTTCCCCAATCTTAGTTTTATCATTTTTGCTATTAGGAGGTTAGTTTAGCTAATATCTGATATTTGCCTGACCTTAATTTTCTCTTTGATATTAATCAGAATAGATCGCCTTTGATATCCTATCTAGCTCTATATCTATGTTTATCTATGTTGTTAATTGACTACACTTTCTATGATGCCTTAAAGTTTTAATCTATGTTTGTGCTTCTTCCATTCCCACATTGCTGTAGCAAAAACATATATTGATACAAAATATATTCCACCTACACTCTGGTGGAAAGGCTTTCTTAAACCTAAGTCTTATAATTTTAATGCTTAAAATTAGCATATATTTATAGCTTAAAATACTAAGGTCTCAAATTTTATGTTAGGGTAGTGGAGTGAATTTTAATGGGTTTTTTTAATTGTTAGGGTATCAGAGGAAAAAAGACAGAAATTATCTTCAATCTTGTCAGTAGATCATAAAATAATGACTTCTAAAATGGACTAAAATATTTTTCATGTGAATGGTGTATCTCACATAGATAAATATATCTACATAATAAAAATATTAAAGTTATATGATATTTAAAAATGGATCTTACAAAGATGGTAAATCCTCCAAGCAGGCTTTTTAAAAATAAAAATGATCTTTTTTTCTATCCTTAGAAAGTTCTGATAGTCTTTGCCCACAGAGTATTACTGTTGAAAAAAGGACAATCGTTTTTGACAGTTCAATACTTTCTCCTTTTGCATGTTTTGAGTGCATTGTTTCAATCACAAAATTGAAAGTAAAGCAATTCTCAGAATAAAGTTTTGATTCACTATAGATCTTACTAATGATTTTGAATCTTAGATAAAGCATCAATAATTAGAATGATACTAATGTAGTTCAATACCAGAAATCATAGCCCCTCTGTTTCTTCTGCCTACTTCACCTCTTCACCTTACACAACCATCATTTTTGTTTTTCGCATCCATGCTGATCCCGTCCTCAGTTCTGAAGTTCTTTATCACAATATTCTAAGCAATTTACATGCTCTTCTTTTCTATCTCTACTTGTGCTTGTTTCTTTTCAACTGGTGACAAGAACCTATTCACTGTAAAGATATTTTAAGTCCTCCATATCCTCAGAGGAATGGAAGTATTAAGAAATTTAAGGTTATTAAAATAACAACAAAATCTATGTGACCCTGAGGAGTATTTAAATGTTATACTACTAATATTTCCTTGTCTTCAATTAAAAAACATGCCATCAGAGTATAACTACAAAGGTCAAAATTTGCACATGTTGTGACTCCCAGGAGATAAAGACTGAGACATTAAATCATTTATGGAAACTATAAAAAAGAAAAATCAGCCAATAATACAAGATCAGATTTTTCAAATTGACAGGTTTTATGGCTAAAATCTAGAACTATGCACACATATACATTTATGTGTACATATTCATACATTGATACAAAATATATACCACACACATATATTATCTATCTGCCTATATATGCATATATTTTTTATCTATAACATTGCATATGTAGATTTGAGGATGCTTTCACTAGAGGATAAGGGATAGGAAAGAGAATTATTCTTTCACTAGGGAAAATCAAGAATGGAAAGACAAATATGAATTAAATCATTAAAGCATTCTAAGTCAAAAGAATGAGTGTCTTAGAATCAGATCTTAAACTGAAAAGGAACTCCATGACCATCTATTTCAACTTGCTGATATCAAAGAGGAGAAAATTAAAGTCAAATGAAGTTGTGATTGTAAAATATCATTCAGATGGTAAATAGCAAAGGTTATATAAAATATCCACACGCACATACACGAGTGTACATGCATACACATATCTGAATGTGTATATTTTAAGAGTGCGTAATGTGCCTCATGTATGATATATATGTATTTAAGAAATTCTTACACAAGAATTAATATGGTGGGGGGCAGCTGGGTGGTGGCTTAGTGGATTGAGAGCCAATCCTAGAGACAGGAGGTCCTAGGTTCAAATCTGGCCTCAGACACTTCCTAGCTGTGTGACCCTGGACAAGTCACTTAACCCCCATTGCCTAGCCCTTACCACTCTTCTGCCTTGGAGCCAATATACAGTATTGACTTCAAGATGGAAGGTAAGGGTTTAAAAAAATGAAGAATTAATATGGTGCTGCCTCTTAACTTGTCTGAGTACTGCTTGTCTGTTTCTCTAGAATCTAGAACAGAATCTTGCATATTATTAAAAGAGCTCAGTAAAAGTCTATGAAAGTCAATTGAATTGAATCATTTGGATGGATTCAATCCTCTTTTAGAGAAGTTTGAAATTAATAGTTAAATTATTGTAAAATCACTAAAGAATCATTTATTAATTTCAATTGTTTCACAGAGGGAGGACATTTAAGATTTCGTGGAAGTTTTAGACTTAGTAAAAATGGGAACCCTGGCTGTGGTCATCAATATAATAGTAAAAATCTATGAATTGCATAATGATCTGGTTTACTTTCTTGCTGCACCATCTTTGGGACCCTAGGAAAATACCTCACCCTATCTGAACCTGAGTTTCCTAATGTGGAAAAAAGAATACTTTCCTTGATAATATATTTTTACAATCATTTCCACTCCTAAGTCCTATGATTCTAAGTGGGTCAGGAAGTAGTTTCTTTAATATTCTTTAAAACTGCTACAATTTTGTAATTGGAAGAATGGGTGCAAATGCAGTAGTAGATAAATAAAATTATTATGAATGTGTTCCAATGATATGTAACTGAAAACTAGAAACTTCCAAGTAATCTTAAATGACCTTTCTCTGTGACACGATTTTCAAAAATATTTGCTAATTTAAACAGGTTTTCAATGATAGCACAAGTAGAATAGAACCAATCATTTTTACACTAATTTTCTTTTATTTTCCAGTTCTGGCTCTCCTACTTAATCCTGTGTCCAGATCCCTGTCAATTCATACTTGACCTATTGTTTTCAGCTTCTTATTGACATCCAAATGTGAAGTCTCAAACTTTCAAAAATATTCCTCACATTCCTTTAAAGTGGAACATATCCAGAAAAATCACATAATTTTACAATCTTAGATATGAAAATGAACTCAGAAACAATCTAGTAGAGCCCATATCTCCAAGAATTCTTATGGTAATGTACTGAACAAGTCATCATCCAGTCCTTGCCTGGTGACATCTAAGATGAGGAAACTCATTATCTCCAAAGGCAGCTTATTTCATTTTTAGACAGCTCCAAGTATTGGAAGACTTAAATTCCCCTCCTCTTTGCTATTAAAATATTTTGGGGGGGAAGGTTATGTCTACTGGAACAAGCAGAATAATTCATGACTTGCTTCCATCTGTTCTTGTTGTTAATTTGTTTCAATTATATTCATCTCTTTGTGACCTCATTTGGGGTTTCATTGACAAAGATAATAGTTACATTGTCATTTCATTTTCTATTTCATTTTACATGTCATGAAACTGAGGTAAACAGGGCTAAGTAGCTTAGCCCAGTGTCATATAGCTGGCAAGTGTCTAAATTCAGAATTTGAGTTTAGTTCTTCCTGACTCAATGCCTAGCACTCTATTCAATGAACCACCAAACTGATCTATCTTTATGTACCTACCATCAATTATATCATGCCATTCTAATTCACCTGTCTGATTAAAACTGACATTTAATTCAATAACTGAACAGTTGTTGCCAATGTCATGTTTGAAATTAAGTGAATTTTGGATTCAGAATATATTTTTTAGGATAGTTGATTACAATTTAGACAGACCAAGCTACAATCTTGTGCAGGGGATGTAGTGCAAAAGGGTGCATATTAACCCTACAAAGCCTTACTGCAGAATTTCTGACAGTTGGAAAGAGTTTAGAATCCTGACTAGTGGCAGTTGATCCTGGAGACTCAATGAGAGTAGGAGGGTCAACTGAGCTCTATCTCTGGACTCTTACCTAGCCTTTATTCTGCAGTTTTTCTCTTAAGAATTTTTAGCTTAGTTATTCCCTTTGGATCTCCCTGACCTTCCTTTCCCAATCATCATTTTTCCTTCCTAAATTTCTGTGGGTTTTTGAAAGGAGGGAGGATCTGGGTGGTAGCTTTCAAACTTTGTAGATTTAGTTTCCGGTAGTCAAGTAGGGCTTTCCTTGATACAAATTATCTCTTAAATCATTGTATCCAACTTTCCTACCCCTTTTAGGCAACAAAACCTCTCAGGGATGAGTTAGGCAGGTCCTTTCTCAGTCTCACATTCCTGTGTCCCTCCCCAACCTGAAGCTTTCCCTAGGTGGCTGTTAGAGTTACCTCGTATCCCTCTGTCCTTTACAATCAACCCTGAAATTTCAATAAACCCCGTTTGTCACTTAATCAAACATTTGGCTAATTCATTAGTTCATTGATAAGAGAGAGAGAAGGGGAGAAAGGAACAATATCCTCTTTGGATCCGGAGGAAGTTAGAGGCGTCCATTTTGAAAGGAAGTGGTAATCCCTATACTTCCTCTGGACTCTTCCTTTGTGAACCTGAGAAACTGACTAGAAAGCCCTCTAGTCAGTTTCAAGCTATTTCTGGCTGGCTCTAACTTTTGTCTGTAGAAGTGCCCTTCCTACCTGAAGGACTCAGTTGGTTTACCTTCAGTGTTTCTATCTCAAACCTGTGTACCCAGTCTATCTCACTGCTGCAGCTGCCTGCCCAAAATACCTCATCCTCTCCCTTTGCTCCACTATTGTATCCTCCTTATCCACTTTACTGCCTTAGGGATTCACAAACCCTTATCCACAGTGCCTTGTCCCCTATTATAACCTTACCTGCCTTAATTCCTATTACAACTACCTTATCTCCCTACCTGCCTTTAGTCCCTTACCACCTCAGTTTATTACCTGCCTTTATCCCCTTTTTACCCTACTTGCTTAATTCCCTTATTACAGGGAAAAGACCTCCCTGTAAAACAATAGTTCTTTTTGTGGTCACAAAAAAATGGAAACAGAAGATATATCCATCAATTAGAGAATGGCTAAGTAAGTTGTGCTATATGACTGACAAGTTGACCTTACACAAACACACACACACACACACACACACACACACACACACAGAGAGAGAGAGAGAGAGAGAAAGAGAGAGAGAGAGAGAGAGAGAGAGAGAGAGAGAGAGAGACTTATAGGAAGGGATGCAAAGTGAAGTTAGAAGAATCAGGAGAATGTTGTTCACAATAAAATTAATAATGTACAATGGTCAATTGTGAATGAAAAATATATTGTTAACATTTCAAAGATCCAGAACAATTTCTGATGTTGATGAAAAAAGGATATCCACCCTCACAGAAGGAATTAATAGAATCTTATAGAAAATTGAAGCATTTCATTCTTCACCTTATTTCTTGAGTGATTTTTCTCTAGTGTTAGCCATATCTGTCTTCCTTCACAATGTGACTAACAATTAATTATGTATCATATCATAACACATGTATACTCTATAACCTATTACCTGCCATTGTGGTGGGTGGGGTAGGAGAAAAGGAGAGAACATGGATTGCAAAATGTCAAAAAATGAACAATAAAAATTGTAACAACATGCAATGCAGAAAAAATTAAAAATTAAAGAGGATCTTTTACTCTAATAAGTTGTATAATGTTGACTAGATCTTTTAGTCTTCTCACAAGATCAAAAAAATGTGACACAAGAGTGATAGCAAAAACAACAACAAAAGATCAAAGTAAGGAGATATAAGAGGATGTTGAATGAATATCTTTTCCCCTTTCTATTCATTCATTTATTTCTGAATGCAAAATTGGTTCTATATCCATTAGACGACATTGCTTTCTGTAATTGTCAATAGTAAGTTAAATAATGACAGCCATGAGAATATAAATGATAATTCTTTAGTTTGTATCATACTTTTACACGTGAGATAAAAATGTATAGTGTTAAAATATACATTGAGCTAGATTCCCCAGTATATAATATGTCATAGAAATGAATAACATCCTTTTAGAAGTTACATTTATTAGAAGCAGTAACTTATTAAATAGAATCCTGGTGAGCTTTTAGAATGCAGGCAACTTCCAAAAGAGGCTATGAATGAATTTCTTTATACAAGTTTCACTTAGCTTTATTTTTGCTTGAGAGAAAGTAGGACACTTTAGTGTACTTTTTTCAAATCAATACACATGGCTTTTATTTTTTATCTAAAAATAACCTTTTCATATCCTTTGACCATTTATCAATTGTAGAATAACATATTTTTATACATTTGACTTAATTTTCTATGGATTTGAGCAATGTGACCTTTATCAGAGATGATTTGATGTAAAAAAAAAACAAACCTTCCCCAACATTTTGCTTTCCTTTTTGATTTATTTGTACAAAATCTTTTAAATTTGAACATGCTTTGTCTTTAATTTGGTCCTAAATTCTTCCCTTTTCTGTACATCTGAAAGGTTAGCTATTCTAAGCTCCCCTAATTTGCTTATAGTATCAATTTTTATGTTTAAATCATATACTCACATTGACCTTATCCTGATTCATAGTGTGAGATGATGTTCTATCCACAATTCCCTAAACTTTTACCAGATAATGAATTCTTGTCCCAAAATACTGGATCTTTTGCTCTATCAAACACTAAATTGCTATGATCATTAATATTAGATTTTTTTGCCTAATCCATTGGTTCATCATTCTAAACCAGTATTAGATTGTTTTGATTATTACTGCTTTGTAATATAGTTTGAGATCTTGTACTACTAGGCCAACTTCCTTCATATTTTCTCATTGATTCCCTTGACATTCTTGACCTTTTGTTCTTTCAGATGAAGGATATTATTATTATTATTATTATTATTATTATTATTATTATTATTATTATTATTTTCTAGAACTATAAAATGATTTTTAGGAAGTTTGATTGGCATAGTATGGAAAAGTAGATTAATTTAGGTAAAATTGTCATTTTTATTATATTTGCACTGCTTTCCCATGAGCAATTACATTTTTTCCAGTTGTTTTGATCTGACTGTATTTGTGTGAAAAGTGTTTTTTAATCAGGTTCTTTCAGATTCTTGGTTTGTTTAGGCAGGTAGACTCCTAAATATTTAATATTATCTAGCATTAATTTATTTTTTTCCTGAGGTAAGCCATCTTTATTTTATTTCTTAGAAAAATTTTCCATTGTTGCGTAATTCTTGTTGTTACTTTTCACGTCACCTCCCAAAAAACCTCCCCCCCATAGCCGACACACATTTCCTCTGGTTTTAATATGTGTCATCAATCAAGACTTATTTACATATTATTGATATTTACATTACTGTAGTTGTTTTGAGTCTACATCTGCAATCATGTCTGCATCAACCAATGTGTTCAAAGCAGGTGTTTTTCTTCTGTGTTTCCACTTCTGTAGTTCTTTCTCTGAATTTGGGTAGTGTTCTTCTCCATAAATCCCTCAGAATTGTCCTTGGGTGATTTCATTGCTTCTAGTATATTCGATTTTACCAAAGTGTATCAGTCTTTCTGTACAATGTTCATCTGGCTCTGCTACTTTAACTTTGCATCAATTCCTGGAGGTCTTTCCAGTCCACATGGAATTCTTCCAATTTATTATTCCTTTGAGCACAGTAACATTCCATCACCAGCATATACCAAAATTTGTTCATCCAGTCCCCAATTGAAGAGCAAATCCTTGCTTTCCATTTTTTTTTCTACCACAAAGAGCACAACTATAAATATTTTAGTAAAAGTCTTTTTATCTATGATCTCTTTGGGATACAAACACAGCAATGGTATGGCTGGATGAAAGGGCAGGCATTCTTTGAGTGCTCTTTGGGCATATTACCAAATTGCCATCCATAATAATTGGATCAATTCACAACTCCACCAGCAGCACATTAATGTCCCAGTTTTGCCACATCCCCTCCAACATTCATTACTCTACCCTGCTATCATTTTAGCCAATCTGCTAGATGTGAGGTGATACATCAGTGTTGTTTTGATTTGCATTTCTCTAATTATTAGATATAAAGAACACCTTCCCATGTGCTTATTGATAGTCTTGATTTCTTTATATGAAAATTGCCTATTCATGTCCTTGCCCATTTATGAAATGGGGACTGGCTTGATTTTTAATACAATTGATTTAGTTCCTTGTATATTTAAGTAATTAGACCTCTGTCAGAATTTTTGTTATAAAGATTTTTTCCCAGTTTCTTGTTTCTCTTCTAATTTTGGTTGCATTATTTTTGTTTGTACAAAAACTGTTACATTTTGCAATTTTTTCTAACTCCTGCTTAGTTTTAACATCTTTCCTTTCCCAGAAATCTGACAAGTACATCATTCTGTGTTCACCTAATTTACTTATAATTTCCTTCTTTATATTCAAGTCATTCACCCACTCTGAATTTATCTTGGTTTAGAGTATGAGATTTTGGTCCAAACCTAATCACTTCCATATTATTCTGTAATTGTCCCAACAGTTTTTTTTAAATAGTGTATTTTTCTCCCAAAAGTTGGGTTCTTTGGGTTCATCATACACTATCTTACTGATGTTACTTCCCCCAAGTCTATTCCACTGATCCTTCCTTCTGTCTCTTAGCCAGTACCATATTGTTTTTTTAAACGTTTATTAATATTTATTTTTTAGAAAAGTTAACATGCTTACATAATTCATGCTCTTACTTTCCCCTTAACCTCCTGATATCCCCCCATGGCAATGTGCATTTCCACTGGTTTTAACATGTGTCATTGATAAAGACCTATTTCCAAATTTTTTATAGTTGGATTTGTGTGGTAGTTTCGAGTCTACATCCTCAATCATGTCCTCCTCAACCCATGTATTCAAGCAGCTGTTTTTCTTCTGTTTCCACTCCTGCAGTTCTTCCTCTGAATGTGGGTAGTGTTCTTTACCATAAGTCCCTCAGAATTGTCCTGGGTCATTGCATTGTTGCTAGTACAGAAGTCCTTTACATTAGATTTTAGCACAGTGTATTACTCTCTGTGTACAATATTCTTCTGGTTCTGCTCCTTTTGCTCTCCATCAGTTCCCGGAGGTCTTTCCAGTTCACATGGAATTCCTCCAGTTTATTATTCCTTTGAGCACAATAGTATTCCATCACCAGCATATACCACAATTTGTTCAGCCATTCCCCAATTGAAGGACATACCCTCATTTTCCAGTTTTTTGCCACCACAAGAAGTGTGGCTATAAATATTTTCATAGAACTCTGTTCATCTATGATCTCTTTGGGGTATAAACCCAACAATGGTATGGCTGGATCAAAGGGCAGGCATTATTTTATAACCCTTTGATCATAGTTCCAAATTGCCAGCCAGAATGGCTAGATCAGTTCACAACTCCACCAGCAATGCATTAATGTCCCAATTTTGCCACATCCCCTCCAACATTCATTACTCTCCCCTTCTTTCATTTTAGTCAATCTGCTAGGTGTGAAGTGATACCTCAGAGTTGTTTTGATTTGCATTTCCCTAATTATTAGTGATTTAGAACCCTTTCTCATGTGCTTATTGATACTTTTGATTTCTTTATCTGAAAATTGTCTATTCATGTCCCTTGCCCATTTATGAATTGGGGAATGGCTTGATTTTTTATACAATTGGGTTAACTCCTTGGATATTTGAGTAATTAGCCCCCGTCAGAGTTTTTTTTAGAAGGATTTTTTCGCAATTTGTTGTTTCCCTTCTGATTTTGGCTACATTGTTTTTGTTTGTACAAAAGCTTTTTAGTTTGACATTATCAAAATCATTTATTTCCCATTTTGTAATTTTCTCTAACTCTTGCTTGGTTTTAAAATGTTTCCTTTCTCAGAGATCTGACAAGTAAACTATTCTATTTTCATTTAACTTATTTATAATTTCCCTCTTTATATTCAAGTCATTTACCCATTCTGAATTTATCTTGGTGTAGGGTATGGGATGTTGATCTAAACCTAATCTCATCCATATTTTTTCCCAATTTCCCAGCAGTTTTTGTCAAATAGTGCATTCCCAAAAGTTGAGCTCTTTGGGCTTACCATAAACAGTCCTGCTGATGTCACTTACCCCAAGTCTATTCCACTGATCCTCCTTTCTGTCTCTTACCCAGTACCATACCGTTTTGATGACTGCTACTTTATAGTACAGTTTAATATCTGGTACTGCTAAACCCCCTTCCTTCACATTTTTTTTCATTATTTCCCTTGATATTCTTGATTTTTGTTATTCCAGATGAACTTTGTTATAGTTTTTCCTAATTCAGTAAAAACATTTTTGGTAGTTTGATAGGTTTGGAGCTAAATAGGTAAATTAATTTGGGTAGAATGATCATTTTTATGAATTTTGTTTGTTTTTTCAAAATACCAGCTTCTAGTCTTATTTATTAATTCAATAGTTCTTTTACTTTCAATTTTATTAATTTCTCCCTTGATTTTTAGTATTTCTAAATTTGTTTTCATCTGGGAATTTTTAACTTGCTAACTTTCTAATTTTTTAAGTTGCATGCTGTTATGATTATAATAACAGATAGTTTGGAGAAGCAGATAAATGTTTCAGGGCCAAATAGAGCTTTAAGTTAAGAGCCAGAGATTGACAGGCTACAGTGAGGAAAGGAGGGGGTAAAACACTCCTGGCTCTCAAACCCCTCCCCCTCTAACTGCTTCTGCTTCAGTTGGTAATGAAGACAGGAATAGGATTCTTCTGGTAAGTTTCTCTTATGGCTAAAACCCCAATAATGTTCCTTTCTTAAATTTATATTCCTCTCAGGTCAGTTAGAGGAGATATATAGAAATTATTTATCTAACTGTTGAGGACAGAGGAGATCTTAAACTGGCAGCCAACAGGATTCAATCTAGAAGTTCAGACTGAATTGTAAGTATCTTCCAAATAATTATCAGGCACAGCTTTGAAGGTAAAAAGTTATATTAGGAATTAACAAGGAAAATTATATAAATCCGTGAAGGGTTTAGGATAAATGAAAGGTGAGCCTAAACTGTTAAATTGATGCCCCCTTCCCCCTCCTCACTGGAGGGATGAAGCACTTAACTAAAACTGGCTCTCTTGCTATAGATAAATATCTTACTCTCTAATTACTAAATAATTATATAATTATATTAATGAAGAATAGAAATGACAAATAGGCTAACTCTATGAGTAGAAACTACTGGCTTAAGCTACAATGGTTTCTCAGGAGAAACACCAAGTCAGGAGAAACAAGCTTAGTATCTGCTCACATCCTATCCCACCAATTAACTGACTTCAACCCTTCTCAACTGCTCCTCACCCAAAGTTCTCCAGGAGGGTCCCCTGGAATTCTGGGTGAGGCTCTCCCTGTACCTTTGCAGGGTATCCATGCTTTGCTTCTGCACACAACAATGCCCAATTCATTAATCTCTGCACTCCCTAATTTGTTAATATATGCACTCAAGGATATAAATTTCCCCCTGAGTACTCCCTTGGCTTCATCACACATAGTTTGGTAGGATGTCTCATCATTATCATTCTCTTCAATGAAATTGTTGATTGTTTCCATGATTTCTTCTTTGAATAGCTGGTTTGGAGAATCATAATATTTAATTTCCAATTAATTTTTTTTTAATTTTACACCCTTAACTTCTGTGTATTGACTTATAGGTGGAAGATTGGTAAGGGTAGGCAATGGGGGTCAAGTGACTTCCCCAGGGTCACACAGCTGGGAAGTGTCTGAGGCTGATTTTGAACCTAGGACATCCTGTCTCTAGGCCTGGCTGTCAATCCACTGAGCTACCCAGCTGCCCCTCCAATTAGTTTTTGATTTGCCCTTGATTTACTTCCATTTCTACTTCCTTCCTTATTTTTCCCCTCTTTTTATTTTTAAGGCCTAATGCATTCCCTCCCCCTTGTTCTCCCCTCCCTTTTTTCACCTCCCTACTCCCCTGCTCCCCTTGGTTTATCCCTTCTAACCTTCTCAGTAGGGTTAGATAGAGTGTTATATACCAATGGATAAAGCTACTTTTCTCTCTCAGGGATAATTCCACTGAGAGTAACTTTTAAATATTACCTCTTAATGCTCTCTTTTTTCCTTCTTATAATAGAATCCATCCCCTCCCCTTCCTGTGCCCTCTTTGTGTGTAATAGACTATCCTATTCTTCTTATTCATTCAAATTTCTCTTTGTGTCCTCTACTATTCACCTCCCTCTTTCCCACCCCCATATCATCTTAGACCATTTAGTATTCCAACCTCTCCATATGAATAATTCTTCTAATTACTATAATAGTGAATACTATAATATTGAATAGAGTTCCTTACAGAGAATTATACATAACATTTCTCCACATAGGAATACCAATAATTAGATCATATTGAAGTCCTTAAGGAAGCAAATAAAAATACGAGTTTTCTTTCTTTCCCTCTATTTCTTATTTACCTTTTCATGTTTCTCTCTATTTTTGTGGTTGGATATCAAACTTTCCATTTAGTCCTGGTCTTTTCTCTACAAATACTTGGAAATCTTCTATCTTGTTGAATACCCAAATTTTCCGCTAGAAGTATATAGTCAGTTTTGATGGGGAAGTGATCATTGGTTGTAGACCCAGTTCTCTTGCCTTTCTGAATATCATATTTCAAGCTCTGAGGTCTTTTAGTGTGGAGGCTGCCAGATCCCATGTGATCCTGATTGGTGCTCCTTGATGTTTGTATTATCTCTTTCTGGCTTCTTGTATAATTTTTTTCTTTTACTTGGAAGCTCTTGAATTTGGCTATTATATTCCTGGGCATTGTCCTTTCTGGGTCTAGTGTAGAAGGTGATCTATGGATCCTTTCAATGTCTATATTGCCCTCTTGTTGTAGAACTTCAGGGCAATTTTGCTGAATAATTTCTTTTAGTATGGAGTCCAAATTTCTATTAATTTCTGCTTTTTCAGGAAGACCAATGATTCTCAGATTGTCCCTTCTAAGCCTGTTTTCTTTGTCTGTCACTTTCTCATTGAGATATTTCATGCTTCCTTCTACTTTATCAGTCTTTTGACTTTGTTTTATTTGTTCTTACTGTCTTGAGAGATCATTAGCATCTAATTACTCAATTCTAGCCTTTAGGGACTGGTTTTCGGCTATGATCTTTTGGTTTTCCTTTTCTTTCTGGTGTTCAATTTGTTTATCATGTCATTTGATTTCTGAGCCTCATTTTCCAATTGCAAAATTCTTCTTTTTAAATTGTTATGTTCTTGCCAGATTTTGGTTTCCAATTTCTTTAGGATTTTGTTTGACTTTGGGGCATCTTTCTCCAATTGGGAGTTTCTGTCTTCTAACCTGTTTATTTCCTTTTGAGCTATTTCCCACTTCTCTCACCAAATCTCTTGCATCTTTCACATCATCTCAGATTTGAACTCTTAAATAGGTAGTGGCCAGTTTTCATTATTTTGGGAAGATTTAGATATGATTATTTGTTTGTTCTCCTCTGCTGTTTGCTCTGTTGTCTGGATTTTATCTGTGTAAAAGTTGTCAAGTGTTACAGATTTCTTCTTGATCTTTCTCTTTTGGGGTTCTTTTCTCTCGCTTGCCATTGTTAGCCCTTTGCCCTCTCAGATTTATCCTCACACTTAAGGACTGTCTGAACTCTTTAGGCTCCTGAGGTATCAGGTCTAGTTTTTCTTAGGTTCACACTTCATGGTGGTCCCCTTGCTTGTTCCTCTGCCCGAGGCTCCTTTAACCGTCTCAGAGTGGGCTTCCGCAGTTGTGTACCCCTTCTGCACTGGGTCTTCATTCAAGGTCCAACCCTGTGCTCAAGATCCAAGTCCTTGCCTGCTCTCAGGATTCATGTTTGGGCTTGCCCAAGCCAGCACTTGTGCTTGCCCTCAGGGTTTGTGTTCAAAGTCCATGCTTGTTATTTAGCCTCTTGGGGTCTTATGTCTTGCTGCTCTCAGGAGCAGGCCCTGGTGACCCCAGATAGCTGCCAAGGACTTAATGTGTGCTCCAAACTTGGTCAAACACTTGTGAGCTGGCTTTGACACTGTAGGTGGTGTGGGGTAGAGGAGGGGGTTGCTCAGCAGACGCTTTAGTGAGAGCTGTTTCACCCCTTTATAGCTTGTAAATGCCCAGATTCCATGTACCTCCAATGCTGCTCCCTGTTATGGGGTCTCTTCTCTCCTCTGGGTTTGTTTTTATGTCTTCTTGAGGAGTCCTATATGTTTTGGTTTGGAGAGTTTAAGCAGCTGCTTTTTACTCTGCCGCCATCTTAACCAGGAAAACCTGTAGTTGATCCTCAGTACCATATTGTTTTGATGACTACTGATTTATAGTATAGTTTAATATCTGGTACTGCTAGACCACCTTACTTCACTTTTTTTTTCAGTTTCCCTTGATATTTTTGATCTTTTGTTCTTCTAAATGAAATTTGTTATATTTTTTTTCCTAATTTAATAAAATTTTTTGGTAGTTTGATAGTATGACACTAAATAAGTAAATTAATTTGTGTAGAATGGTCAATTTATTCTATTAGCTAGTCTTACCCATGAGCACTCAATTTTTTTCCAATTTTTAGATGTAGTTTTAATTGTTTGGAAAGTGTTTTATAGTTGTGTTCATATAATTCTTGTGTTTGTTTTGATAGATTCCTAAGTATTTTATATTGTCAAGGGTGATTTTAAATGGTGTTTCTCTTTCTAACTCTTGTTGCTTTTATGTATTAGAAATATATACAAATGCTAATGATTTACATGCATTTATTTTGTATCCTGAAACTTTGCTAAAGTTGTTGATTATTTCTACTAGCTTTTTAGTTGATACTCTAGGATTTTTTAAGCAGACCATCATATCATCTGCAAAGAGGGATAGCGTAGTCTCCTCATTGCCTATTTTACTACCCTCAATTTCTTTTTCTTCTCTAATTGCTATTGCTTGTGTTTCTAGTACATTGTTAAATAATAGAGATGATAATGGGTATCTTTTTTTTCACTCTTGATTTTATTGGGAATGCTTCTGACTTATCCCCATTGCAGATGATGCTTGCTGATGATTTTAGATATATATTGTTTATTATTTTTAGGAAAGCCAATCTATTCCTATATTTTCTAGTGTTTTCAATAGGAATAGGTGTTGTATTTTGTCAAAGGCTTTTCCAGCATCTATTGAGATAATCATGTGATTTTTGTTTGTTAGCTTGTTGATATGGTCAATTATGTGGATGGCTTTCCTAATGTTGAACCATTCTTGTATTCCTGGTATAAATCTACCTGATCATGATGGATAAAGCTCTTGATCACTTGTTGGAGTCTTTTTGCTAGTATTCTATTTAAGATTTTTGCATCTATGTTCATTAGGGAAATTTGTCTGTGGTTTTCTTTTTCTGTTTTTGATCTACCTGGCTTTGGAATCAGTACCATATTTGTTGGTAGGAATCCTTCTTTGATTATTTTATCAAATAATTTGTATAGTATTGGGATTAGTTGTTCTTTGAAGGTTTCATAGAATTCACTTGTGAACCCATCAGACCCTGGTTTTTTTTTTTCTTAGGGAGTTCTTTCATGGCTTGTTCAACTTCTTTTTCTGATATGGTATTATTTAAGAATACTATTTCTTCTGCTATTAATCTAGGCATTCTATATTTTCATAAATACACATCCATATTACATAGATTGCTATATTTATTGCCATAAAATTTGGCAAAATAGTTTTTAATGATTGCCTTAATTTCCTCTTCATTAGAGGAAATATCAAATTCATTTGATACTATTAATTTGGTTTTCTTCTTTATTTTGTTATTAAATTTACCACTACTTTGTCTATTTTATCTGTTTTTTTTTCAAAATACCAGCTTCTACTCTTAGTTATTAATGCAATGGTTATTTTACTTTTGATTTTATTGATTTCTCCTTTGATTTTTAGTGTTTCTAATTTAATTTTCATCTGAAGACTTTCAATTTGTTCATTTTCTAGTTTCTTAAGTTGCATGCCCAATTCATTAATCTCTGCCCTCCCTAATTTAAAATATGCACTCAGTGATATAAATTTTCTCCTTTGAACTGCATCTCATAGGTTTCTGTAAGAAGTCTCATCATTGTCATTGTTTTCAATGAAATTATAAATTATTTCTATGATTTGTTCTTTCACTAAATTATTTTGGCATATCATATTATTTAATTTCCAATTAGTTTTTGGTTTCCCTCTCCATGTGTTCTTACTAATAACTATTTTTATTGTATTATGATCTGAAAAGTTTACATTTATTATTTCTGCTTTTTTGCACTTGTTTGCCATGTTTCTATCCTCTATTACATGGTCTATCTTTATGAATGTTCCATGTGCTATTGAAAAGAAGATGGATTCCTTTTTGTCCCTTTTTATTTTTCTACATATATCTATTAACTCTATTTTTTCTAGGATTTCATTCACCTCTCTTATCTCTTTCTTATTTATATTTTGGTTTGATTTATCTAGATCTGATAGGGGAAGTTAGAGGCCCCCCACTAGTAGTTTTGTTATCTATTTCATCCTTGAGTTCCACTAGGTTCTTCTTTAGAAATTTGGAAGCTATATTGTTTGAGTACTGATATATCTTCATTGGTTATACTGCCTTTTATTAGGATGTAGTTACCTTCCCTATCTCTCTTTTTTTTTTCATTTTAAACCCTTAACTTCTGTGTATTGACTTATACGTGGAAGATTGGTAAGGGTAGGCAATGGGGGTCAAGTGACTTCCCCAGGGTCACACAGCTGGGAAGTGTCTGAGGCTGGATTTGAACCTAAGACCTCTTGTCTCTAGGCCTGGCTCTCAATCCACTGAGCTACCCAGCTGCCCCCCTTCCCTATCTCTTTTAACCATATCTGTTTTTACTTTGACCCTGTCAGAAATCACGATGGCAACCTAGGCCTTCATTTTATCATTTGCAGCTCAATTGTTTTTGCTCCATCTTTTCACTTTTACTCTATGTATGTCTGCCTGTCTCATTTGTGTTTCTTGGAGACAACATATGGTAGGAATTTGGTTTCTAATCCACTCTGCTTTTTGCTTCTGTTTTATGGGCAAGTTCATCCTATTCACATTCAGAGTTATAATTATCAACTGTTTATTCCCAAACACTTGATTCTCTTGTCTTGTCCTGTCCTTTATTCTTTCACTATTTCCTTCAATGCCAGTGTTTTGTTTTTAATCAGTTCCCCTGATCCCCTCCCTTAGTGTACTTTCCTTTCTACCCTCTCCCTTATTATTCTCTTCTTATTTTTCTTTAGGATGTTTTTAAGCTACACCCATCCCCCTGCCCTCTCCCTTCCTAGTTTTAGTTCCCTCTCCACCAGTCCTTTTGTTACCTTTCTACTTCACTATAGTGTGAGAATCAATTCTCTGCCCCAATAGATCTGATTGTTCTTCCCTCTTTAAGTTGAGTTCAATGCACTTAAGTATTAAATATTTCCTCTCTCCAACCTCTTTACCCTTATAGTCTATTGTTATTCTTTCCCGTTCTTCCCACGTGCTTCTTTATAGAATATAAATTTACCCGTTTTTTTTTTTGTTTTTCTATTTTTCTTAATATTATCTCTTTAGTTGTGCTGCAGTAGGGCTCCCCCTGCTCTGTCCCATTATTAGATTTGGTCCTCTTTCTTCTAGAAGCACATTGTTTTCTATCTTGGTGTTTAAGGGTGTGGAGGTTTTAAGTTTTGCTCTGTCTAAGCCACCATCTTCCCAGAATTCTCTCTACCATTAATTTAAATGGAATTTGTTTTTCCATCTCTTGCTTTTGGGCTTTGTTGTTAATATACAAAAATATTGATTACTTAAGTACATTGGTTTTATATCCTGAAACTTTCCTAAGTTGTTAATTATTCCAACTAATTTTTATAGTAGATTATTTAGGATCCTCTAACTATACCATTATAACATCTGCAAAGTGTTATAATTTTGTTTCTTCATTGCCTATTTTAAATACTTCAATTTCTTTCTCTGTTCTTATTGCTATTGCTTGCATTTCTAAGAAAAAATTGAGTAGCTATGGTAATGACAGGGATTGTTATTTCACATTTGTTCTCATTAGGATGGCTTCTAACTTGCTCCTATTACAGATTATTTTTGCTGATTGTTTTTGATAGATGATAGTTATTATTTTAAGGAAAGTTCAATTGATTGTTGTACTTTGTCAAAAACTTTTTTCTGCATTTATTGTGAAAATTATATGATTTCTCTTGGTTTTGAATTGATGGTCAATTATACTGATAGTTTTCTAATGTTGAACAACTCCTGCATTTCTGATATAAGTCCCATATGATCATAATAAATGATGCTTGCAATATCACTCTGTACTCTCATTTCTAGTATTTCATCTAATATTTTTGAATCAAACTCTTTAGGTAGATTGATTTATTATTTTCTTTCTCTGTTTTTGATCTTCCTGATTTAAATAGTAACACTGTATTTGTTACATGAAATTAATTTATTAGGACTCATTCTTTGCCTATATTTCCAAATATTTTATATAGTTTTAGGATTAATTGTTCTTTAAATGTTTGGTAAAAATTCATTTGTGAATCTGTCTGGAACCTAGGTATATTTTCTTGGGGAGTTCATTTATATCTTGTTCAATTTCTTTCTCTTTGCTGGGATTGTTTAGATATTCTATTTCTTCTGTTAAATCCAGGCTGTTTATTTTAATTTAATTATTTTAAAATAAATTTGAAGTATTTAAGATTTATTTGAACAGTTACTAAAGTTAACACAAGTGCTAATTCATCCCCTAATACCAATTTTCTCTATGATTATATATTCTCCTCATGTAGAATTTTTCAATGATATGTAAGTATAAATCTCAAAGTCCAGAAAATGACCATCAAAAATTCCTTTTTATACTGATTATAGTTCATTGTCCAGTAAAAGGTATCTGAAGTTTCTGTAACATATTATGTAATATATGATTTAAAAAACCACATGAAAGTCATAGGAAAGAGATCTAGAACTCTTCACATAAACCTATTCTAAGTTTTGTTAAGATAAAAAGATTTGGATCAGTTCTCACTGGACAAAACACCTTGAAAAATTTTGCATCTCTTCGCCTACTCACTGACTCCTATTTTGTACCTAATGGATTCAGGAATGAATACTAGGCATGAGGAAATCAGTTGTGCTCAAGATAAAGCTTCATGTTGGTCTGACCCTAAGGAAATTTTTCTTCCCATCATTATTCAAAGGTGAATATGGTCCAGTAATTAAGTTTCATTTGCTGAATGAAAAACTCTAGGAGTGGGTCTGGCAATACTAGCAATCATCCTAGGCAATGATTTGGTACTTATCCTTTGCCTTCAGGATGATGCTTTTTTTAGACAAGCCCCTCTAAAAAGGACTAGAAGATGTACCGGCCTATTCTTGGAGTTTACTTCCATATAGTATATGGAGGCTGTAGATTATAATGAGTTTTAATTAGTTATTTAGTCTCCTTTGGAGCAGAGTTTAGTTCAGAATAAGGCTTTGGGATTTTTGCTCTGTTCCCTTTAAGTGAAGAAGACAGAGATATATATTGTAGGCCCTTTAAGGGCAGAAGAAAAAGGTCAGTGAAGAGGGAATTCTGGGCTCCATCTTCTCTGACACTCTGAGAGGACAGGAGTGACTTTTTGATCTCTGGTTCTGAAAGATAGTTAGTGACAGTTCAAGAGAAAGAAAAAGAAATTTAAAAAGAAGAAAGAAGAAGAAGATTTTAGAGTGTTGAGATACCTTTGTTGGGAGCTGAGATAAATACTGAGATAAGAAAAGACAGTGTCAGTTGGAAAGAAAGAAAAAGAGATTTAAGAAAGCTTAAGAAGAAAATTTATGATTTGTAATCAAGATTGAAGTGACTGAGGGTTTTTCCATTCTCAGCACTCTGAAAGAAGAGGTCAAGCTTTGGGGTCTACTCTGGAGAGAAGCTCTAGGAGGCGCAAGAGAAATGGTCTGTGGAAACTGTCACAGGAAGCAGTATTTTTTGAACTTGAGTAAGAGAGAAGTGCTGCATTTAGTTTTCATTTTAAATTACTTAAGGAGGTCATTATAAATTAAGATTTATTATTTAGTATGAGGAAGTCAGATAGAATTTAATATTTAGACAGTGGGAATAGTTAAGTGCAGGTTCACCTCAGTGAACTAGAAGCTTCATGAGAAGCAATTGGTGGGGTTTTGGTTTTTTATTGAAATCTTAGTGTATAGGTTAAGAGATTCATATCCTATTTCTAAATCCTTTCTCCTTTCTCTGCCTCTCCTCATAGATAATAAATTAGTTTTATTAGACTGCCTTGGGCCTTCAATCTACTGTATACAATAAGTTAACCCTTGATAGTTATAGTGATTATTACAGTTTCCAAACCTACTAGATTTATTTCACTTATTACATTTTGCAAGCCAGGTCTCCTGCCCTCTATCAACCACTAGTAATTAGTTTAATAACATACAAGATTTAATATACTCATTACAATTTTTCAATGTACAAGATTTATTTCATTTATTACAAGGCCAAGCCCTCTTCTAGTAAACTTTCTTTTTGCTTGAATGAATATATGTTAGGAAACCTCTATAAATAAAAGTATATAAGGTCTGAGATATGTTTTAAGGCCTAGATTTCATTTGTTCACAGAATGCTGGCCAACCTCCAATAGGGGAAAAAGAAATCTGAGGTAAAAAAGACAATTAGAAAGAAAAAAAATGAAGCCTGTCAACTAAAGCTTCCAAATTCACTGTTGGAAGGTACATTTAGGATTGTTGCTTATTTTTACATGCATTTTTCTTGATTTAAAATAAAGTATTTAGAAAATTTCTCATATAATTTGATTACTTTGAGTGGTTGAACCTATTTGTGATCATAGACAATAGATAGAAGGGCCAAGATAAGCAGGTGGCATAGGCTGATGGACAGACCTATAGCCTTGAAGACCTCCCTGCAGCGTCTGGGCCACTGATTCAGTTACTTAATTTCTTAGAGTATTTATTTTACCTGAAAAATGGAGCCTGTTTCTATTCGACATAAGATCCTAATTTGTAGTCAGGACCCTTGTCTTGCTGGTTACTAATTCTATGATCATGGTCCATTAGTAACATTTTGGATAACTTGGAGTTTCCTTTTTCCTAATTTGATTTTATGAATATCAATCCTTCTTATGTGTAGGCTTGGAGTGAGGCTTATAATCCATATGAACCAGACTGGGAAACACCCTGTTTCCCATCAGCATCTCCCTTGGATCTGTCTGGGTACATAAATGGTATGCATCATCAAGAAGAAGGATTACACATGGCTTCTGTTTTGAAATATCACTCTATTTTACATCCTGAGAGCCATTTTTCAGCAGATAAAATACAGCGCTCTAATGGCTAAATAACTGGAACACACATGGCCACTTGCAGTGAACAGTGGAAAAGTCCAAGGATTTATTTCAGAAACAAGATTGCATCTAATCCCAGCTCTCCTGAACCACATCAATCTTGGGAAAATGGACTTTAAAATCTGGACCAGGAGATCTGCCAACATTTTCAACTTTTTATCCTGTAAAACCCTTCTGTTGGGTTCTCTTGTATCGGGCTGTTTATGTTCAAATGCTCCCATGAGTGAGTCAGGTTCTGACTGGTTTTCATTTGTTAGATAAACTAAATATTTAATTCACCAAATTAATTCTTAATCCTAAAATATGGGTTTGATTAATATTCATTATGCATAAATAAAACTATTTACATCTAAAGCTAACTCTGAAGATCAATTTTACATACAAAAGATTTCAAAGTAAAATCATAAAAATCAAAAAATAGAAGTTACAATCTGTAACGGACCACAATTCATGTTTTCTGAAGTGATTTTTTATAAAGAAAACCCAGACCCACAATAAAAACTGTACACCACCTCTTCTGTGGGAGTTACAGCACAGTCTCTCACTTACCGTTATGTTTAGTGGTTCTCAAATTTTGATAAGGGACACATCATGGATCTTTTCCTTCTTGTGTTTTTCTACAATAGACTGTTGTGCATGATGTTGTGCTCCAAGGTAGGTAGATCTGGTTGAGATTCATTAGAGACTGTTTAAGATTTTCCAAAGTATAGCCTGTTTTCTGGATTAAATACTTTGACTAGCCTTTCTTAGTGATAGTATAGAATGATATATGGAAGGCAGCTACTGTGATAAGGGATGTCAATTATTTCAGGTATGGTTCACCATCTATTAAACTTAACTCTCCCAGATACATTGCTAAACTCTCCACCTTAAAATTAGACTGCTGCTAATGCAGGAAGTACTGAGTGAGAAACTGATTAATGGTTGGTGCAATGAAGTCAGAAACCATTTCTTTCAGCACCAGGTGTGCCATTCTTAAGACGTGTGTGTGTGTGTGTGTGTGTTTGTGTGTGTGTGTGTGTGTGTGTGTGTGTGTGTACATCTGTGATGTAACCAAAGTTGACCATTTCTAGGGAGTAGGTTTAATTAAACTTTGAGGCCAGCAGCATCATAGCAGTCTGAAACAGTGGAAACTTCCCTCAAAACAGTGACATCTCAAGCAGGAATCTGTCTATGTGATTCACAGCAAATGGAGAATCATATTCTGGACCCAGTACTTCTACTTCATGTCTACCAGCCAGTCCACCAAGATAGTCCTCATGGTGTTAATTATGCCTGGCTGCTTCTTGATGTGACCCACTTTAGGTTCACACTTAACCAAAAGGTACAAAGAGATGCCTTCATGGTAGCTAAGGACTTCATCGACATTTTGTGGGTTTTCTTCTAAATGTAATATCACCCACATGTCTATAATAAAGGAAGTATTCAAAACTATAATCCTAGAATAATCAAGCGGCAGAAAAGGTTTCTTTGTCTTTAGTAGTGAAATAGCTAAATTACAACCCAATCCGTCTTCCTAAGATTCCTTTGTTTTAGGGACAGGAAGTTTCTTCCCATTCTTCTCATCTGATTCATCTAGATCAGTGGTTCCCAAACTTTTTTGGCCTACCGCCTGCTTTCCAGAAAAAAATATTAGTTAGCACCCCCTGTCACATACTATCACCACCCACTTACAGTTATTCACTGCCCCCAAATGCACCTGTGACCATTACAACCTCTCCTAAATCGCTGCAACACCCACCAGGGGGTGGTGACACCCACTTTGGGAATCACTGATCTAGATGAATTGGGAAAACAGGCTGTTTTTTTTTTTGGTAGTATTGCATGTTTGGACAATACCCTGTTCATCATTAAGGAGCACAGATCTGAAAAAAGCAAAACCCACCTGCTCTTGGACTTCTGTGGTGTCAGGCCCATGGCAAGGCCTTATCCAAAACCTGAACCTGAAGCAAGCCCTTTGATCCTCAGCATAGCCAGCAGAGGGCATATCCTAGTAAGCTTGGTGCTGCCTTGCCATGCTGGTCCAGATGGATGTTGTCCTGATCCTTGTTAGGGATGACTACTGGGATAGCCACCCATTCCTATAGCCCTGTGCTCTAGCGTGATGAAGATTCCTTGGTGCTACATCTGCCCAGAGGAGTCTGCATGAAGTGCCTAAGCTATGACCTTGTCTCTGCTTAGACATTCCTCCCCCATTATGCCCCCCTACTCCACCCATAAAACCCATGCAGCTTTTATCAAATTTACTGGCAAATAATTTGGTGAAATAATGCAATAATTTCTTTAATTTCCTCTTCATTGGTGGTGAATTCACCCTTTTTATTTTTGATATTTCTAATTTGTTTTTCTTTTTTCCTTTTATAAATCAAACAATAATTTCTCTATTTTATCCCCCCCCAAAAAAAACAGATTTTAGCTTTACTTATTAGTTCAATGATTTTCTTACTTTCAATTTTATTCTTCCCACCTCTGATTTGGAAGATTTCCAATTTGAGGTTCAATTTAATTTTTTTTAATTTGTTCTTTTCTAATTTTTTATTTGCATACCCAATACTTTTATCTATTATTTCTCTAATTTATTGGTGTAAGTATTTAGAAACATACATTTTACCTCATGTACTGTTTTGGGTGTGTCCTATAAATTTTGGTATATTGTCTCATTGTTGTTATTTTACTTAGTGAAATTACTAATTGTTTCCCTGATTTGTTTTTAAACCCAATTATTCCTTAGAATTAGATTTTTATAATATCCAATTAATTTTTATCTTTCTAATACCCTTTATTAAATCTAATTGAAATTGAATGATTATATAAAAAGATGTGCTGAATATTTCTGCTTTTCTGCATTTATTTTTGAGGTATTTATGCTCTAATACATGGTTAAATTTTGTGTGGTTGTCATGTACTCTCGAGGGAAAAGAAAGTATATTCTTCTCTATTTCCATTAACTTTTCTTCAGAGACCTATTGACATGGATTGCCATGCAGACAGGTCACTATGAGGATGTGGGTGGGGAGATACTATAACAAAGATGAATCACCATAGGTACAGTAAGTAAGCCAGGAATTTTCCAGATTGGGAGAGAGTAAGTAAACAGATATAGAAGTATCCCATGCCACACCAATCCATAAAAGTTAAGGGAACATGGAAACAATAACTACTTGATCGTTATAGGACCATTTTCAGATAAGACATGTGGGCTGCTTGAGATTTACAATTATGAGAAAAACAAATTCTTACATCACTCTTTGGACCTGGTCAACATAACCTAGATTCTCAGTTAAGGATCTTTAAACAACAAGTATGATTGGTTCAGTTTCCCATACATGCAGTACTAATTTCAAACAGTGCCCAATTTTGACAGTCATTGTAACCACCTTAACAGTCAACTACTTCCTTGACAACCAAACAAGATAAAAAACATTTTCAAAATCTCTTCATATCCTTTCCATTGCCAGGACCATCAAATCACCTTTCCCCTCTCTCAGTAAAGCTTGTTCCCTCTCTCTGGAGGCTCCTTAAGTGGTCAATTCTTTGGACATGGCCATTCACCAACAACACTACCATATCTAACATTTCTAAGAGTGGCTTCAACATTTTTCTTGTTTATTTTTTAAATAGATTTACCTAGTTCTAAGTAGGAAAAGATGAGGTTCCCCATTAGTATAGTTTTGCTGTATATTTCTTCTTATAAGTCATTTAACTTCTTTAAAATTCTGATTACTGTAAGAAATAAAACGGATATAGAAGGATATTAAAAATATCATGGTATTAAAAGATTTATTGGTAGCCTTTAGAAAAATGAAGCTACCTACCATGTTAAGAGTCAGTTTAAAAGACGTTCCCTGTTACCTCCTTTCCCCATCCTGGATCTGCTTCAGATCACTAAAGAGGAAGAGGGCAGAGTTATAGCCAACTATAAAACATATAGCATGACCATGTAAAGTTGGAGGCGCAGGAGAGATTTAAGGGGATTTTGGGAAAACTAAGGACTTATGGGGGATGAATTCCAAGGTTCAGAATCTCCATTTATATAATTGCTACTCCTATTTTTTTTAACTTCAGCTGAATCAAAATTTATAGATTCTTCTCCAGCCCTTTATATTCTCTGTCTGGATCTCTGTACTTGAAATGTATTTCCTATAGACAGGATATTGTAGGATTCTGGTTTTTAATCCATTCTGTAATCTTCTGTTTTTATGAGTGAGTTTATCTGCTTATGATAAACAATTATTTTTCTCAATGTTACATTTACCTTGTTTATTCTTCTCTTTATTTCTCTCTTCACTCTGTTCCTCCTAATAAATGATTTACTTCTGAGCAGCATCTCCCTAAATCTGTCTTTGCTTCTATCATTCCCCACTGGCTTCAGTTATTATTGTCTGTTTTTACTTCCTTGTAGGGTAAAATAGATTTCTATATTCACTTCAGTTTAATATTCTCTCTTTGACTGAAATCTAATTTATTAGGTTCAAGTCTTGCCTGCCACCCCCTTTTTTTGTCCCATCCATTATAACGGCTTTTTGCACCTCTTTTATGTGAAATCATTCATTCTTCCCAGTTTCTCCCTTCCTTCTTCTCCTAGTTCAGTCCTCTTTCTCATATTTTAATTTTGTTTTTCTTTGGATTATATTCCCTTGTATTAGTTCACACCCTTTCTCTAAGTAATTCCTTCTAATTGCCCTGACATTGATAAAGTTTGTTTATATTTTTATATAATTATTATATAATTGTTTATATTTTTACATGGGATGATGTTTTATAACAATTACTATATAATTGTTTATATTTTTACATGGGATGATGTTATATAACAATTACTATATAATTGTTTATATTTTTACATGGGATGATAACAAGTGCATCATGTTATCATCCCATGTAAAAATATAAACAATTCAACCTTACTGACTGCTTTACAATTTATTTCTGTTAACATTTGTATGCTTCTCTTGAAATTTTGTTTTAAATGCCAAAATTTCTATGCCATTCTGTTCTCTCTAACAGGAACATTTGAAAGTTGAAAATTGAAAGTTCTCAATTTCATTAAAATTGATTTATTTATCTGGAAGAATTATATATATGAGTTACATGGTTTTTGGTTAAAATACCATTTCTTTTGCCCTCCAGAATATCATATTTCAGTCCCTCTGCTCCTTTGTAGTAGAAGCTATTAAATATTATGCTACCCTGACTCTTGCTCCATGATATTTTATTTTATCTTTCTTTCTGACTCTTTGTAGTATTTTCTCCTTAACCTGGGAGCTCTAGAATTTGAGATTTTTTTCCATTTTGGAAATTTCATTTCAAATACTCTATTTGGGCAAACTATTCTTTGCAGGCCAGATACAGGCCGTAGTATGCCCATCACTGCCTTAAGCAATTTCCTAATCACTAAACCCTCACATCCAGATGTAGTGATTAGGGAATTGCTTAAGGCAGTGATGGGAAAACTATGGCCTGGATCTGGCCTGCAAAGAACAGTTCACCCATCACTGATCTAGACAGTATAAAGTACTTGGGAATCTATTTGCCAAGACAAACACAGGAATTTTACGAAAAGTCACAAAACGCTTTTCACATAAAGTTAGATCTAAACAATTGGAAAAATATCAATTGCTGATTGGTAAGATGAGCTAATTTAATAAAATGGTAATTCTACCTAAATTACTTTTCTAATTCAGTGCTATACCAACCTACCAAAAATTGTTACTGAACTAGGAAAATAACAAAATTCAAAAATTGAGAATATCAAGGGAAACAATGAAAAAAATATAAAGGATGGTGGTCTCTCTTTACCAGATCTCAAACTGTACTATAAAGCAGTAATTATCAAAATGATCTTGTCCAGCCTAAGAAGTAGAAGGGTGGATCAGTGGAATAGATTAGATATACAAAATACAGTGCTAAATGACCATAGAAGTCTAGTGTTGAAAATTCAATGATGCCAGCTTTTGGGAGAAGAACTTGCTATTTAACAAAAAACTGCTAGGCCATCCAGAAAAGTGTATGGCAAAAAGTAGTTACAAATCATTATTTTATACCCTATACCATGATGAGGTCAAAAAGGGCATATGACTTAGACATAAGTAAATTAGGGAGACACAGAATAGTTTATCTCTGAGATCTAAGGAAAATGAGGGAATTTATGACCAAACAAAAGACAAAGAACATAGTCTCTTGAAGATCTTTTACTTGGATTCCCGTTTCTTTAAAATTCTTTTATTTTATTTTTCTCCTATCGAATCTTCTTTCTCATTACTTTTGATTTCTGATTGTTAGCCTCTTTTCCCAGAGGATTTTTCTAACACAAAGTCAGTATTCATTGCCTTCTCAATTGTTTATTTACATTTAATTTTTTAATTGAGATGTTTAAATTAGGGTATCATTCCTACCCCAATGTATGTTTAGTTTTAAAATATTTTTTGAAAAATTTGTTGATATTTCTCAATATTATCCCATTATTTTATGAACTCTGAAGATTATTTTTGTTCCAGTTAGAATTTTTTGGTTTACTATTTTACATAGAATGTTGTTTATATAAGATATATATTCATTGTGTCATAGTCTTTAATCATTTGTTTATATCAAACATTTTTCCTTTTATCTTTATGAATCTAATTATTGATTATCCTATTTAAGACCAACTTACTATCAATTTTTCTCCATTTGGAGCAATATGTCAGGATCAATTGTGTTCCCCATAGATGATTCTGGCACCTCTCTTTAATATTGGACCCACTTTATGTTATATTTTTTACCATAATGACATCTTGGTTTGGATGATCTCTATATCCTTTTTCAAGGGGAGATGTTATCAAATTCCTTTTCCTGAGTAAACCCCACTTTGAGAGCACGGACCTCAACTATGTTTCTAGTCACCTTCCCTCTGTCATGGAAGCCCCTTTCCCTTCATCTTTCTTTGCATTGCTATAACCTCCACTGTTGCTTTCCTGTTTTCCCTTCAAAAAGTTGAGTCAAAATATGCTTTTATATCTTTTGTAGTGTGTTTGTGTGATTTAGATTGACTCACTACTATAAAGGATCTAGGAAGGAATACCCCAAAATAAAATAAAATCTCTCAAGTTTTGAGATATTTTTTTGGCGGAGGTTAGCTATTTTTGTTTTTGAATATTCCTAATATGTGGGAAAAAGATGGGGCTCAGTACAGTTAACAAATGTTTTAATTGATTTGGTATAAAATTATTATCTTATCTAGTGTTTTCTTAGCCTATAAATCATCAGCTGTAATTATTCTAATTTGGGGACATATTTCCTTCTGAGTTTCTTAGGTTGAAGTGTACAAATTGTGAAACCACTAGAACAGAGGTTTTAGAAGCTTCCCCATATCAAAAGTCTATTCTGCTTTTTAAGCCTTAACAGAGGCCATCCCCATTATGAGGTCTTTAAGAGCTCCTTTTACTGTTCCAGGGATATTCCATTATTTTGAATCCCTAGATAAAATAGGTGTATCATCTATACTATGCAATTGTATACTTTCTTTCATGCTGATTTTGGAGTAAATTTTTAGGGTATAAATCCCCAGGGTAGGAATGATATTTCCCATTGCAACTAGTGAGCCACTGGGCACACTATATTTAATTAGGAAATTTTTATTGAACTACATTCAAGTGAACATATTTTTAAAGATTTTTGAACAAACATGTGGTAATAGATAAATAGTCTCTACATGCTCAAGGTGCCACTTTTCTCTTCCCTTTTATGGTATAATGGCTTTATCTATTTTATACATACTTGGTGAATTTCTTCTTAGATAAATATAATATTATCAATGTATATCTAGCAAAATGGAAGCTACTCTAATAATATCAATAATAACAATAGCAAAAATATAAGAATGCTTTAAATCTGTGTCCGTGGTCCTCCAATTTTTGCCAAGGAAAGACATTGATAAAGGTATCTGCCAGTGAACTAGGCAGATTGCCAATAGTTCCTGAGATTCTGATTACTTTGTTGCTTAATTTGAATGGGATGGTCATAGTTTCTGGGAAAAAATATTTAGGGATGTGGACAGAAATAAATGGTAGAAATAGTCATCTATATGTCTTCTGATAGCTTGTTATATTACATCCCCCTTTAACTTATCTTCTCTCTGAAGCCTCTATAAAAATTTGATGTGGTTGAGAAATTCAGTTGTGTCCAACTCTTCATGACCCCAGGAACCCTACCTTTTTTTTCAACTTGAAAAAAAAATAATTTTCTTTCATATAATATATTTTTAAATATATTATTGTTATATAAAATTTTACCAAACCAAAGCAAGCAAGCATTTCCATATACAAAAAGAAAAAGAAGGTAGTACACAAATTAAATTACAAATATTCTATATGTTTAGTTTACCTTTCTTCTTATCTACATAATAAATCTTATTATCAAGTGACCCAGCCCCTCCATCCACTCCACATCACAGAAGATATCATCAGGGAAACTGACATGAACATATAAATTAAATATTGCCTGCATCAGCTTTTGGTGGTAACAGTCATATTTTATTTTTCCCCACCATTAACTGTGTTGATGTATATAATGTGCTCTTGGATATATTCATTTTGCTGTTCATTATCTTGTGTAGTTCTAAGTGTTTTTTATAATCAGTGTTTTCATTGTTTCTTATGGCACAGTAGCAGCCTATTAAAATCATACAACACAAATTCTTCAGCCATTCCCCATTTGATAGATATACCCTCAGTTTTTAATTCTTTTCCACCATGAAGAGAGTTGCTATTCATATTTTGAAATATTTTCCTTTCTTCTTTCCCTGATCTCCTTAGGAAACAAAACTAGCAATTGTTTTCTGGGTCTAAGTCTATGATGGTGAACTTATGGCATGTGTGGCAAAGCTGGCATGCAGAGACATTTCTGTGGGCATGTGCACTGTTGCCCACCAGAGTTAGTTACTAGAAGGGCTGAGGGACTCAGTTGGAGCTTTCCCTTTTCCCCTCTCCACTACACCTCACTGCCTTTCTGCCTAGCAACCCAATGGAAGAGGTTATTCTTTCCATTAAGCAGAGTGCTCAGGCCACTCCCCTCCCTTTCTCTATCCCCTCTTTGGGGTTAGTCTCTGGGGAGCGGGGCACAAAGTGGGGGGATGTGGCTTGCAATGGAAGGCAGGACATAGTATATAGATTCTAAAAGGTTCACCATCACTGGTCTAAGGGATGCATGGTTTTATAACTCCTTTTGTATAATTATAAATTGATTTCTAAAATGGTTGGGTCAGTTAACAGCTCCACAAAGGGTGCATTAGTTTCTCCATCTTGCCACATCCCCTCCAGTATTTGTCATTTTGACCAGTCTAATGGGTGTGAGGTGATATTGTAGAGGTTTTCATTTGCATTTCTTTAATTAGTAGTTATTTAGCATATTTTTCCTATACTTATATATGGCTTTGACTTTATCCAAAAATTGTCTGTTCATATCTTTTTTTTCCCATTTATTAACTGGGTGATTGGTCTTATTGTTATAAATGTGACAAAGTTCTCTACATGTTTCAGATGTAAGGCATCATTCTAAAAGGCTGTATATTTTTCCTGAAAATTTCTGCTATCTAATTTTGGCAGCACTTATTTCATTTGTGCAAAGCTTTTTAATTTAATGTACTCAAAATTATCTATTTTATATTCCACAATGCTCTCCATTACTTACTGACTTAAAAATTCCTCTACTATACAAAATCTGAGAGGAAATATGTTTCTTTTTTCCTAATTTACTTCTGATATCTCCTTTTAAGTCTAGATCATGTATTCATTTTAATCTCATCATAGTAAATGATGTAAAATATTGGAGTGTCTCAAGTTTCTTATCTCAAAAACCTGGATCTATAATCTCATCAAAAAAGATTACTATAATCTTTTAATACTGTTTGTTATACATCTATTGTGATCCATTGATCTACCTTTTTCTTTATTAGCTAGTACCAGATAGTTCTGATAATTACTGCTTTATAATACAATTAAAATCTGGTGCTGGTAGATCTCCTTACTTCTCTTTTTTTATTATTTTGATATTCTTGATCTATTGTTCTTTTAAATGAATTTTGTCATTATTTATCAACTAAATAATTTGTTGATAAGTAATTGGGATGGCATTAAATAAGTAGATGAGTTTAGGCAGGGCTATTATTGTAATTTTATTGGCTAAGACCATCCATGAATAATTAATATTTCTCCAATTATTTATATCAGACTTTATTCCTGGGAAATTTTTATTTTATAATTATGTTTATGTAGTTCCTTGTTTTTTGGCAATTAGATGCCATTTGTAAAATATGTGACTTTTAAAAATGGAGTATAACTTTCTATTCTTGCAGGACTTTGTCATAATAAATAAAAATGCTGATGATTTATGTGGATTCATTTTATATCATGCTATTTTGGTGAAATTATTGATAGTTTCAACTAATTATTTAGTTGAATTTTAAAATTTTTCTTCATACAACATGTCTGCAAAGAAGGGTAATTTTATTAATCCTTTTTCCATTCTGATTCCTTCAATTTATTTTTCTTCTTATATTACTGTTAAAATTTCAAATACTATGTTTAATAGTGTTGGTGATAATGGGCATCCTTATTTTATAGCTGATCTTATTGGGAAGAATTTTAGCTTCTCCATATTACAAATAATATTTGATGATGTGCTGATGACTTCAGGCAAATGCTTTATAAAGTTTTTAGAAAAAAATCCATTTATGTTTATACTTTCAGTGTTTTTACTATGGAAGTGGGTTGAACTTTTTCAAGCCTTTTATTTATCTATTTCTAGAATAATATGATTTTTATCATTATTGTTTTTGATATTATATTATCAAGAATGTTGATAGTGTCCCTTATATTCAACTATCTCTGTTTTCATGATATGAATATTGTTTGCTACCAATGTATTATCATTGAGGCCTATTGTAATCTCTTACCTAGTACTTTGTTTAAGACTTTTGCATCACTATTCTTTAATGATATTTGCATATAATATCGTTTCTCTGTTTTGCTCTCCCTGGTGTAGGTATTATTACCTTATTTGTTTTATAAAAGGAATTTGATGGAACTCCTTTACTTATTATTTGAAATAAGTTGACATGGTTATTGTAAATCCATCTGGTCTTGATGTTTTTTTTTCTTAAGAAATTCATTTATATATCTAGGAGTTAGTTTTATGAAAAAAAATTGAAAAAGTGAAAAACCCTTATTTAATTTGATTAAAAAAAAACAAGAGAGAAGACAATCACTAGGATTAAAATTGAAAGGGGTGAATATACCACAAATGAAGATGGAATTAAAGCAATTATTAAGAATTATTTAACTCAATTATATGAAAATAAATTTAACAATGAAATAAGTGGAATACTTGAAAAAATAAAATGCCTCAATTAGCAGAGCAAGAAATAGACTATCTAAGTAGATCTATTTTAGAAAAAGGAATGGAAGCTTACTTTCTAAGAGATTTTATTGGCAGATACTAGAATGATTTGCCATTTCCGTTTCTTGTAGATTAAGAGAGAGTCACACAGCAAGTAAGTGTCTGACAAAAAATCAACTTTACCAAGATCAAAATAAGATCACAAGAAGCTCAGGAGTAGCTTAATAATGTGCTTAGGCTGATATTCAAGTTGAAAAATCTCTGTGGGTAGGGAAATTTTAAGTTATAGCAACAATATTTACTGACAATTTAAAAGCCATTTAAAGTTTTCATAGAGCAATATAAATGTTCTCTTATTTGACCCTCACAATACCCTGATGAATTACAAATTACTGGTATTTTCATCCCTACATTGCAAATGAAAATTGATTTTCAGAGAAGTTACATGGCTTAAATAACTCATGTAAGAAATAAAGAATATTTAACAAGTCAAAATGCTGGTAAATGACACAGATAAGAATTGGACCCAGATTTCCTGTTGTTTTTTCTTTTTAATTTTGTAACTTAGTAGCTTTTTTAAATATGTCCCTTAAACATTTGATAGAATTTACTTATGAATTCATCTGGCCTGGGAATATTTTCTTTAAAAGATCCCTTTTTTTAGTTGTCTTATTTTATTTTTATTTTTTATTTAATTACTTAATTTAGAATAGTTTGCCATGATTGTGTGATTCATGTTCTTTCCCTCCCCTCCTTCATCTTTCCTCCTGAAGCCAATGAGAGATTCCACTGAGTTTATATGTATCATTGTTCAGAACCTATTTCCATATTATTAATATCTGAAATAGAGTGATCATTTAAAACAGTGATTCCCAAAGTGGGTGCCACCACCCCATGGTGGGTGCCGCAGCAATCCAGGGAGGGCAGTGATGGCCAAAGGTACATTTTGGGACAGTGAATAACTGTAAGGGGGCAGAGATAGTATGTGACAGGGGGCGTAAGTAATATTTTTTCTGGAAAGGAGGCAGTAGGCCAAAAAATTTGGGGAACCACTGATTTAAAATAAACATCTCCAATCATATCCCCATCAAACCATTTGATCAATCACATGTTTTTTTATTGAGTTTTTCTTTTTTCTTCTGCATTTCTACTCCCACAGTTCTTTATCTGCATGTGAATAGCACTTTCACATAAGTTCATCATAATTGTCCTGGATCATTGCATTACTACTAGTAGAGAAGTCCATTGCATTTGATTGTGCATCAGTATATCAATTGTTGTGTACAATGTTCCCCTGGTTCTACTCCTGTAAATCTCCATCAACTCCTGGAGGTCTTTCCAGTTCACATGGAATTCCTCTAGTCCATTATTCCTTTCAGCACAACAGTATTCTATCACCATCAGATAACCAAAATTTGCTCAGCCATTCCCCAATCGATGGACACCCCCTCATTTTCCAGTTTTTTACTACCACAAAGAGCATAGCTATGAATATTTTTGTACATGTATTTTCCCTATTATTGCTTTGGGGTACAAACTATAAGGATGGGGGATGGGACAAAAAGAGCCAGAAGAAGGCAGTTGTTGACAGTTGGTGACAGTGAAGACCAGAGGGATTCTGGGTAATTCTCAGGAGGAAGAAGGAGAAGGAAGGACTTCTGGTGGAGGACTGAGAGAGGAAGGAGGAGAATACCTCAGCTCGAATTCAGTACTGAGGGCTTCCAGAGGATCTTCCTTTGGACACTGAAACCCTGATTCTATGGTCAAAGGCATCCCATCACTTCTCATTCAGGAAGACTTCAGTCAGCTAAGTTTCTAGACTCCATTTTGGGAGCAATCTCTTAGGTTCCTTCCTCCATTACCCATCCTTGCTGAGAGACCCTTTCCTGGTTTGACTTTGCAATTGAAGAAAAGGATAGAAATAGAAAATAGAAATAGAAACTGAAGGAGAAGTGGTGAAGGGAGATGCTTGGGAGAAGGAACCCCAAAGATTCCCACCTAAATGATGGACCACATAGAAATAGAGAAGATAGCACCCCAAAATCCCTCTGCCCTTCACCCCTTTCCCCAATCTCTGAATTGTGATTAATAAAAACCATTCATTAGTCAGATAGCATTCCAGAGTGCCTAAGAGACAAGGGGGAGGGGAATCGCAGCTTGGTCTGGCTGCCTCTTGGAGCCAGACCCCCTACTGTGAAGTTGACTGATCTCGGGGGAGGATTGCATGAACCCCGCCCTCATTCAAAATTGGATTGGGGTACCCAATACCTGCTGTTATAGGGAAGCCTCACCCCCAAATCCTGTGGGGTGGCATGAACATCCAGGTCACCTGGATACCCCCTCAAAGCCTCAGCAGTGCATATTTGGCAGGAGGGGAGAGCTAGAAGAGAGTCTCACCTTCATAGGCTCTCTCTCTATCTCCCCTCCTTCCTTAACATTTGATTATTGGCTCTGTCATTTCTTATAAAACTCAGTAGTAGTATGGCTGGATTAAAAAGGAGGCAGCCTTTTAAAGCCCTTTGGGGAATAGTTCCAAATTGTCTTACAGAATGTTTTGACCAAATCACAACTCCACAGTGGTGTACAATTTTGCTACATCCCCTCCAACATTTATCATTTTTGTTTGCTGTCATATTGGCCAGGTGTAAGGTCGTACCTCAGAGTTGTTTTAATTTACATTTCTCTAATTAGGAGGGCTTTGGAACACTTTTTTCATATTCTTATTTGATGATTTTTATTTCATCATGTGAAAATTGCCATTCATGTCACTTGACAATTTGTTGATTGGGGAATTAATGGCTTGATTTTTTTTGAAAATTTGACATAGTATTCTGGGAAGATGGCGGTTTAGACAGAGCAAATCTTAAACCTCCTCCCCCTTCCCACAACTAGATAGAAAACAATAAGTTTCAAGAAGAAAGAAGACCAAATCTAACAATGGGACAGAGCAGCGGGATCCTACTGCTAAGACAGCTCAAGAGGTCTACCAAGAAAAAGGTTTGAATTCTTGAACTGTCAGGTCTGAAGGTATAGAAGGGGAATTCCAGGATCCCTCCCCCATGCACTGTGCAGAGTCTCCAGGGGCCCCTGAAATCTCTGGGTGGGCAGGCACACTGGCCTGGAGAGAGGGCCTTACTGGGGCCAGACTCTGGAAGTTGAACACAAGCACCAGGGAGGTGACTGGAGAAGAAAGCCAGAGAAACACAGCAAAAACTCTAGGAAGATGGTGGCTTAGATGGAGCCAAACCTCAGACAGCCTGGCTTCCTCACATGGAGATAGAGAACAAAGGGCTTCAAGAGGAAAGAAATCCAGGTCAAACAGCAGGATAGAGCAGGGGGACCCTACTGCTGGACAGCTCAGAGAAAACACTCCCTTGTGTCCCCCCACTTCTTTTTCCCCCATTCTTCTGAGAATGGGTGGGTGAAAAACTTAAATATAAAGAAGGAAACTGTAAGTAAATTAAGTGAACACAGAATAGCATACTTGTCAGATCTCTGGGAAAAGAAAGATTTTAAAACCAATCAGGAGTTAGAAAAAAATAACAAAATGGAAAATAAATAATTTTGATTATATTAAATTAAAAAGTTTTTGTACAAATAAAAGCAATGCAACCAAAACAACAAACTGGGAAAAAATCTTTATAACCAAAATTTCTGAAAGAGGTCTAATTACTCAAATATACAAGGAAATTGTATAAAAAATCAAGCCATTCCCCAATTGATAAATGGGCAAGGGACATGAATAGGCAATTTTCAGATAAGAAATCAAAAGTATCAATAATCACATGAGAAAGTATTCTTCAATTGGGGAATGGCTGAACAAATTGTGGATTATGCTGGTGATGGAATACTATTGTGCTCAAAGGAATAATAAATTGGAGGAATTCCATGTGAACTGGAATGACCTCCAGGAATTGATGCAGAGTGAAAGGAGCAGAACCAGGAGAACCTTATACACAGAGATGGATACACTGTGGTAAAATTGAATGTAATGGACTTCTGTACTAGCAGCAATGCAATGATCCAGGACAATTCTGAATGATTTATGGAAAATTATGCTCCCCACATTCAGAGGAAGGACTACAAGAGTGGAAACACAGAATAAAAGCAACAGCTTGAACATATGGGTTTATGTGGACATGATTAGGATGTAGACTCTTAATGACCACCTTAGAATAATTATCAATAATATGGAAATAGGTCTTGATTGATGACAGAGGAAGAAACCAGAGGAAATGTGCATTGACTACTGGGGGCTGGGAGGGTGGGGGGAGAGAAAGCAAGAACATGAAACATGTAACCATGAAAATTTTTTTCTAAAAAAAAATAAATAAATAATAAATAATAAATGATTGAATAAAAATAAAAAAAAGAAAATTTGACTTAGTTCCTTATATATTTGGGAGATTAAACCTTTGTCAGAGTGTTTTGTTATAAAGATGATCTCCCAGGTTGTTGCTTCCCTTCTAATTTTGATTGCATTGGTTTTGCTTGTACAAAAACTTTTAAATTTGATATTATCAAAGTCATTCATTTTACATTTTGCAAAGTTATATATCTTTTGCATGGTCTTAAATTCCATCCTTTGCCACATATCTGACAGGTATACGATTCTATGTTTACCAATTTATGTATGATTTCATTCTTTATATTTATGTCATTTACTCACTTTGAATTTATCTTGGAATAGGGTATAAGATGTTGTACTGAACCTAATTTTCCCCATGCTGTTTTCCAGTTTTCCCAGTAGTTTTTGTCAAATAGCGAGTTCTTGTCCTAGAAGCCTGATTTTCTAGGTTTATTGAACACTAGCTTGCTGAGGTCATTTTTTCCTAGTCTATTCCATTAATCCCTCCTTCTGTCTTTTAGCTGGTAACGTATTATTTTGATGAGCACTGCTTTATAGTATAGTTTAAGATCTGGTACTACTAGGTCCTAATCCTTCACTTTTTTTTCATTATTTCCCTTGATATTCTTGATGTCTTGTTCTTCCAGACTAACTTTGTTATAACTTTTGATTCTAATTCTATGAAAAAAGTTTTTTGGTATTTTCATAGGCATGGTATTGAATAAGAAGGTTCAGTTACCAGGGAGACATGGACTGTGGAGAGGAAGTAGCTGGCCCTCTGAGAGGAAGTTAGGGGGGACAGTTGGTCAGTGAGAAAATAAAGGAAGCAGCAGCTGACAGTTTGGGGTCTTTTGCCTCTGGGGTCTCTAGAGAGGAGGAAGTTACTGACTCCTGTCGCTTCTGATCTTCTTAGAAACCCTGCTCTCTAACCTCTTAAGGAGATAGGAAAGAGATTAATTAAGACCCTTTAACAGTAATCTTTACAGATTCGTGCTTTTTTATTTCTGGATCCCACACCTTATTTTCCAATAGTTTTTACAGTTGTCATCTATATTCATCTTCCTATAAAAGTTGCTAATTATCAAGATAGAATGCACATTGCCTAACTTTGTAGAATATTGTTGAATTTGTCATAAAATCTGACTACTTTTTCATTCTCTATAAAATATGATTACACAAAGGTTATGGAACAAGAAATGATTTTTGCCCCTTCATGTCTAAATATCAACTCTTCTTTCATTTGCTTTTCATAACTTGTTGCTAAAGAAGAAATGATTGGACTATGAGGGACAAGAGACTGTAGTACAATGTTGGTGAAGGTCTTCAAGTTGGCATGCCCAAACTGAAACATCAAACTGAGTCTCCTGAATTACTCCAGAGAGAAGAAGGAGGAAATGTTCAGTTTGTGCAGCAAGGGAAAGGGGTAGGGCATGTAAAATATATCCTTGGGTTCTGGGAAGAGGGGGCACAGAGCAGCTTCCCATTTTCTGGCTGTTAAGTATGCCAATACTTTGCCAATGCTGCCATATTATCTTTAAATTTATAGTTAGAGAATGCTTTAAAGTAAGATAGATTTAGTCTTGAGTATGCCATAGATTTTGAGAGGATATATTTTAAAGAATTAAGGGCAATTTCAAGTGCAACAGAAAATGCACTTCCCCCACATACACACACATACACATACACCCAAAAAAACAAGAAAAAAAACGACTAACATATCCACAGATATTATAGCAAAACTGATAGGAAGAATGGAACAATAAAAAAAATAATAAAATGGCAGAGAGAAAGAAAGAAGACATTTTGTGAAAACACTAGTATGGCTATATGGGAAACTCAGTAAACAAGTTTGATTTTAAGAAGATATGGAAAAGAGAAGCTAGAGTAAATAACTAAGATAAAGTAGAGACTATCTTGCTGTAAGAAATTTGATAACATACCTAAAATAATGATAGATACCTATTTTATCATATTTTAAGCTTATATATATATATATATACATATACACACACACACATATATATGTGTGTGTGTATATGTGTGTGTGTGTGTGTGTGTATACCACCATGTCTCCTAAGCATCTAGTGGTAATTTGTGTACTAAGAAAAACAATGAAAAAAAGACAGCTTCAAGGCAACATAAGGAATGTGTAAGAAAACTGCACCATATTTAAGGAAATCCATCCTGAGAATTCCAGGGAAAATATCTCCAGAAGTTGTAAGTTAAATGATTTGCTGTGTGAGCTACAATTTTTAGCATGCATACTTACTCCTGGACTTTGCTTATGATTATTCCAAAGAAAAAATAGTCCTTGAAGTGTGCAAGGAATTAAAAATATATTTTTTTCTGTTGAAATTCACTTTTTCATTAAATGCTAAACCAGCACTCTTATTAGAAAGAACTAAGATTTGTTTTTAAGATGTTCATCAGGCTGCAAAATAACTTCATACTTTAGTATGGATATGCCTCTTTCACACTTTGATAGTTGTGATATTTGAATGGGACAAGAAAAAACGTGGGATTTGCACAGGGAAAAATTTTATGAAAATGTTTTTGGGATAACTTATCTGTCCAGAAGGAAGATTGCTTCAGTGTTCTTTGTTGCAGTTGCTCACTTACTGTTGAAGAACTGAAAACTTCAAAGTTAAAAACTGAGAAACATGAAACACAGAAGTACTTGATTATTGAACAAATATATGTATTACTTGACTATAACTTGGACAGAAATAATTAATATCTTATGTATACATAGATTTTTAAACTTGTTGCCTTATCCTCTAGAAAGTGAGCTTTTTGAGGTCAGAAAAATGTTTTTTGGTTTTCTTTGGCTAGTATGTAAAAAGCACGTAGCATAGAGTAAGCACTTAATAAATGCTTGGTGGACTAGTACAGCCTCTAAATGTCAATCACATAAGTGTGTGAGCTGATTTTTAAACATTTATCTACTACTTATATCATATGTATATGATGCTAACAACATGACAATGACAACAACAATATGCTATTGCTGAAGATAACATTAAAGTGAATAATTCAAAGTGATACACTGCAGTAATTTTCAAATAATTTTAAATCTATTACTTCAGTTGATTCCCCACAATAACATTATTAGGTAAGGTGCTGTTTTTTTTTTTCTAATTTTTAAAATTCATACTAGTCTTAGAAACTTTCTTATTTCCAAATATTCACAATATTTGCAAATGTTGAAGACAGGATTTCAATCCAAGTCTCCCTAATTCCATGTTTAACTTATTATCAACTAATCTATGCTTCTTTTTCATACCTGACCAGTACTTGAAATGCTGCACTCTAGCAAAAACACCAGGAAATAACATGTATCCACTTTCACATAATTAGGATAGATGCCTGTAAGTTTCTTGAAAGGTTAGGTAATCCAATGCTTTTCATTTTACAAATGAAAGAAGTAGAAATCAGAGGGTATTTATGCTCTATTATTCGGAGGATAATTCATCACTTACGGTATAGTATAGGGACTCATTTATAATCTTATCTAGTCTCCTTTGCTAAATGTATTATTTAAACTACTTTTTCAGGGAAATAATCAACTAAATTGTTAAATATTGGAATATGGGATTTAAGTTGTAAAAATTCCAGAACACATAGATAATGCTTTGAAATTATTTGTACTATAAATATAATTTTCTAGAAATCTTCCAGTACAACTTGAATTACTTTCAGAACCATCTGGGTTCTGAAGTTGCCACTAAACAGTGTATTTTCACTTTGTGACATTTTCCTGGATTATTCCTCCCTACTTGGCTAACTGAAGATCCATGTTAGATATCTGTGATGAGGAGTATGAACATGACTCCATATTAAATTCCGTGGCCTAAGTTTGATTGGTCCTTAAAAAGGTACAAAATGATCAAGGGAATGTAAATGTAAAAGTATGTTTTAGAAAAATGGAAACAATCATATTGAATGAAGAATTACCATCCATTCAATTTCCGTCAGTTTAGTCCTCATGTCAAAGAATATATGTGTTTTTCATTTTCATGTAATTCCACTGATGATAAATTAAAGCCTCCTGGAAACAAATATACAATTACATATTTTATTTCAGGAGGTGCATCAACTTGATCTGAATTCTCCCCACACTGTGTAATTAGGTACCTCCTTTTATTCTACTCAGATTTTCAGCTCTGATTCATTCTGCAAAGAATTAATCACAGAAAAGAAATTTCTGCTTTATAATTTAACTCATGAAATTTAATTTAGTTTTTTCATCCCATAGTCAAAAGTCTGGGTCTACGTTAGTGGGAATTATAATTACACTGGTATTTATGAACATTTATTTTGCTCTCACATGAAAAGTCATCTCTTTTAATTTTAAGAAGACTGACCATATGCTCAGCTCTGTAAGTGGTGTACTACTTTAATGACAAACTATATTTCTGGGTCTATTTGGCTAAGCTTTTAGGAAGAATCAACATCATCAACAACAAAACATTTCATTGATTTCTGGCAGCATCTAGTAGAACTCTTTGAACAGAAAGTTTGCCATGCCAAATGTAATATTCAATTGAGTATTTTTGTTTATATTAATGTCTAAATCAATTCTTATTTAGAAGCTTTTAAGGCTAAGGATAAACATGGTTAATGCATTTAATATGGGTAGTCATCGTTACCAACTTCCTTACCCATCATATTTTAGTTATCATCAGAGTTGGAATGGGAAAAGGGAAAATGTAACAGAAAAAAAAAGATGTATTCACTTATGCATTCATTAATTCATTTAAATATTGGGACTTTATTTTATATAAAGTAGACAGCTTTAGGAGATTATCTCTCTAGTAGAAAACTTAGAACTAACCAAATCAACAAAATATAAGGAATGATCAGATGTATCATGTGAGTAATGCAAACAAAAGCCTCTCAGAGATGAGAGGAAAGAGATTACTTCTGCCAGGGGTGATCAGGAATATCTTTACAGAAGACATACTATTTCAGTAGGCCTTTGAAATATGTGTAAGCTTCTCAAAGGTGTAGTTTGAGAGGAAGACAATGGATGATAAAGTACACAAGGTGTTCAGAGAAGACTAGTACTTATTGTATGAGTTCTTGTCCAATCCTTTTCTGGACTGCTTTCTTCCTTTGGTATCCACCTGTAACTCAGCTCTCGCTTACAGCTACAAGAAGGTGTAGCATACACATAAGTAGCACTCTAATAAAATATGTCAAGAGTTATGCTAGCCCAGGTTGAAGTTAACTGATAGACCTTAAACCCTTTTATGTGTTAGGGGTTTCCCCATGAATGTAATAACATCTGCTGGTTGAAAGGGTTAATGAGAACAGTTTGTTCCCAAGGTCATGAAGGTGGAAGAAACAGGTATAATAATATATTTAGAGTTTGATTAGACACTAAAGAAGCTAGTGTCATTGGTTGCATTGAGACATTTTCAATCATTTCCCCCATTTATTATGGGTCTTTAAATTATATTTTTCCTTTACACATTTATACAATTATGTTAGTAATCATTTTCTGAATTTTGTGATGCTCCCTTCCTTTTCCCCTCCATGAAATGACAGGTAATATGATATAGATTATACATGTGATTTCATTCAATATGTATTGACATATTTATCATGTTGTGAAATACAAATATGGTTTAAAGAAGAAAAAAATCTCATGGAAAAAGTGAAGTGGAAAATAGTCTACTTCAATCTATACTCAGACTCCATCACTTGCTTCAATGGTGGTGGATAGCTTTTTCCTCATGATTGCCTTGAAGTTGTCTTCACCTTGCCTTGCATTACTGATTATAGATGAGTCGCTGAGGTCATTTTATATTATGGCTATTACTATGTTCTATATACCATTCTCCTGGTTCTGTTCCTTTTACATTACATCATCGCACATAAATCTTTCCAGATTTTTTTTGTCATCATTCCATTCATCATTGCCTATAGCACAATACTATTCTTTTACAATTATATACCACAACTTGTTCAGACATTTTTTTCATTCCTAGTATTCTTGACTTTTGACTTGCCATTGGTTTTTAGTGACACTGGAAAAGAGAATGAGACACAACTTTTTACAACTCTGCCTCAATTAAATCCAATTTATATGTGAATCAAAATACATCACCATTAATGTCATTAGAGTCCTCCTTGAGAACAAAGTGCAATAAGCAATCAGCATGAAAAGGTGAGAATATGAAAAATACATGTATATTGACTCTAAGAAGATAAAAGATAGGTTAAATGTAATTAAGTAAAATCAATCATATTAGTTTGGTAAAAAGGTAGATATCTTATCTAGAAATACCAAGGAATAAATTTGAAAAAGTGTGTCAGTCAGATTGTGGAGTATTTTTAATATAGCATAAGAGGTTTAAGTGTTATTTACTAGGAAGCAGATAACCATTACAAAATTTTGAACAAGAAGTGATAGAAAAATATTTCTAAAACTGTATCAATGTTAATGGCTCACATTTATATGTGATTTTAAGATTTTCAAAGTAATTTCTTTGAAGCAAATTTGTGAGACAGGTGATATTTCTGCCATGCCCTTTTTATAGATAAGGAAACTGCTTCTTATCAGCTATTTTTCCATTTGCCAAAGGCCAAAAATAAGTAGTAAGTGCCAATCAGGAGTTTTGAATTCAGGCATTTAATACCTTTTCTGGTTATTAAACCAATAATAGAGCCCCTTATCCCACTATAGAAAACAAACAAACAAAAAAAAACCAACTAGGCATAAGCTACTTCTATTCAAATCTTTCTTTTAATTCTAAATTATAAAATATATATATATAT